>NW_006399830.1:6168135-6170587 GCF_000299155.1 Elephantulus edwardii | reverse complement strand
CCCCAGTCTGTGTTGCCTGGGTGCTCGCTCATGAGAGGGGCTGTGTCCTGGGTTCCCGAGGGTCCCAGCACTTCCCTTCCTTGCCCTCCACCCACCCACCCACCTGACCAGGGCCCCTTGTTAATCCTACCCATCAGTCATTTCAGGAAACCTCTGTTTACTGTGCAGCACCCAGGCAAACGCTCTACAAACTCAACTTGTATATTTGGCAGATTAAACTTAACATTATCTTAATCCTCGCCTCCTGTTTGTCTTTGGGCCCGTGCCCAGTCTGGAAGGTCTACGGATGAGGTTCTGGTGATGCCAGGAAGGGGCTGAGAGGAGCCCACAGGGTGCCAGAGCCAGGTCCCCCTCCCTTTACAAAGCAGGGACGTGGGGCCGAAGGGGACCTGTGCAAGGTGCACAGCAGGCTGCCCTCTAGGTGCCCAGGTGGCTCCCACGACAGCCTGAACACGCTAGAAGGTGAATTCTGGCCCTTGGCCTTGAGGATTAATGCTGCTCTCCAGGAGCAAGGAGTGTGGGGGGACGCTGCAAGACCAGCTTGGGGGCTGGTAAGTCAGACCAACTTGATAACATGGAAAGACAGCAGCTACACTCTTGTGAAACCAGCCCCACCCTCCAGACAGACCACTGTGTCCACGCTGCGTGTTTGTTAACCTCTGTATTTTGAAGCAGTTCTTGACCAGCAAAGTGCTTGACCAGCAAAGTGCTTTGGGGCATTTTGTGGAATATATGAAAGCATTTAGCTTTTTTCCAAAAAGGCACATGTTTCTTAATTGATAAAAAACAATGAAAGTTGACCCCACCCCCACCCCATTCCTGAGGGAGCAGCCCCCACAGGAGCCATGTGCTGGCACCCTGGGAGACATTCAGCAAGCGACCCTGTGCCTCAGCACCCCTCCCGCAGCAGCTGGGATGCGGGCAGCAGCCTCCGCACGGTCACTTGATCTTGAGGTCCTTCAGGGCAGACTCCAGGCTCTGGAAGGAGGCAGAACAGATGGGCTGGTTCCCACCTGTCCTGCAGACACCCAGCCCCAGTAGCCAGAGGACCCTGGACCTGTGTCCCTAAAGGGAGTGGCTGGGAGGTACCAGGGCCACTCAGCTCCCCAAGGGCCCATGGGGACCCACCCAGTGTGGCCTCACCTTCACGTCCCAGATGCTCATGCCGCCGTCCATGCCGGTGGTGCAGAACTGTGAGCACTTGTCCTTTCCTCCGCTGAGCACCGAGATCTGACTGTAAGGGGGACCAGGTTCATGCATCCCCATCTGCCCTGAGTGCCCGGTGAGGGCACCAAAAGGACCACTGTGCCTGTGGGGGGCTGGTGAGGACAGGCTTTAGAGTGCTCTCCATGGCCACAAGTAATGGGCCACCAAAGCCTGGGCAGAGCGGCCCAGAAAACATGGGAGGACTCCAGGGACCGACTGTGGGGTGTGGGGGTGCAGAAGCTGGGGCTGGGGGAGGAACAGGGACCATTTCTGAAGGGCCTACAACAGGCTTTGGGCAGCAGCCTGGGAGGACGCAGCTGTCTTAAGTCAAGCCTCACATCTTTCCTGAATCTAAATGTCCCCACTCCCTCAGGGGTCTGCAGTTAAGACCTTCCAGTGCCAGGCCTCACTCTCGTGATGGGATTCTAGCTCTAGACCCCTTCTCCGTGGCCTACCTGCAGGCCAACCCTGAAAACTGTGAAAACAAACCTTAGGACAGTCCCACACAGAGGTCCTTGAAAACGCAGAGTGAGGGTGACCACCACTCCCTTCAGAGGTTCTCAATGGTGCAGCCTCCAGGGAACAATCTCCCCACCTGGCACTGCCCACCATGCCTGGTCCGTCCATGCCCCCACCTGACACTGTTCTTGTGCAGCGAGTCCAGGCTGGCGCCTGCCGTCACAGCACCCTCCGAGCTGGCCTTCTTGTCCAGGTTCTGGAAGCGCTCACGGGCCGTGAGGCCGCGCTGAGAGCTCTGCTTGGGCACGTCCAGCCGCCCACCAAAGCTCAGTGTCCCTGCTGCACTGTCGTAGGTGAACAGCACCGGGAAACAGTCGTGGCCCTGCAGAGGGGAATGGGCCATTGGGTACAGGTCCCAATCTTACCAGGAGAGGTTGTGGTGCTGAGGGGGCCGGTGACACCAGGGCACAGCAGAGCACGTATTGGGGGTAGTCACTAAAGCCTACAAGTGGTTACCTCTTTCCCCCCCCAGAAAGACCAGTGTCTAGGTGAAGAAGGAAGTTTGTCTAGACTTCTGGGGACCTGTGGGCCAGGTGTCCTGCCACCCTGGGTCTCCCTGTTGTAGTGGTAAACTCAGGTGGATATCCTTAGCGTAAGCCTATAAGCCTGTAAGCCTAAGCCTATAAGCCTAAGCCTAAGCCTAAGCCTATAAGCCTAAGCCTAAACCTATAAGCCTAAGCCTCTAAGCCTATAAATCCTAAGCCTATAAGCCTAAGCCTATAAGCCT
>NW_006399830.1:6163951-6168035 GCF_000299155.1 Elephantulus edwardii | reverse complement strand
TAAGCCTAAGCCTAAACCTATAAGCCTAAGCCTCTAAGCCTATAAATCCTAAGCCTATAAGCCTAAGCCTATAAGCCTTAGCCTAAGCCTAAGCCTATAAGCCTCTAAGCCTAAGCCTCTAAGCCTAAGCCTAAACCTATAAGCCTAAACCTATAAGCCTATAAACCTAAGCCTATAAGCCTAAGCCTAAACCTATAAGCCTAAGCCTATAAGCTTATAAGCCTAAGCCTCTAAGCCTATAAGTCTAAGCGCCTAAGCCTAAGCGCCTAAGCCTATTAGCCTAAGCCTAAGCCTATAAGCCTAAGCCTATAAGCCTCTAAGCCTAAGCCTATAAGCCTCAACCTATAAGCCTCAACCTATAAGCCTCAACCTATAAGCCTAAGCCTAGAAGCCTAAACCTAGAAGCCTAAGCCTAGAAGCCTAAGCCTAAGTCTAAGCCTAACCCTAACCCTCCTGAAATACCTGCTGAAGCTGAGGATGAACTGGGTAGGCACATGAGCAGGAAGTCATTGGTGATAGGCCCCCAAAACTCCCAGATGCCCTTTCTGAGCACAGGGTGTTCATGACCCCTGCACTAGCCGATAAAGGGTAAAAAACATCCAAATCCAGGATGGGAGTTTCCACCACCCCATGTGGTGGAGCAGTGTGCTGGAGACAGACACCATCTGCATCAAGCAGAGACCCCCCTCACAGCACCCCTACGAGGAAGGGAATCGTATACTGCAGGGAGGGAGAAATCCTTACTACGTTAGCCCCCTGAGAAAGGGGTTTGTTAACAGCCGCAAACGTGCTCTACCCTCACCAACACAGACATGGGTGAGCAGGATGGTGGGCGAGAAGGGAGGACAGGTGGACCTGCATAGCCATCAGTTAGGACTCTTGGGGGAACCTGCTGTAACTGTCTAGTGCCCCCCCATTCCTTACCGCGGCCACCAGACTGTTTTCTGTGATGAAGGTCACGGCCAGCAGGGGCAGCGTTTCAGAGGCCAGGGTGGCAACGCTAATTGAGAGAGAGGTGTCAGCTGGGCTCTGCGCTTGTTTGTCTCCCTGTCCCCCAACCCAGGTGACCCCTACTCACGCCATCTTCTTCTCGGCATTGGCCAGGCACACAGTACTGTCATGGCTGACCCAGGCCACACGACTCCCGCTGGCTGAGAAGCAGACGCCATGCACCCAGCCGCAGCTGCTGCTGGACTCGAACATTAACTCCCCAAAGGGCATCTTGGAACCCCACGGTGTGGGGGCTGGCCGCTCCTCCACCTCCTTGATGTAGGCTGAGAAGATCCTGCCAGGAGGGACAAAAGGGGGGTGACAGCCTAAAAATGGGATCCCCTTCCCACTCCAGCCTGGTGAGGCCACTTCAGAGAATTGGTCCGGAAGTCTGTGGCTCCAAATTTGGGGCTGATACAATCTAGATCAATGACTGGACAGGTCTAGGCCACAGTGTCCCCTTTGTGCAAGGAGCTGTCTTGGAGGTGTCCAAGCTCAAGATTCCTGTGACGCGCAGAGGGGTGATCACTGACCACCACCCCAGGGATGCCTGGCACCCAAGCCTCTCAGATGTGCTGTCTTTCTCCCGACTCTCCGCCATGGCCCAGTCCTGGCTTGCCAGTACTCCCTTCACCCTGACCTCCTCCACACCTCCCAGTCAGTGCAGTGCATGATTACCAAACAGTGCAGGAGGCCTACAAACCAGCACCCTACCCACCAGCAAAACCCCAAGAGGTCGTCAGAAGACATCCTTTCTGTGCCAGGGGCCTCTGAGTACCATCTGCAGCCCTAATTCCTAGGTCAATATGCAGAGACCCAGGAGGGCCATCTACCTGCAGCTGGGCTTTGATGGCCCAGGGAGGTAACAATAACAGCCAGGCAGCAACTAAAAACTACATTCTGAAGAGCACCCCAGTCCCATTTTCTCCCTTCAGAAGGGAAACTGAAGGTGAGCAAATTCCAAGAAGGCGGAGGAGGGCCTCGGAAGGAAGTTTTCTGTCATTAAGACACGGCAGTGGAAAAGCACTGCTGAGAATCTATCCCGAGAAATAGCAAGCTCACCGGCACTTGAAGTCACAGGAGCCGGCAGCCAGGAGCACGTTGTTGGGGTGCCAGTCTAGGCTGAGGACAGTGGAGCGGATGGGCTTCTTGATATGCTTGCACACCCACCTGGAGAGAGTAGGCAGGCAGTGAGGTAAGCATCTGTGCCTGGGCCTCTAACACCCAGAATCCCAAAAGCCCCTCAGACCACCCCCGTCCCATGTCCCTGACCCACCCCAGCTCTGGCTCGGGGTTGCATTGTACCGGGCCCCTCTTGTAGGGTGGGCACTACCCTTCATTGCCTTTGGAATCCCAGAATGGAGCCGTTAATGCACTTGGCTGCTAACTACAAGGTTAGAGGTTTAACTCCACCCAGAGGTACCCTGGGAAAAGACTAGAATCTACCTTGACTGAAAGCCCATAGAGCCAAGTTATATACATACAGGCTAATCCTATGGCATCTGGTTTCTCAGTTGTGTTCTCTTTTATAAAATCCCTGACAGGTCTCAAGAATCACCTGACCTTGTGTCCACAGCTGGGAAACTCCCAGATCTTACTTATCGGCCTGCTGAATGGCTCCTTTTTCATAGATAACATTCCCAAGTTTTTTAATATCCCAGTAACTAACTGCATGGCTTGCAGGTTCAAAGCAGCTGAACTAATACAAGTTCAATGTTATTTTCTTTAAGAATTAAATGGAAATCCCCAATATCTGTAAATTTTCATTAAAATTAGTAATAATAATAAAACCAACATAAAAAAAAAAGGAATTAACTCATCTTTTGGACTTGCAACCACCGAACCACAAGCACTTGGCCTCGTCCGAACCCCGAGGGGGTTCTGAAATATAAGAAGCTTCAGATTTTGTTCTGAGACCCACTCTTCTGGGTAATGACACTGATGGGGAAGTAAACGAGCATACAGACTTCTACCAGACGCTCCGAGGAACACGCGTAATTGTGTTCTGCAGACAGCTGCAGGGAGTGCCAACGGTACCAGTGCCTCTTTCAACATCTCCATCATTGAATGCGAAGCCTCTGTTTCTTTCTAAGGAGACCAAGTTCTACACTGATGTGGTTGCTGAGCCTGGGCTTCATGCTTACAGTGAATGTGCCACAGAGTGCCAAAAATGTGCTTTCAGACTTCACAACTCGGCAAAAGGAGTCACGCCTGACCAGGCCACACTGCTACCAGCTGCTGAGCCTCAATTCCAACTTGAGTCTCTAGACTCAAGCTGTTGGTCTCTGCTTTCAAGGACACAGGGGAGAAGATTCTGAGTAGCTGGGAGCTTGTAATTGGGGGCCCTGTAGTCAGATAGGCTGGTGACTGGGGCCTCAGTTTACTCATCTGTCAAGTTGGGCGGTGGGGTCAGTGTGCGTGCAGGTTCTGGTGTGGGTTCCCTCATGGACTAGGAAGAGACTCTGAGCTCACCCTACAAGGCCCAGAGAGGACAGACCTCGCAAGAGCAGGTGACAAAGGTCCTGACAACCCAGACAGGGCCTTCTAGCACCTCTCAAGCCCCTCCCTTTGTTCTGCAGCCTTGGGCCCGGCCAACCATCGCCCCCTACAGCCCAGCCCAACCAGGCACCCACCAGTCATTCTCCTGCTCGAAGTAGCAGATGGAGATGACCCGGGAGCCACTGCCCACCGCAAACTTGTTCTCCTGGGGGGCCCAGCGCACGCAGCGGGCAGCCCGGTTGATCCTTAGGATGACAAGAGTGGGCTTCCACACGCGGCCCTTCAGTGTCCACACGTAGGCATTGCGGTCTGTGCCGCAGGTCACAATGCGGTTGCTCTCGGGAGCCCAGTCGATGCCTGCAGGGGTAGCAGGGGACACTGGCATGGAGACCCTGCAGTGGCCATGGCTGGTGGGGGCTGAGAGGCCACAGCCTCCATTGTTGATGGGATGACTCTAAACCAAAACCCAAGCCCACGGTCACGAGGTCATTTCTGACTCATGCAACCCTCCTCTGGGTTTCCAAGGTTGCTGACCTCACAGATTTCCCTTGAAGCACCTGGTGGGTTTGAACTGCCGACCCTTCGTTTTTTGTTT
>NW_006399830.1:6114915-6163094 GCF_000299155.1 Elephantulus edwardii | reverse complement strand
CGCTATGAGTCGTAGGCGACTGACTCGATGGCACATAACAACAGCAACAACAACAAACCATCACTCAACATGCTGCAAAGCCAAGCCAAGAGGCAGAAAAGAATGTATCCTCAGAAATGCTGAGCAGCTGGATCAAGCCTTCCCTGAATGAAGCCCACAAACCTCGGAGATTCAATCACAGAAACCACCAACACCCTTCCTTTATCACTGAAGTAAATTTGAATTAGGGTTGTTACCTGCAGCTCCCGCCACCCAACGTGACACAGTGAGTGGGAGGGTAAGATGGCCCCTGGATGCCCCCCCGTCACCTGGCCCACCTGTCACTTGCCCATTGTGCTCCTTGAGCTCGTGCACCTTCACCCACTTGGCCCCGCTCTTCTCATAGATGTGCACCTCGTGGTTATTTGGGCAGATGGCGATCTCTGCAGGAGAGAGGGGCTCAGGAGTGCAGATCCAGGACCCCCAGGCCACCCCAACAGTGACAACTCAGCTGAGCAGCCCCCAAAACCTCCCAGGGCCTGCTGCTTCCTTTTCTGACCCCCACTGTCCACCAATGTCCTCACAGCAGCTTTCTGACCACTGGGACCCCTCACACTCACAGAGGGCAGTAGCTGCCAGCTACTCTTCTCTTCACTGCTCACTGCACACCACCTCCCCCCCCCCGCCCCCCCAGCCTCCTGACTCCATTCCCACATCCTGCTGCTGCCACTACCAGTCACTTGGAGGAGGGGCCCCCTCCAGCCAGACACACTCCTGGGCTCCCTCTCTTGTCTCTTTGCTGCTTCTGCAAGTATCACCTCCTCCAGGAGGCCTTCCATTCGAGTCCATGGGACTTTTCATCACCTCACATCACTTGCCTGCACTACGTGCTTATGTCGTTACTCTGTGCCTGACCCCTACTCAGCTAGGAGCCCCAGTAGGTGTGGCTGAGCTCCCTCCCTCAGTTTCATGTCTGTACCTGCTGGCCCTGCTTATCCCCAGGGTGTCCACGTGTTTCCTTCATAAACCCTCAGTGAACATGCACTTGTGCAGGCCCTGGAGTGGCCAACCCCACATGGACCCATGGGCCAGGGTGCCACCAACCCCACACCCCGTGGGCCCGAGCCCCCCTACACCCCCCCAGCAGCCCACAGGCACTCACGGGAACGGTCCTTGTTCCAGGCGTGGCAGCTGATGGGCTCCACCAGGAAGCTGTGGTAAGCCATGGTGCCCTTCCTGTGCCTGGGAGAGGGGTCCAAGTCAGCCTCACCCAGTGGAGACCAGGCCTGGAGACTCTCTGGTCTAAACAGGAAGCCCCTTGGTTTCAGGGCAGGGTTAGCAGTTTGCAGGGAGGGTGGCCAGGCCATCCTGGTTCTGTCCACCTCCCTAGTACTCCAGTCTGGCTCCTGGGGCCTCAGTTTCACTCCTACAAAAGCCACTCCCACAGGACATCTCTGAGGCTCCGAGGACATGGGGCTGGACAGGAGGGAGAGACTACAGGTGAAGAAGCCACTGCAAGTGAGTGCGGCTGGGACCCTGAGCCGGATCAGCCTCCTGATGACCCTACCTCAGTGTCCTCAAGCCCGAGCCAGACGCGGTCAGTAAATCTCAACTCCTATCAACCCTTCAGGACAGAGCAGAACTTCCCCAAAGCTGCAAATCTTTAAGGAACAGGCTGCTTCTTCTAGAGGGGCCTACGGATTCCAGTCACCAGCCTACGGGTCAGCAGGCCACATCTACTCATAGGTTTGGATGACCCAGTCGCCATCAACCACCCAGAAGGGTGCACAGCATATGCCACTCCAAGCCTGAGCCTCACTGCCCCCGTGGGGACAGGTGAGGGGGGAGCGGGAGGCTGCAGGTCTGCAAGGACCTGGGGGCCAGGGCAAGGGGCACCTGGTGGCACAGTCTGCTTACTGGAACTCGAGCCCATCAGGAGGAAAGCGAGGCAGTCTGCTTCTGAAACATTTAAAGCCTTGGTAACCCTATGGGGCGGTTCTGCCCTGCGAAGTCGGAATCAACCGCGAGACAGTGGGTTGTTGCTTGAGGGCACAGGCAGACAGACCTGGCTCCGTCCTTAAGACCTACTGGCAGCCCGTGGCACGCAGGCCAGACACTGCCAAGGGGTGGGGTCTTCAGGAGCCCTGGGACATCCCGGGTACAGGTGTTCATGAAAAAGCCACTCTTATTCCAGGCGGGGTCATATTTATCTTTAGGTGTCCCTTTGTCAGCCAGGCACATGGGGTCCTGACTTAGGCCTCACTGACCTAAGCTCAATCCCTCTCCAAGGACAGGCCTTCCAGATAAAAAGGTCTCCCCATCCTCACCTTTTTTTTTATTTTGTTGTGTACATCAAATAAGATTCGACTAGCGCAGGAGGAGACTGCACTTCTCCAGCGGAGCATCTGGTGGATTCGAACCCTGTGCCTTCAGGATTGCAGTGCAGCTTCTTACCACTAGGCCACCAGAGCTCCCCCTCCTCACTTGTAATGAACATTCTGGCTGCATTTCTTCCAAGACGTATTCATTCTTTGGTCATCCATGGATGTTCACTGAACATGGAACTATAATGAACTATGTAGAGTGTAACTAGAACTCTTCTGTGTACTAGGAGCTCTGGTGACCTCATGGGCAAAGAGTTGCAGTGCCAACTCAAAGGCAGGCGGTTTGAATCCACCAGCTGCTCCAAAGGAGAAAAATGAGCTTTCTTCTCCCATGAGCTTCACAGCCTCTGAAATCCTCCTGGAGGGACAGCTACAAGTCAGGTACAACTTGATAGCAACGAGTTGAGGAAACAAAAAAAAATCCCGTTAGCTCAGCTGACTGTGATCTTCGCTTGATGGTCTCCAAGGTGAGCATGTACACCGAGACCTGTGGGAGCCGGAACTCAGCAGGCCTGCCTTGTTTTTCTGGGTCTCTAAAGTTTCCCACCTTTGACAGGATGCAGTCTTACCACCTTTCAATTGCTTGTTTCAGGGGAAAATCTCTCCCTCTCCGACACAGTTCCGCCTTCCACTTTCTGGCTTTTACTGTCTTACAGTGGCCTTATTCATTCTGCCCGTTCCCTTTTGCCCTCGGCCAGAATACAGTAAGCTCGAGGAAACGTACCTTTTCTCCTCTCTCCTGTTCATGTCTATGCACCGAGTGAATACTTACTTCAATAAGTAAATTTCTGTACTTCCATTCCCAAAACCCCCACCACTGGATTCTGATTGATTGCAACCCTGCAGGACAGAGCAGAACTGCCCTTCAGGGTTTCCAAGGCGTGCTGGGAGCAGACGGCCTCAACTTTCACAGAGAGAGGCTGGGAATTCGAACCACGGGCCTTTCAGTTAGCAGCTAGGCAAGGAAGTACTGAGCCACCAGGGCTCCTCTGCTGCCATTTTTAGAAGATTCTCAACTTTAAAAAGGTAAAAACACACAAGCCAACACACCACCTAACTTTCCTTGACTGGCCCTTACTGGCCAGGCCGTCTTCTAAGCACCTTGTTAGGGGATGAACTGTGCCCCCCATGGGTTCCTCAATTCAGGTGCTGGTGAATGTCTGGCCAGAGTGTCTGAAGCTGTTACTGTTATTAGAAGGTCCTACTGGGATAGCAGGAAGTAGCTAAGAGAATACGCCGTCCCCTTTTCCTTATGACTCAGGGTGAAGTCTCTCTCAGGGAGGAGTGATAGGGAATGGCAAAGGATACACTGACAAAGAAGATTAATCAGAACTGGCTTTGACAAGCACTGTGGCATTTGGACAAGAACAAACTGGGAGGAGGGTAGAGAGAATAGTGCAACAATGAATGAGTGGAAGCCCAAAATCTCTGTAAATGTTTATGAAAATTAATAAAATATAATTATAGAAAAAAAAAAAAGAAGGTCCTACTGGGATAAGGTGGATCCAAATCCTACCTGAGTCATGTCCTTACAGAAGAGGAGACACAGAGGAAGATGGCCATGGACAAAGAATTATCCACAAACCAAGGACACTTGGGGTTGGGGACTGACTAGGAAGGGCTTTGCCTAGGACATGGCCCCGCTGATACCGTAATTTCAGACTTCCAGCCTCTGGTGTGTGCATGTGTGATGAGGTTCACATACTTCAGGCATGTTGTCAGGAAGGGCCAGTCCTTGGGGAAGACATCATGCTGGGAGAGGTGGTCAGGGAAAGAGGGGAAGACCCCCAACGAGATGAGCTGACACAGTGACTAACAGTGGCCTCGGACGTATCAGAGATGGCGCGGATGGCTCAGGACTGGGCAAGGCTTGGACGTGCTGTTCACACAGTCAGAGTGGATGCAGCAGTAACAGTAACAAAACCAAAACAAACAATAACACAATAACAAAACAGCCTATGTTAGCTGCGGAGGGGTCAGTGCCTGGAGAAGGATCATGCTTAGGCAAGTACGGAGACGGTGGACACCAGGATGACTCTCAGGACTTGGAGGGACACAGTGGCCACCACCACGGGCTCAGGCACAGGACACTGAGGACACACAGGACTGGGTGGGGCTTCCTGCTGATGGCCGGCTGTGGAGTCACTGCGTCAGAGCTGAGCTGATGGCACCCAACACCAAGAGCAGCCTCCAGAAGTGCGAGCCAGCACAAGCCTGTTCCTAGAAGCCCCTTCCCCGCGGTGCTGTGACAGCCAGTGCCACAGGACACAGAGATGTCATGCTCCGGTCATCCTGGGCCTGGAGGCGAACCCTGCAGGTCAGCTCCCAATGACTCAGTGGTGAAGTCACACAGCCAGCTGGGGAGGCTCGAGGCTGTGGGTCCCACGTTCACCCACACGGCTAGCTTGGGAGCCCTGGAGGAACCATGCACTCCACCTGGGCCCCAACTTTGAGGAGCAGTGCAGGGAAAGGACAGAGGAGACTTGGCCAGGGCTGCAAAGAGTCAGGTCCAGGGACCTGCTGGTCTGAGGCCACACCACAAACTAGCGGGGGTCTGATTTCCAGCTCACCTCAGACTCGAATCTCCTGCTTCACTTCCGCTGGGCAGTCTACCCCTCACCACGTGTTCGTGCGGACATGCATACACACATGTGCACACACAGAGAACAACGAGCACGCAAGGGGCAGAGGGCGTGCCCCTTTCCCCAGGCCCCAGAATGGGTGGCTTGCTGTGTAAAGCACACACATGCACACGCAGCCCACAGCAGAGCCACACATGCACGTGTGCACACACACACACCTGCACACATGTGAGACACAGTGACTGCACCAACAGGCTTGAGCGGGGCGGAGGTCATTAATTAGGTACAGGTGCAGGACGGAGCAAGCTTTCCATCTGCTGCTCACAGGCTCTCCGGGGACTCTGTGCACCTCACAACAGACATGCCGCTGTTCCCAGCCACACAGGCGTGCTCACCTTGCACACACAGGTACTCTACTCTCACACAAATCCCACGAGCATGCCCTCATGTGCTCGGATGCACAGTGTCATCAGCCATGCACACATGCCTGCACTCTGTCCCCACCACAACTTCCTCTCTGAGCGTCTGCTTCCTTAAAAGGCTTTTTGCAAGGGGAAGGCCCCAGAAGTGCCATCTCAGCCTGTGTTGGTCTCAGCCTGGTGGGGCTTTCCCGGGCACCCCCGGTGTACCCCCAAAATGCCAGTGGTGGTCCCACTTGTCAGGGGTCATTAGGATGGGAGCGGGGTGCATCAGGCCTGTCTACCCCTCTTTCCAAGGTTACGGTAGGGCCAGGCTGAACTCACTGCCAAGCCCAGCCTGGACGCTGGTCGGGCCAGAAGGAAAATGTTCTTTGGTGCAGCCTGGGGGACCCCGTGGCCGAAACTCTGGCCCCAGGCTGGTTAGTAGAACTCCCCCCTTTCTAACACCGACTGTCACAGACCTGTCCCCAGGCATGTCTCTGTTCTTTGCAGGGTCTGGGTAAGAGTGGTCTGTAAGCCCCACCCATCACTACAGAGCCTGGTTCACAGTGGGGTGTGCCGTTGGGTAAATATTTATGGGAGGAGACAGCCCACCTTTCTCCCCAGGAAGGGCTGGCTGGTGGATTCCAACCCCGGGTCTTTCGGTTAGCAGTCCGACATGCGTGGTGGTCATTAAGTCTGTATCATGATGTTCCCGAGCCCTGGGCTGTGAAGACAGAGCAGCTTGACTCTGCCAAGGCCAGCGGGTGCACCTGTGCCACCAGGAAGTGACAGCTGAGCGGACCTGGGAACCCCGAGACCCGGTTCCTGAGACCTCAAGGCTCTGATGGGAAGTCCCCAGTGAGCTGTGCTGGAATTCGAATCCACCAGTGGCTTGCGGACCTGGGAACCCTGAGACCCAGTTCCTGAGACCTCAAAGCTCTGATGTGAAATCCCTGGTGCGCTGTGCTGGAATTCAAATCCACCAGTGGCTTGAGAGAGGAAGATGGGCGACCTCCTCCCATGTGACTTACAGCCACTGAAACCACTGGAGGGTCAGCTATGAGTCAGTTTGCAGTCGATGGCCATGAGGAAGAAGGCCAAGCCCAGAGTGACAGACAGGAGAGGGAGGTCCAGACCTACACGTATCAGCCAATCACACTTTAGTGTGAATTCAGGCACAAACACTTCCTAGTCCAAGACTCATTAAAGGGGGTTAGGGGTAGTGAAAGGGCGAGGCTAGAGGAAGAATTTCCCCTTTTTATCTTCTGTAAAGCAACTGAAGTAAGGTCTTATCCCCTCATCTCGCACATGAGGAAGCAGGAGACAGAGGGGCCTAGAACCATGCACTGGGGCATGAAAACCTTTTCAAAGCCTTATTTTCTTTTGCATATACTCGAATGTAAGCTCCAAGTGGGCAGGGTGTTTGCTTTATTCACCAAGGTAGCCTCATACTTACAAAGGGCCCAGCACACAGGAGTCCAAGAAGACTGCCTAAATGTGGTGGGTGAAGGCATCACACCCTCTGTCCCACGCCTGTCTTGAGGACGTGCTACTCTAAAGATTTTGGGGAGCTCTGGAGGCACAGTCTATATTGCGCTGCTAAGCCAAAGGCTGAGAGGCTGACTGTTCAAATCCACCAGCAGCTTCAAGGGACAGAGAGGGACAGCCTCCTCCCTCGAGATTCACAGTCTCAGGAACCTAGTGGAAGATCGTCATCAGTCAGAATCTACAGTGAGAGAGTGAAAGGATTTTGGAAATGTTTGCTGGGGAGTTGGTGTTCAAATTGTTTTTCAATAAAAAAATGGCCAGGCTGGGAAAAAACTTAGAAACCTTCAAATTAGACAGTCCCCTCCCTCAGTGGTTTGGAAGAGGAAGGATTTTGCGCCCCTCCAAAGTGAGCCAGGCAGAGGCCAGGGCGGAGACTCTTCCCTTCGTTAAAATATTGGGTTCAGGTTCTGGCACTCCACACTTGCAGGGTGCACTCAGCCAAACTCCCCCCCCCCCATCTTCGTGCATTAAAAAAGCACAGGCTCTGCTCTTGGCTTCCCCATCCTTCCCTGAATCCAGAGGTTTGGCTGTTATTTGAAGCTTACCCAGGCAGGAGCAGCTGCCCGGAGCCAGAATCCTGCCTCTATAGGCCCCAGGGAAGTCCCCGCCCAGCCCTGAGCTCAGTGGGAGCTGCCAGCAAACCATTTTGTGTGAGCATTAAGCAGTTACTCAACTTCCTGTTGTGTGTGTGGGAGTCGGGTGTGGAGCAACCACACATACACACTCGGAGCGGCCAATTCCTCCTCCCCAGCTCTATACTGGACGTCCTCTGACCCAGGCACAGTGAAAACATTCATGAGGGGTCATAAAGTACCAGTCACAGCCATCCAAACCAAACAAAATCAAAAACACAGAAAACTCAGTGCTGGCAGGGCTGTGGGGAGATGGTCACTGCAGTCTTTCTGAAGAGCGGTGAAGATGGCCCTCAATGTGACAATCAGGGCACAATAATACTAACTGAAACTTTTAAAAGGTTAACAGTTATTTGGTCAAATATGAGTCTATTTTAGTGCTAAGAAAAATAGTCACCAAGTTTGGAGTTCTGTGTTGTTTTTTTTGAAAGGCAAGCACATTTGTAATAATGATGACAGGATAGAAAGTCCCAAAAAGACTATGGAAAGAGAGAATTACGACATGACTAAGTTGGAATGCTATTGAACAACCAAACTGTGGATTAAGCACAAATGTAATAAAGTGACTTTGTGGGAATTTGTCAGAGACTTCAGAATGGTAGGTGCTCTGGTGGAGCAGGGGGTTAAGAGCTGGGTTGTTAAAAGCTGGAGGTGGGAAGCCATCCTGTGCACCAGGGGGAGAAAGATGCAGTCGGCTTCTGGAGATTTACAGTCTTAGAAACCTCGTGGTTTCCACTCTGTCCTGCAGGGTTTCTCTGACTGGGAATCAATGGAAGTGGGTCTGGTTTTTTTAACTTAGAATTTATGCAGGACTTTCACATCCACTTCTTTTTACTTCCCTAAATCAAGCCCAAGAAGTTCTTCTGTCGAGTTTAGTCACGGCAAAGGCAGCACTAACAGCTCCAGTTCACCCTCTGTGTGTCTGGCTCTGTGCATTACATACCTGTTGCATTCTAAGCCTCCCAACTTGATGAGCCCATTTCACAGATTTGGAAAATTAAGGCCCAGGGAAGTGAAGTTCCTATCTGAAGTCAATGGTCAGTCAGTGAAGGAAGGCCTGGTGCTGTCACCTGGGTTTTTAAGCCTTTCCGATGGGTGCCCTTCACGACCCGCCCTCCCTGCCTGAGGTTCAGGCGGCTTGGAGAGCTCGGCGCCCGCCCCCAGCCCCACCCCAGCCCGCGGCTCCCGCGTCACGGTTACAACCAGGCTGCGGTTGCCGTCCGCCTGGAGCGAGGCACCGCCTGGCTGGCTCTGAAGCACCAGCCTGGGGTCTTCCGGGGCGCCCCGATTCCATGGCAGGACCCCTCGAGGGCGCACACGGCTGCGGAACGCGGACTCCGCGGGCGCGCCAGCTCATTTCCCGGCCGGCGACCCGGAAGGCTGGACGGAGGGGAAGTGGCTGGGCGTGGGCCCGCCTGGTCCCAAGTAACGGGGGGCCGCGTGCAGGCCGAGTGGGGCGCCGGGGCTCCGGGCCAGGAGCCTTGCCAACGCGGCCCCTCCAGCCCTCGCCCCACAACCCCGGGCACTCCGCGCGACCCCTCGGGCCCCAGCCTCTCCCCTCGGACAACACAGCCCTCTCCCGCCTCCTAGGGCTCCCTGTCCCCGCCCCGTCCCCTCTCCTCACTTTCTGGGGGTCCCCGTACCCCTCTGGTCTCGGAGCCCTCTGCCCCGACCCCCCTGGCCTTTCCCTGAAGCCCCCTCCCTGGTTCCGAAGCCCTTTACCTAAAGGCGATGCCCCGCCCCGCGCCTTCCGGGGCTCCTTGTCGTCGGCCCCCCTACTCCAGACAGCCCTTTAGGGTTCTGGGGTCCCCCAGGTCCTCTCCTTTAGGAGCCCCGGCCCCGCTGGGAGCCTTCCGGCCCCTTTCACCTCCAGGGGACGGCCCCCGCCCCCGTGTCCCCTTGTCTCCTGGGGGCTCCTGTCCTCGCCCCGCCCTTTGCCCTGCAGAGGTGCCCCCTCGATCCCCATCTCGGGTCCCCGCGCCCTCACCTGCGGGCGCTCCGGCCGCGGACTCTGGGCAGTCGACGCGCCGAACCGGCTCTGGGACCCGCGCAGCCTCGGCCACTTCCTCGTGGGCGGGGGCGGGCCCGGGGCGGGGACAAGGCGGGGACAGCGGCCAGCACCCCGCCCTGCCCAGCCCTCACCCCGGGCGCCGGAGCGCAGTCAGGCTTAGTCAGTCCCAGGGCAGCTCGAGGAATCTTCCTGTTAGTGGTGGGGAAACTGAGGCTGGGACAGAGGGTGGCTACCTGAGTATTAACGGGACAAGAGCCTGGGGGTGGGGTCGGGGGGCGGCCCGAGCAGAGCGCACCCTTCAACCTCCCAGAGCCATCCAGCCCTGGCTGGAGGTCGAGCAAGCTGGAGCGCAGCCTCACGGGGACTTCTCGCTTCTCGTCCTGAGCCGGGTCCAGCCCTCCCCAACCCAGCGTCCTCACCACCAGTGGCTTCAGGGGAAGAACCCCACGCAAGCTATGATTTCAGGGCTAATTCCGTAGACAGCAGTGGGCGTGAGCCCCTTAACTCCTGTAAATTGGGGCGGGGGAGCAGCAAGGATGTCCTTCAGAGACCTGAAACTGGTCTTGGATGACGTGGCCTCATCACTGGCCACTTGGCTCCATGAAGTCCTGCTCCCTTGCCGCCTCGGCCGCTTCCCATAGGCTCCACAGCTTCCAGGCCATCTGTCGCTGGTGCTGCAGGGCCTCGGTTTCCCCAGTTGTAACAACCACTTCCCATCACCCCCCTCCCAGGATCCAGGCCCTAACTAGAGCAGTGGGGTGACCCTTGGATGGGGAACACTTGCCCCACACTGGAAGTCAATCGATGGAGGCATTATGGGAAGGCTCCCCCTTGGGAAAAGTCTTAAGTAGACCATTAAATGGAGGGAGTGGAGTGGTGAGCGGCCTGGGCACAGCCGATGTCTTTGGGGCACTGGGAGTTCCCAGAACAATTTAGAGCTTTCAGCTTCTTCTTGGAAGCCTGGGATGAAGATGCCCTTCCTGCTTCTCTGCATTCTCAGGTTTCAAGAATCCCTGTCCACCCCTGGGGCCACAAGGCCTGGCCTCGCCTCCAGCTAGGGGTGGGCAGAGACAGGCAAGCTCCCTGTGGCCTTTGAGTCCTGGACTTACAGAGACCCTGAAGGACAGGGTGGAACTGTTCGCTTCAAGGCTGTAAATCTTTATGGCATTGGTGGAGAGTACACTTTTCCTGGGCTTAGAAATACAGGCAAAAGCTCACTTACGCTGGACTTGTGATCAGGACAGACCTGTCCCTGGAGGACACCAGACTTGCTTTTCAAAGGATGGGGTCGGCAGGGCCAAGCGCTGTTTCATTCTATTTGGCAGAGGGTCACTGAGTGAGAACCATTTGGCACATTGCCTCACTTCTGTCCTGCAGAGTAGCTGGTGGGTTCAAACCATCCAGTCAGCAGCTGAGCACTTTAAGCACTTGCCCCCAGGGCTCCTCGGTCCAGGGTAACAGGCCATCAAGGTTCTATCTTTCTGCTGTGGTAACATTTTTGCTTCCCGATCCCCAAATGGTGGCCAAGCTCCAGGCACCTCAAACATAGGGAAGCAGTGGGCGTGCCCGGGAGGGAAGCCTTTCCCATGCACCCTCACCACCCACTCCTTTATCTTATTGGCCAGAATGGGGCAAAGAGTCCCTTTGCTGAATGGCCACCTGACAACAGCTGGGGGGTTTGGGTTAGATGGGAAAGAGAGGTGGCCACAGCCCCAGCTGAGCCTGGAGCATACTTCCCAGGCTCCAGAAGGGGGAACACTGGTACATACTGCTCTCCCCTATCTCAAAGTGGCTCTACATGTCACCTCGACTGTGGGATGCAGGCCTACAAGGAGACCTCATCAGGTATTGTCCAATGGAGGGGTCCCTCCCAGCAATTCCAATGCCACCACCCCACCCGAGTGCTGTGACCAGCCCTACACTCAACCACCAGTAGGGGCAGGCTGAGGCCTCCTCAGTATGCTGGTGGCCCTGACTGGCCTCTGGTCAAACTCAGGGTGAGACCTGTGGGGACCTGGGTGGATCATACTGTGCTTTTGTCTGTCTGAGGATGCTTGGTGGTGCACTGTCATGTGTTGCCTGGTGGTCTGAATCTATCCATTTCCTTCTGTGTTTGGACCTGTCACTATGTGGTTTGGGCACAAGAGCCTCTCAACCAGGATCGGTGTCCCCCTGCCAGCGCGCCCTGGAGGAGGAGGGCACTGTCACAGAGGCTGCCCTGCTGGGGATACAGGCCTTGGAGAACAGAATCCAGGGGCGGCCCACACACAGTTCCCATGGTGGTACTAAGTGTTGGGTGGGGAATTGAAAGGTTGATGGTTCAAGCCCACCAGCTATTCTGAAGGAGAACAATGAGAGATTTACCGTCTTGGGAACCATGGGCAGTTCTCTGTCGTCCTATAGGGTGCTTGTGGGTTGGCAGAGCCTCGACAGAGGTGGGTCTGGTTTAATTAGAGTGTCTCGAAACCGTAGAATCCAACTCATGATGACCTGTGTGTAGGATTTTAACAGCTGCATTTTTTTTTAAGCAGATCACCAGGTCTTTCTTCCAAGGAGCCTCTGGGTGGACCTTCGGCTGAGCTGGTGGACACTATGTGGCCAGCAGCTGGGTGCTGCCCAGGCCGCCCAGGGTGGTACAATTTAAGCAACCAGCAACATAAGCAGATTTGCTTTCCCAAGAGGTAAAAAACGCATAGTGTGTTTCTCTAATAATTTTATAATCACTTAGCCATATTTTTCTACTAATAATGGAAACAGTATAAGGAAACGAAACAAAAATCACATTTCGCAATTTTATTCAATTTTCTAGCAGACGATTTACATACCTGCCCCCTTCCTTTAGGTCAGTATGGCAATTTTCCAATATCAATTGTTTAAAGAGAAGCTTTGGTCAAAAATGGAATCAAACAGGCCAGGGGGATAAATCTTTGCTGCTTTTAAAATATCAACACTTTCACAATTCTATTCTCACACACATCACACACGCACACACACGGGAGCATCTGCACGGTTGTGTTTTCAGTGTTTCGGGCGGGGAGGCAGCTGCAGCTGGTCACGCTGGCTCAGTCTCCGAGGTTTGCTCAGCTTCACATTATTCGGAGGCCCTGGATGGAAGACTCCAAGGTCTGGAGGAGGCGGAGATGCAGAGTGTTACTGTGGGCTGCCCACCGCGTCACTGCCTCATAGCACTGCCCTCTAACACACAGCAGACCATGGGCCCCAGGCCTCATCTCACCACACACCGAATGCTACCACCAAACACCGAATGCTACCACCCCATACACACCACACCAAACCCCACCCACCCCACCATGTTGAACCAAACACTGCCCCATTCCACCCCACCCTACCCTACCCCCTATACCACACCACATCACAGCCATACCACAACCACCCCACACATCACACCCATACCACAGGCACACCACACTACAGTGAACCAACACTGCCTCACCCCACCCTGCCACCCCACCCCACCCCACATCACATCCACCCCATACATCACGTCCATATCACACCACACCACACTAAACCAAACACTGCCCCATTCCACCCACCCCACCCCACACACTACCCAGCCCAGCTGGTTGAGGTGCAGCCTCCAGCCCACAAGGCTCTGCCCCACCTCTCTGACTAGCTCTCCCAGCACCTGCCCCCTGTGGCCCCTGCAGGTCTATGCACTCTGTCCCCAGGTTTCCCTGCAGTCCTCGGGGGAGTGGCACATCCTATCATGTATGTCCTCTCCTGACCAGACTCTAAGGATTCAAGGGGCAGGGACCTCCCACCGGCCGGCGCCCTCCACGGGGCCAGTGCTCAGAGGCAGACACACTGGGCCGCCAGCCTCCGTCTGCCTTCCTAGTGTCTGAGCATAAACGGAGAGAAGGATCAAGGAAGTAAGGCGCTGAGCCGGCCCGTGTGAGGAAGACTTCCCATCACTGCTGCTGGAACTGCCCACACCAGCAGCCACAGGCAGAGCCGAGGGGCTTCCAACCCACAGCAACCCCGGAGTCAGGGTCCTGCCCTAAAGCTGTTCATCTTTACAGAAGCAACTGCTTCACTTTTTCTTTAGAGGGGCTGGTGGATTTGAACTGCTTACCCTTCATTTAGCAGCCCTACGCTTAATCCACTAGGGAGCTGAGATGCACATGCAGGCACTTCAGACCAAACCAACACCCCACATAGACTGACCCTCCAGGCCAGGCAGAACCACCTACAGCGTTCCCAAGGCTGTAAATCTTCATGGGAGCAAACATCCTCCTCTTTCCCCAGGAAACGGCTGGTGGGTTCAAACCTCTGACCTTTCAGTAATAGCCTAGTGCTTAACCTGCAACGCCACCAGGGTTCCACGAGCAGGCATTTGGTGAATGTTAATTAGCGGAAACTATAGAACTGTCTACAGAATTAAACTTGGGGTGGCGTCCAACACTGGGCCTGCTCTCCAAAAGGCCCTCGGTGTTACCCTCAGTGGGAAGGGGACATGCAGTCCATCTCACTGAGAAGGTATGGTTTCCGCTTGCTAATCATGATCAGATTTTTTAAAAAGCCACAATCTTTGACCTTCTATTTATGATGTTCCAAAAAAAATGGTGCTTTTGTTTGTTTCTCTCAGGGAGCGCTTTAACACAAACCAGATTTAAGGGTGGAACGTACCTTGAAATCCCAAATTGTCATGGCTCCATCGATGCCAGTGGTGCAGAATTTACGACAGTCTTGCTTGTCCACCTCATAAATGGACACCTGACTGAAAAGAGGAGGAGCGAGAGCGTGAGGTGGCGGCAGCGGTGACCCCCAGTCCTCCAGCTCACCAGGGCACAGCACTATAAGGAAACTGATTATCTGTCAACTCTGAATGTTCAGTGTCCCAGCAGCTGAGGCAGCATCAGGAAGAAGCCAAAGAGATTTTATTACGGCAAGCCAAGAACAGGAAAGACTGGGAAGGGGAGAAGAACTCAAAGGACTCATTAACATCAAATCAATTCAGACCACAGTGACTCTAAAGCACAAACTACCCCTTGGGGTTTCCAAGTTGTAATCTTCGTAGAAGCAGGTGGCCACAGGTTCCTCCCACGGGCTGGCTGGCAGGTCTGAACGACTGACCTTAGCCGAGTGCTAACTAGGGTGATCTGGAAAAGCAGAATATTGCAGACCACACAGCCTGCCAATGGTCAGGGGACAGGGACTGGGTAGGATCACAGCAATGACTGGAAGGATACAGTGTGCTATGAGCGGGGCTCCTAACAAAAGGGTCAGAAGTTTGAATCCATGAACTTTGGCGGGAGAAAAACAGGCAGCTCCTCTCATAAAGATTTACCACCTCTGGAACCCACGAGAGGGTTGCCAAGAATTACAGTCAGCTTGCTGGTGGCAGGTTAGAGAGCCGGTTAGCTGCTGTTAGGTGCTGCTGAGTGACTCACGGCGACCCTATCAACAGCCCACCCTGACCCTGTCTTATTCTGGATCAACCCCCTCATCTCTGACACACTAGAGCCCATCACCGACGTCACTGTCAATCGGTCTCACTGCAGTCTTTCTGTCCTTCACTGACACGCCACCTTTTCAAGCACGACATCTTTGCATGGAACAGCCTTGCCTAGCTTCACGTTCAAAGTATGGAAAATGAAGCTTTACCATCTTTGCCTCCAAGGTCCACTCTGGATGCACTTTTTCCAAGACAGATCCGTTGTTTATGCGGAAGTCCATGGGATAGTCAGTACTATTCTCCAATGCCACAACTCAGAGGCATCAATAATTCTTCTGTCGTCCTTATTCACTGTCAGGCTCTCTAATGCACAGCAAGCGACTGAGAAGACCATGGCCGAAATCAGGCACACCTTAGTCTTCAAAGTGACATCCAGCATTTTGGAGAGGTCCCTGAGAGCAGATTTGCCTTATGCGATATGCAATCCTGATTTCCTGACTGCTGGTATCAAAGGTGTGGATTACTGATCCAAGCAAGATGCAATTACTGACAGCTTCAGTCCTTTCTCCATCTATCGTAATACTGACTGTTGGTCCTATGGGTACGACTTTCTTTTCTTGACGTTGAGATGTGATCTATACCGACGTCTGCAGTCCTTGATCTTCTGCAGCAAGTATTTTGTATCCTCATCACTTTCAGCAAGCAAGGCTGCATACCACAGGTTGTTGGTTAAGACTTCCTTCTATCCAGATGCCATGAATTATTTGCTCAGCATACAGACTGAATAGGCATGGAGGAAGGCTACAACCGTGATGCACATTGTTCCTGATTTTAAACCATGCAGTGTTCCCTCGCATCATTTGGACAATAGCTTCTCGACCTAGTTAAAGGTTTTGCATGAGTGCAATTAAAGTGTTCTGGGATTCCTGTTCTTTCCAATGTTAACCATTATTTATCCACACAGTTAAGTGCTTTTGCAGTCAATAGTCAATAAAACACAAATAGGCATTATTGTATTTTCTGCTTTTAGGCAGAATCTGGTAACTGCAATGGTATCTCTGACGTGGTCTCTTCTAAACTCAGCTTGAACTTCTGGCAGTTCTCTACAAACATGAGCCAGTAATAATGAAGGGTGAAGTTCAAGTTGAACTGAAGGCGCTGGCCAAAAATAAGACCCAAAAAATGGATGGAATACCAACTGACATGTTTCAACTAACAGATACAGCCCTCGGTGTGTTCATCAGCTGATACCAGGAAATTTGGAGGACAGCTTCCTGGCTGACTGACTGAAAAGATTCGTATTTGTCCCTATTCCCAAAGGTGATCCAAGAGAATATGGAAATTTCTAGTAATATCATATTCATGCAGGTAGCTGGTGGGAGTGCAAGATCTCGCTGTGGTTTTGATTGCCTGTCTGGTGTTTGGAAATACGGACCATTTGAACGTCGTCTTGGCGGAATATCTCCTCAGTACCTTTCCCTGTATATGATTCGTCACCTAGTGCGAGTTTTGGTACAGAAGTGAGCTAAGGGTGTTTTTTAGATCTTTAAATGGTGAGAGAAGAAACAGTATTACTGCATGACATACGAAAAGTGTGTGGAACCCTTTCAACCTTAACCACACTAACGGAAAGTGAAATATCACCTCAAGGACATCAGGAGACGCCCAATCTCCATCTCGAAATAATTCCCTCAAACATCTCTATTCATCTCCGTTACTCCTACTGCCACAAGCACAATACACATTTCTCAACATACAAGGTCTCATCAAAACAAGAAAGTCCTATGGGACCTAACTTTGAGCATGATTATTTCAAGTATTTTTAAAAATCCACAGCATTTCTTCCAGATCAGCGGGTCTCTTCCCATTCTGGGTGGGGGCCTGAGACAGGGAACGCTAGGAGAGGCCATACTCACTGGCTACATAGCCTACTGGCCCGTAAAGGGGCATACATCCCTGTTTTGGGGTCTGTGCCAGCCATACTCCGAGAGTAGAAGAAAGGCCAGGCAGTGCTTCCCTGCCACCCTTGGGGATGCAGATGCCTCGTTGTTCTCTTTCCTGGAAGGGTGTCTGGCCTGCAGCACTGGCAGATTTCAGGGGCCCAGGGAGGACGGGTGTCCTGGTGACCTGACCGTCCTCCCTGGGAGCACATGCACCTACGTGATGCTATTCTGGTGCAGCGTCTCCAAAGCCGTGTTGCGGTCCTCGGTGGTGGCCCGCTTGTCCATGTTGCGGAAGCGTTCCATGGCCGACATGTTGCGCTGGATGCTCTGTTTCGGAATGTCCAGTTTGGAGACGAAGGTCAAGCAGCCACGGTCGTCATAGTTGAAGAGCATTGGGCAGCAGTCATGACCCTAGAACAAAAGCCCAGTCACTCTGGAACCAGTGCCCGCCACCCGCCCACCCATGGGCATCTCTCATTCTCTCAAAAGCCTGTTCTGTGACCCTCCAAGGCTGGTGAGCTTTGTCCTGGCGCCACAGAGCACGCCTTGTTCCGCCAGTGTCCTGCTCAGTGCCCTGGGGGGACATGGAGGGGCACTCACAGCAGCCACGACGCTGTTCTCCGACACAAATGACACGCTCAGGAGGGGCAGGAACTCCGTCTTCAGAGTGGAGACCCTGAACACAAGAACACTTGTTAGCGCAGGGCTGACAAAGGGCCCATTCTTACAGGGGCGTCTGTAACAGAATCGGCAGGCCTGCTGAAAGGGTGCCCCAGGAACTGGGCTTTGAGGAATCTCAAGTATGGACAGCCTGGGGGGACTCCAGACAGAGGCCAGAAATGCTCCCCGAGCCGCCCACCCCTGCCGCAGGGCCCTGGTCGTTTCCTTCCCTTCTCTGCCCCTGTCCCTCTACCCCAGTGTGTCTCCACCACCGTAGCTGGCTGACATCTCCAGGAAGCCTTCCTAGCCCACTTCAGACTCACATGGCTTCTCCTCCCTCTTCTTTGAGTCCTGTCATGGTCACTTAGGACTGAGTGCCCTCTGCTGTCCCCTCCCTTGAGCTCCCTCCCATCTACTGAGACAGACACTGCCTGGGACCATGTGGGCAGAGAGAGCCCACCGAGAGCCCAGGCTCTGTCATCAGGCCGGCAATGGGCCTACTGGATGAGCAAGACGCAGCCATCCAGGAGCTCCTACACTGATGGGCATAGATGCATAGATAACACACGTATGCACACATAAGTATGCAGGCTGTCCCTGACTGATGATGGGGTTCTGCTCCCGGTGGGCTCTGACAGAAAACAAATAGCTTCTCCCCCATATTACTGCCTGTTATTATCAGTATCTGTATAAATCTCACATTTATTTTCACATTAGCAAACACTTGCTGCAATAAATCAATTTCTCTCTCTCTCTATGTATATCTGTGTGTGTATATATACACACACACGCACTCTCTCTCCACACTGCAGTACCAGCTACAGTGCATGCCTCTAACCAGACAATGAAATACGAAGCCGCGCAGACCCGGGGGCTGGAAGTGCAGTCTGTCACACTTGCCTGCGTCATAAGCAGGGGGCTGCCCGTAGATTATCTGGCAGAGGTCACACACAAGGCAGGGAAACTTGGTTGATGCAAGAGATGATGTTTTGAAAGCCAGGTCTCCATGTTTCAGGAGCCCTCTTATTAAAGCTGGGCTGAGGTGGAGCGTGAGTACCTCACCACAAGCTGCTCCTGGTCGTAAACCTGGCTTTCATGAATATGCATGGATGAGAGGGGAACGGGTAGAGGATGTAATCCTACTGGGAGTCTTGGAAAAGTCAAATAATCAATTACAAGAAAAGTAGATACAGCTCTGTAAATAAAACCTTTTACAAGCTTACTATGGTGGCAGTCAGTAAAGTACATTGTTGCTAAGCCAAAGGCTGGTGGTTCAAACCCATTATACTCTCCTTGGGAGAAAATACTACTCAATGACAAAGGGAAAATTATTGTACAGAATTTAACAGCATAAGCCCACCTGTATCAAAATGCAAAGACAGGTTAAGTGTTTATGTGCATAGAAATCTTCTAGAAAATGACACAATATAAAACAGGGGATGGCTTTTTTTTAAAGCAACAAAATCATGTTGTTGTTCATAATCATAAAAATTTTAAGAAAATAAGGGAAAAACAACCATCTGTGAAGCTCCACACTGTGCTGCCGCCGTACCTGGCTCTGGACCACGGCCGACAGGGCTCAGAACATGTGTGCCCGAGTCACCCTCAGCGGTCAGTGGAGAAGCCATCACCCGGATAGAATAAAGGATCCCCACGTCCCTCTCTCTTTCCCAACACAGAAACTAGTGCATATTAACCCTGATGAGGACATGGATGCCCTTCCTCTAGGCTGGTGGCATGCGCTCACGTGGGGAAGCTGCAGAGTGCACCAGGGGAAGGGCACCAAGGGAGTCTTAGGTGAAGGGGTCACTGTGCACAGACCAAAACCCCTCCACGAAAGGTGGGGCCTGGAGCAAACCAGGAGTGTTCCTCAAAGGAACCACGGGCAGCACTGCATAAGGAAGAGCTTCTAGAATGAAGACCCAGCTCTTAAACATCCTCCAATGGGCTCTTTAAATGTGCTGCTGTCACCTCATGGGTGGCCTCTGTAGATTTGCTGTTTATTTGAAGACCAAAAATAAACTGCAAACTAAAGAGACAGTGTGAGTTTAGGTTCCAGAGCACTTCAATAAAGGGAATATTATAAGAAAGGTTTCCTGCCCATATTTTGCTTCCCAGTGCGCACAGAAATGATGTTTACAACACACTACAGTCGATGAGTGTGAATATGATAGGAATGTCTGAAAATGACCAAGATGGGACAGAGCGGAAATGAGCACGAGCTGTTGGGAAAATGACAGACTTGACCGATGCACGGTGGCCCCAGACCTTCAACGTGGTAAAAATGCAGGCTCTGAGATGCACAGTAAAACATGCTGAGCTGTCTGGCACCATGGGAAGGATGCAGTCGCCTCCCTCCAGCTGGTGGCTAGCCCTCTCCCCACTCCACCAGACACAGCAAGTACTCACTGCACGCTTTTGGAGGCATCGGCTACGGATACGGTGCTGTCGTGGCTGACCCAGGCCAGGCGGCTCCCGCTGGCGGAGAAGCTGACACCGTGGACCCAGCCGCCCGTGCCACTGCCACCAAACTCGGACATCAGCTGGCCAAAAGGCATCTTGCTGCCCCATGGTGTACTGGCTGGCTTTTCATCCACTTCTTTAATGTAGGCGGAAAACACCCTACAGTCAAGGTGAGGAAAAGGGATGCACATTTTGAGTAAAAGATCCAGGCAGTGACCACCAGAGTCCCAGAAATTAGAAAGCTGACTTCCCAAACCCAAACACGGCAGACAAATGCAGACACACAAACATCCTAGCCAGCCATCCATCCATCCATCCATCCATCCATCCATCCATCCATCCATCCACCCATCCACCCATCCATCCATCCATCCACGGCTTGCCTACTGGCCAAACTATACTCAGTTACAGATCTTTATGAAGGTCCTACTATGTGACAGGGACTGCTCTAGATATGTAGCTCTTGAAGTGAACACAAAGCCCTTCCCTTATAGGCGTGACCATTCTAGGGGTGACCTTTGCTGCCATACCCCTCCTTTGTCCATGTTGTTATATGTGCCGTTGAGTTGAGTGGAGTATGACCCACAGAGACCCCATGAACAAAAGATCTGAACCCTGTCCTATCCTGTGCCATCTTCACACGTCCTGACACAGAAGAGCCTGTTGCAGCAGTCACTGTGTCAGTCCACCTGGTTGAGGGTTTTCTTCTCCTTCGCCGACCCTCCACCCTCCCAGCATCATGTTTCTCTCCACGGTATAGTCCTTCCTAACAACATGCACCAACTATGTGAGGCAAAGCCTCATCATTCTGTCTCCAAAGAGCACTCCAGCTGCAGCCTCTTTGGCAAATTCCATGATGCTCTTTCTTGTCTACCACATGAGCAATCTCAGCAATTACTCAAGAAAGCCACCAATCCAGTGGCTGTCAGATGCCTTCGAGCCAGCTGACTTCTGGCCGCCTCGTGCACAAAGCACTGCCCAGCCCTGCGCCGCCCTCGTGGTCTTGCTCTGTTGGGAGCACACTGCGGCAGCCACCGTGTCACTCTTTTTCACTGACTCTCTACTAAAGCATCACGTCCTTCTCCAGGGCAGGCTCCTCTAATGGCAGAAGGGAGGAAAACGGTTTGTACCCACAACAAGTCTCACTTGTTTAAAGGAAGAAGAGATGACCAAAGAGAGGCAAGGAAAGTACCAGTGAGAGATGGACAGGTGTTCCCTGGGGGGTTGAGGGCGAGGGCAAGGGCTAGGTCTCCCTGACCCACAGACCACTGTCCAGTCTTTCTGAGGTGAAGAAGGGCCTTGCATGCAGCTGGGGGCTCTGTGGGCAGATGTTCGTAGTCTTGGTGGTGCTGTGGTCAAAGCTTCTGGCTGCGAACTGGAAGAGGGCAGTCTGAACGCACCGGCTGCTCCACAAGAGAAAGAGGCGACAGTCTGCTGCTGTAGAGACCGAGCCCCGCGGGGCAGTTGACCCCGATGAGCGAGGCTGCTCTTGGTTACAGTGGACTTGATGGCCGTGGGTTGGGCATCTGCTCCCTGACAACTGTGGGGACACTGGACGGGGCTGGCCCATGACCACAATGAGTGTATCTGTCCACTGGATGAAGTGAAGCTGGAGCCGTGGTGTCTGAAGTCAGCACTGCAGTGGCTGTATCTTTAGACACAAGAGGCCAAGAGAGCTGGTTGTTCTCAGCCACGTAATCCAGGGGTGAAGCTGGCACCAACCCTCACCCACTGGGCCGGGAGTCTGAGAAACACGTATGTGTTGAAATGGAAAAGAGGGCAAAAGGAACTGTAGCCTATATTCACACCCAGCTTCTCAGAGCTCTCTAGGGCACCATCTCGCTGTGTCTCCCAGGGAACTAGAACACACCCCCCTCGACTCCTGCTGAGCCGGCCTCCGGAGAAAGCTTCTGCCCTTACGCTGTCACAGGACAATTTCTCTGCATGAGTTTAACTTAATTACCACCATCTCCCAGGAATGACCTGGTTTTGAGAACAAATTGTCTGCCTCAATTCCATGGCACTCCCATCCCTGAAGCCAAACACCCACACTCGTTTATTTTGTTTAACCCGTGGGTATTACTAAGAGCCCTTGGCGGTTAGTGTTTAAGCAAGCATTCAGCACCTAGCCAAGAGGTCAGCGGTTCTAATGACACGGCTGCGAAAAGAAGAGGCCGCCTGCTCCGTAAAGGTTCCAGCCCTGGAAACCTCCTAGGACAGCTCTGTTCTCTAGGGTGATTAGGAACCATAACAGATTCAAGGAAATTCAAGGAGAATTTTGGAAATTCTCTAACCCAGCTTATTTCTTTGGGGAAACAATGAGCAGAAATGTGTGGTTGAGATAGGTTTTGTTGATCTTTGGGGTTTTTTTCCTCCCTAGAATCTGCAGAGTCTGCTGCCTGGGACAGTAAATGAGAAATAATACTGTCGTCGAGAGGGACAGGAGGAAAAGGGGAGGAGGAGGAGGAGGAAAGATGTGGGGGGAGAGAAAGAACGTGAGCAGAGAGAATGCCCGAGCCGCTAGCTCTGCTGTCCACACCACTGATACTCTGCTGGGGGACAGTTCACTGGCTCCTGCACCGGAAGCCCCACTATTCCACCTCCAAGTCCACTTCTTTCTGCCCGAGTGACCATGCACCTGTGTTAGCTCCTTTCTAGAGCACAGGTGGCCGTGACCTGAGTACCACACAGGGCTAGCACTGCACCCTGGGAACAGAACGGCCTCCGTACCTTGGCTGGAAGCTGGCCGAGCCCACCTACCCTTCCCACCCACTCTCACCTGCACTTGAAGTCGCAGGAGCCTGCCGCCAGCAGAACGTTGTTGGGATGCCAGTCCAAGCTGAGGACCGTGGAGCGGATGGGCTTCTTAATGTGCTTGCTGACCCACCTATGTGAGGGGAAAAGCCACGTTAGTGTCTCCACTCCAGCGCCGGCTGCCCCGTGACACCAGTGAGAGGACAGAGAGGAAGAATGACGGGCAGGCCTTCTGTCTTTCAGCTCTGACATTCTCATCAGATCCACGATCCTGAGCCCTCCCAGTAACCAGAGGCGCCTCATTCATAAACAAACCGGTGGGTGCACTCTGGCACTGCCCTGCGAACTTTCAGATGACAGGGAGCTTTAGCTTTTGAGAGAAAAAGGGAGGTTTGAGGTTTCGAGTGGCTGGAATTTGTATAATAAACATCCAGTGATTTGTTAGTTCATTTGGGGTTAATTAAAGGGCTCCTAACTGCAAGGTTGGGAATTTAAACGCGTCAGCAGCTCCACAGAAGAAAACGAGGCGGTTTCCTCCCATACGGATTTCTAGGTGTGGGAACCCCGTGGGGAAGTTCTGCTCTGACCTGCAGAGGTGCAGGGAGCTGGGACGGACGTCACAGCAGTGGGCTTGGTCACTGCTTTCTGGTTTGTGACACAGCTTAATCGGCTCTGCAAGTTGCTATGAAGCTACAAACTGTTATTTCCTTTTTCCCTCCAGAGAAATTACAACTAAGAAACAGAATCTCTTATCTAGAATTAGCCTCTAATGGATTATCTAGTTCCACTTAAAAAAAAAAAAAAAGATTAGTCATGTCTCAAAATAGTAATTATTTTGTCTCAACTAATTTAACTACTGCCTGAAAATGGCTGTTTAAAAATTAGTCAAGTCCAGAGATCTGAGTGTTGAAGAGGACAGGAACTCACAAGTGGGTCAAGTGCTTTTTCTGAATGTGAGGTTTTATAGACTCTTTTTCCTAGAAGTAGTTTTAAAAACTCCATTTTGAAAAAGGTGTACTATCTGAATTACCCTAAAGAGTCACTATGAGTCGCAGGCGAGTTAACAGCATATGACGACGACAAGAACAACAGCAACTTTAATTTAAAGAAAAGAACGGCCAATGAGGTGACCAAAAGTTAACCACTGGAGGTGCTTTAATGTGCAGATGCCCCTATTTACGACAGAGCTCCATTCCCATAACTCTGTTCTCAGGTTACTTCGATATTAACGGAATACCCTTTTTTGTACAAAAATATTTCATTATTTTCCTTTTTTCAATATTTTTATGAACGAATGACGTCTGAGTTTTAGCAGCAGCATACTGTCAGCCTCATTTTGCACATGCTCAGTGGAAGACTGCATGTCATGAACTTATAAGTCAATCTTGTAAATTGTGACTTCCTTTGCAAAGAATCAAAAATCCCGAGGTTTTATTATATTACAAAACCAAACAAAGCGAGTTCTCTCCTCGCACTGTTTCAGCCGAACTCAAATGGTGACACTAATACAGAGATTAATGCGTGCACTGCTCTTATGATGGGAAGGGTATGGCGGGTGCGGGAGCAGATGCAGCCCAGCGCTGCAGGAGACCGGCCGCCCCGGCTGCATGTGGGCGGACGAAGGGCTGTTGTCTATGTAAGCAAGGAATTCTTAAAGGAAGTTTTTTGACATAAAAATAAACATCTGTAGTTTTGACTGGCTCGGCTACAGGGATTTAGTTTTAAAAAGTAAAACAATCTGATTATTGTTACAATCTAAGATTCTGGGGAGCTTTTACTCCTGTGGTTTAAAGAGGTAAAAGATTTTACTAGGTCATACACTTGATCAACAAATACACTTTACAGAAAGGACAACACAGTGACCTGTAAGAGGTCTAGATCTTTCACAGAGATGGCAGTAGTAAGAGAAAATGATTTCTTAGGGCAGTGGGAGCCTTTCACGTTTATCATTTAGTTGTCAGCCCTTAGAACATGAACATATGTTCCACCTCACACAGCAAACAAGTCAGTGAATGAGAACTTGGAAACAGTCGCCTGATCACAAATGGGAAGACGTGAGCCTCAGCTCAATACCTATGTGAGAAGAGAATGGGGAATTTCAGAGAAAAATAAACTGCAGTTGACAGGAAAACATGATCTCTGGAAGTCTCGCCCTGGGCCTAGCCCTGGAACACAGCAGTTCAAACATGACATTTTACAGAATCACAGATGAAAAAGCATTCCGCTATCGCTCACCAGTCGTTTTCGGACTCGAAGTAGCAGACGGAGATGAGCCGTGCCCCGCTGCCCACGGCGAACTTGTTCTCCAGTGGGGACCACTTCACGAATGTGGCTGCCCGGTTGATGCGCAGGATCACCAGGGTGGGCTTCCAGACGCCATCCTTCTGGCTCCAGACGTAGGCATTGCGGTCTGCCCCACAGGTGACAATGCGGTCGCTCTTGGGTGCCCAGTCAATGCCTGCAGGAGATATGCTGTCAGCCTCGTGCAGTCAGCTCGCATCATGCGAGGGGGCCCTGGCCCGGCGGGACTAGCACAGTCGGTGCTCTTCTCTGGAGTCCCACCCGTCCCATGGCTTACATCGTTCTGTGAAACAGTTGTTTTGGACTTCTGCTGTTGCTGGATCTGGGGTCCTCATGAAGGAAGGGAGACCAGAGCTGTTTCCTTCCTTTCTTTTGTTTAACTTTTCTTATTTATGATTTAGGTAAAAGTTTACAGAGTAAACTGGTTTTCCACTCAGTGCATACACAATCTGCTTTCTGATAGGAATTACAATTCCTACAATGTAACAGCATCTGCCCCTCTTCCTCCCTAAGTTTCCTGTTTCCACAGATCCTTCTAGGCCTATCTACTATCAGGCTGAAATCCAAGTCACTGGGCTAATAAGTTCAGATCCAGGCCTGGGGAGTAAGGGCGCCTGTGACAGGGGTTTCACCTCTCTCTATTACAAGAATAGAACTGTCTTACGATGTCCTTTGTAACTGCAGGGGACACAAAACGTTCTTCCTACCCATGCTTAAGTTACTACCCTCTTTAACTTGTTCTTTCTTACTGATTAGACTTTATTTTCACTACAGAAGCAACACTCACATGTTGTTATGAGGCAAATATCTCAAAGCAATATGGAGGTAAGTCTGGGAAGTCCTGCCTGTTCTTTACGCCCAGACCCTCCTCTGCCAAAGATACTCCCAGCAGGCCAACTTCCCCTCTCCTTTTTTCTAAATCACGTGTATTATCTATGAACCCTAATCTCATTGGAATTTCCTAAACCATGAGTATTTCCTCACTTTCCAACCCTCTGATTTGGCAGATAAAAGTGCAACCCAAAAGGTCATCTAAAACCTCAGAGGATCTGGATCCTTGGTTTGGAGGTTCAGGGTCAGTTTCACAGGACATCCCAGTTAACTGCTGTAGAAATAGTCTACCTCCTCGCTCACTTTTTGGGGGCTTAAAAGCTTGCCAGCAGTCACTCAAAGCACATGATTCATGTTTATGTGCATTTGCCTAGAGTATCAGAGCTTTGAAGGGTTATGAAGAGAAGGATACAGAACGTATGGCTAACTGCTCCTATCAACAACTGCTTCCTTTGCCATGAGACCAGAAGAACTGGACAGTGCCCAGCCACTATTACTTGACATTTTAATCAAAGAGTCTATACAAGATCCCGGATCCAAAGGGGGAGAGTATAGAACAGAATTCATTAAGATTTTCTATAGACAGTTTAGATGAACGCCTGAACTACTACCCTGAGATAATTTTTCAACCTTACACCAAAAATAGCCCCTGAAGTCTTCTGAGAACAAAACTGTTTAGGTGAATTACTAACAAAGGTCTGTCTTGAGAGGCTAGATGAGGCTGGGTTGAGTATGACTCACAGTGACCCAATGAACAACGATCTGACCCCATTCTGTCCTGTGCTGCCCTCATCAGCACACCTTGAGGACTGTACTCTTCTGAGATCTGTCCAGAAGGGACCAAACAGACAACAGTGACTCCAAGGACCAGACAGGAAACTTTGGGGGTAGTGCGTTCACAACTCCGAGAAGCAGGCTGAGAAAGCTGCCCAACTTGAGAAACAGGACCCGTGTTACTGACTGGACCGGCAGGAACTGAACGGCATTTGCTCTGCTGTGTCTATTTTTAACAAAATACACATAATTTAGAAAGTGAAAAAGAGTTCTTATCTTTTAGAATACTAATTGAAATATGAAGAGATACATCTAGTTTAGGATTCAGACGAATACAGGGAAGGGTTAAGTGCACTGCAAAGAAACAGGCCTGGCTGTGAACTGAAAACCAAGCAAACCCCAGACCCGAAGTGCTCCTGGCTTTAACGGTGGCCAGACTGCTTTTCTCTGTAAGACTGACTTGTCTAGTCTTTCCTTCTGCCAAGCTCCACGAGATTGTTTTTCTCCCTGTGGTCACTATTTTTCCTGAGGAAACGTGTCTGATCCTTGGTCTCTTGACAAAATTATATTTAGATTCTTTCAAGAACGATTCTGCCAGATGTAAAGAAATGTCTGAGCATCTGGGACAGAAAACAGGCCCAAGTACAAAGGCCTTAGAACGAGACTAGAAATAGGGCAGAAAAAAGATCTAAGTAAATATTTCACATTTTTGGCTGCTTCTCTGGTCTTTTAACTTGACCTTTCCTCAACTCAGAGTATTTCCTATTGTTGAAATTCCACGTGAAAGCAGGAGTTGGGTTCGTGGGCCGTCATGTGCACTGGCAGAGAGACTGAAGTGCAACAGTGAGCAGGTCACAGGAAAGCCACAGGCACAGAGAAGCCATGTCTCCAGTATCGGTCCTGCTCCGGTGCTCACTGGGGTCAAACACCGATGGCTGGTCCCAGCCGGGAGGGCTGGTGGCCATTTCCACTGGGGAAAACACACATAGCTTCTGGAGGGCACAGAGGGCCAAGCGGGCTAAGTTATTCTTAGATTAAGTGATTGAGCCCAACTCCACCTCTAAATAAAGTTACAAAGGCTGGTGGCGTCGTGGTTAAAGAACTAGCCGCTGACTATCAGGCTGGCAGCGGGAACCCACCAGCTGTGCTGTGGTAGAGAGCGGCGGTGGCCTGTGTCAGTCAACATTGGGCCTTCGAAACCCCAAGAGGCAGGTCTACTCTTATCCTATCTAGTGGGCAGGAGCTGGAGTCGACTTGACGGCAGTGGGTTTGGCTTTGTGGCTCAGAAAGAACTAGAGCGTGTGAGCTCTTTCTGAAGAGATCCACAGTGAATACAGGTTTCAGAGCAACAGGGGACCTAACTCTGAAGCAGACAATCTGGCTCTCTAGAAACCTGGCTCCCGCAGCTTTGAGGACCGCTGTAAAGAAGCTCTCCGTTTCCACCTCTTCCTACTCACTGAACCTTAGCGCTGTCTGCTGTCCACTCTACCCCTCTAGTCTTTGGTCATCTCGTCAAAAGTGAATGTACACTCACTCGGCCATCTGCCTCAAAGCCAGAGGCTTTCAAGTCTAACAAGGAAAAGACAGAAACTCTGGGAAAACTGTTAGCAGCACAGAACAGGACAAGTCACAAGAGAAAATAAGAATGGCTAATAAACATAAAAACACGGCTAACCCTCCTCGTAATCAGGAAACTAAGTAATCGAGAGAATCAGCTTTCACTCGTGCAGAGTGGGAATCGACCCACAACTGATTCTCCAGTGGGTTTTCAGAGGCAAGTGAGCATGGGAGGGTAGTGACCATCTTTCTCCCACGGAGCAGCTCAGGGATTTGAACCCAAGTCTTTGGATTGACAACACAACTCCTTACCACTAGAGCTCTCTCCTTCACTCATCTGACTGGTAAAATGGCAAAGTGTGACCATATCAAGTATATGAGGAACAGGGGAAAGTGGGAACTCTCATGGTTAAGATCAAAGACAACCAGGTAAGGCCATGCCTGTCCCTGTGTGCTGGCGGGTCTATCTATGCAGACACTCACATAGAGAGACCTATCCAGAAAGCTGAACTTAGCACCTCACTGTAACGATTTAAACCACCTGTCAGGAACAGAACTGTGTGTGCCCTCTCCCTAAGCCCTGTGTTTACTCGGCTGGGCTACGATTCTCAGGATGCCGCATGTAATGCGGCAGCTGCAAGCCCTGATCTGACATAAGAGCAGTTTGTCCCTGACAAGAGCTAAAAGGAAATAGGAAGCAGAGAAAGAGAGTCCTCAGCACCACCATGAAAGGAGAGCCAGGGCCCTGTGCTGGGAACTGCCACGTCACAGAAGGCCAGGATACAGGAAGGTCTCCAAGGACGCTGAGTGGAGGCGAGGGCTGTCCTCCTAAATGCTAAGCCAACAGAGACAGCCCCTCCTAGCGCTGGTGCTGAGAACGTGGACTTCTATCTAACCTCCATAACAACGGCGACGACCAAGGAACACACTTCTATTTACTAAAGTCACCCACTTGTGGATTTCTGTTACAGCAACTCTAGAAACTAAGCCAGAACCTAAAAGGCCCCAACTGAGGAAAGACAAATGAGGTATCGGCGAAGGAAGGCAGGCCCTCAGCAAAATGGATTAGCACAGTGACCACAGGGGCTTGAAGTGTCGGAGAGCGTGCGCAGGACAGGGTGAAGTCGCATCTGTTGTTTAAGGGGCGCGCCAAGTCTTAGTTGACCTGATGGTATCTAACAACAAAACCAGGCACGTAATGCCAAGATGTGGTTCAAAGGAATAAAACAGATGCAGATAAACCAATGTGGAGAGATTGCAGAAGCTAGATGGCAGCAAAATTGAGTTGCAGAAGACAAATGGTGTGATGGCATGTACGTAACATTTAAAGACACGAGCCCACAGTCTTCAAGGCTGTTTATTAAGCTGCACTGCTGTCAGATGCTGCTGAGTCAATTTCGACTCTCAGAGACCTCACGTAATAAAGCACCCCTGCGCCACAGGGCTTTCCAGGCATAATCTTTACAGAACAGATTGCAAGGTCTTTCGCCTGTGGGTTTGAACCACCAATCTTTCAGTTAACAGCTGAGCGCTTAACTGTTCCACAAGCAGGGGATGGAGGTCACAGTACTGAAAATGAACTGGGTGGCTGGCAGACCAAATCACAGGTGGCCTTCAGGACTGTGATTAGAGGGAAGCTAGACCATCGTCTGGAGTAATATTTTGTTTCTTAATTAAGGCTCTAGGCATGCAGGAAAAAGATTAGTAACTTTATGCAGATAACATGCCCTCTTTAAGATATTTTCTGAAGTGTAATCAAGCCAACTTTTCCCCCCAACATGTTGCTGTAAAAAAATTCCTTATCATGCACTTGTGAAAAATACTCCACAGAATGAGTGCAAGGACAGCACATAAGCACAGCAGGTGTGTGTTATTTGTGTACAATAAGGTACTTGTAAAGGCTGGGTGGCAGGAACACGGGTGTTGAAGCTGCCGCCTGAGTATGCCTGTATTTGGAAAGGTCTCCCTCCCCCTAACATCACCATACAGGGACCCCTGGCAGCGCCTGTGTTCCCTCAGCACTTGGGAACAGTCTGGCTTGATTGTCACCCAGCTGTCATGTTATCTAGTCTTCGCCTTCCTGTCTCATCTCCTAATCAAAGTTCTCTAGTCTTCAAGGGTACGCACAGTGCTTTCTGTACCATCAGAAGAGAACAGCGCTCTGGTGGCCTAGTGGGTAGTGAGTTGTGCTTTCAACCTAAAGGCAGATGGTTCAAATTCACCAGCTGCTCCGTGGGAGAAAGGCAGGCAATTTTCAGCCTCCAAAAGCCTGCTCTGGTGGCCGAGTGGTAAGGAGTTCTAATACCAACCCAGAGGCAGGTGGTTCAAATCCACCAGCTGCTATGAGGAAGAAGGGTGGGTAACTTCTGTCTGTGTGATATATAGCCTTTTAAAATCTGCTGTAGGTTTGGCTATGCATTGATCCTGACACGATAGCACATAATAGCAATGACAAAAACCTGCTGGAGAGTCAGGCTTCAACTTGATGGCAATGAGGTTTTTTGAAAAAAGAGAAAACTGCCAGGGTGAAAAATGAGGATCCCTCTAGGCCGGCCTCTTGAATTTTCTAAGACGACGCAGTTGCCGCCACACAGCTTCAGATGTTACAAGGGCTTGTTATTCCGTCAGGCTCATTACTGACACCCACGCGTGCTCCTGGGAGGCGGAGCTCGGGTGTTTTCCTTTACCTGTGATGTGTCCGTTGTGTTCCTTGAGCTCATGAGCTTTCACCCACTGGCTCCCATTCTTCTTGTAGATGTGGACTTCATGATTATTGGGGCTCAGGGCAATCTCTAGAGAAAGAAATTGACAGAACAGTTAGCACTTGAACTGTGACCCCCAAAGGAGATACCTCAGTGTTTTTTTTTAAATTAAATTTTATTAGTTTTAATGAACATTTAGAGATTTTGGGTTTTCATTCATTCATTGTTGCAATGTTTTCTCCACCCTCATCCCCAGTTTGTTCTTCTTCCCCCCCTCCCCAATGTCTGTTTTAATTGTCCAATTGCCACAGTGCTTGTCAAAGCCAGTTCTGATTAATCTCCTTTGTCAGTGTGTTCCTTGCCATTCCCTATCACTCCTCCCTGAGAGAGACTTCACCCTGATTCATAAGGAAAAGGGGATGGCGTATTCTCTTAGCTACTTCCTGCTGAAAAGGGACGCTATGGGTTTCAGGGTGAAGGTCTTCTCTCACTACTCTAAACTCACAGTGTTTTGAAATCAAACCGAACAAAGAAAAACAAAACAATGGTTTTGACAAAGCTGTTTCCGATAGTCATTGCCTATGAATTCTTTTTAGTCTCTTTACTACTTACTACTTGGACCGCAAATTTTAGTTTGAAGGTAAACCAAATTTTAAAATTCATTTTTAGCAAAATATGCAACCCTTTGAAACTGTAGTGCTAAAGAAATATCTAACTCTAAATTCCCGAGACTTTAAGTTCTTTTTCAGAGACTGTTGTTCTTGTATACCCCGGAGGTGGAACCAACCTGTAGTAGACCCTCCCGGGGGTTTTCAGACTAGTAACGTATTTTCCTAAATTTCTAAGATGTATATTTAGATTTCAAAAGTCAAACTCAACATGAAGTTAGAAAATGTTATAAAGGTCAAACTGTAATGTGCCACAAAGATAGTGACAACAATCTACTCACTACATCAGCTTTAGGCAGTTCTGGTGGCTTAGTGTTAAGGACTGCACTGCTAATGCAAAGGTAAGCAGTTCAAATCTACCAGCTGCTCTGTGGGAGCTAAGTGGACAATCTCCTCTGAAAATCTGCTGGAGGGTCAGCTATGGGTCGGTTCCAATTCGACAGCACACAACAGCATTAGCTTTATTAAATAGGATGAGAACTAGTTCTCCTAAGAGAAAGAAATGGAAAACAGCTAGCAGCCTATTTTTAGATGGAGCAGTAAGAAACTAAGCATTGAAGTTCTGTGAAACAGTCGCCAACTGACAGTCTTCTGTTTGACCTAATTCAGAACCAACAGGCTCGCATCTAGGTCTTCAAGTCATCCAACAGTAAACTGTACAGTGCGTGTTCATGTAACATACACATTTGAAAACAAGACTGAATCAGCCTGTTTGATGACGTCTTTAAAAAACCCAACCACATTTAAGACAATCTCTTTCACAATTCCAGCTGGCTTTTTTTGCAGAAATCAACAAGCTGATCCTAAAACCAATATGGAAATGCAAGGGCCCAAAATCTCATTCCTTTCTTAAGTCACTTCCGACTCACTCCAGCCCTCCTAGGGCAGAGTGGAGTTGGCCTGAGGGTCTCAGAGCCTGGAAATCCTTAGAGAAGTGGACTGCCAAGTCTTTTCCTGTGCAATGGTTGGTTGGGTTAGCAGGCCAGGAGCAGAATGCCTCCTCCTGCTTCAGTGGAGTGGCTGCTGCATCGAACCACCAACCTTTCTGCTAGCAGCAAACATCTACTCCACTGTGTCTCTAGTTACTGTTGTTGTGTACCGCTGGGTCAGAACTGGCCTTCCAGCGAGTCTTCAGACGCAGCTGGGGACTGCCCACCCTTCTCTTGTGGAGAAGCTAGTGGATTTTCCTGAACCATGTGCCTTTGGGATTGTAGCACGGCTTCTTACCACTTGGCCACCAGAACTCCCTAAGGCTCTTAGAAAGGCAACGAAATATACAGCAAGCTTACGGGTGCGATCCCGATTCCAGGCATGGCAGGTGATTGGCTCGAGCAAAAACTGATGCAGGGACATTCTTCTTAGTGTTCTTGGAGGATAAAAAGCTGTCATGAACAAGGGGGAGAAAAAGTATTTACTGAAAGGTGATCAACATTTAAAAGGGGTACAATTTCTATTTAAAGATGGTCATGAAAGCTATCTTTTTGTACAAGAATTTAGACTTGACATCACAGACGATATGGCATTACTGCACTGTCCGCAGGTATGACACGAGAAATTACAGTCAGGGAGGAGAATGACCTAGGTCTTAGGAATTAACGGCAACAACTGGGTTTAGGATCATTCTGAGGTCTACACCATAATTGACTTTCAATCATTCAAGACAAAAAGTAGATCTATAAAGAGCAAACGTGGTAAATTCTAATGAGTGGTGAAGCCACACGGTGAGTGCCCAGGTGTTTGCTGTACTGCTGGTCTTTAAATGTCCTAATTGTGACCAAGGGCCTCTGGCAACTTACTAGGTTGCTGTTAGGTGCCTCGCAGTGACCCTGTGAATGCAGGTCTGAACCTTGGCCTAGCCTTTGCCATCCTCATCTCTGATACACTAGGGCCCATAGCTGCAGTCACCGTGTCAATCCGTCTGGTCCAGGATCTTCCTCTTTTGCTGACACTTCATCTTTTGAAGCATGATGTCCCTTTCCAAACAACAGCCTCTCTTAACAACATGTCCAAAAGATGAAAGACAGAGGTTTGCCAACTGGGTTTCCAAGGAGCACTCTGGCTGTGTTTCTGCCAAGACATATCTGTTTGTTCTTTTGGAAGCGCATGAGTCATTCAGTGCTCTTCTCCAAGACCACAATTTAAAGGCATTAATTCTTCGGTCAAAGGTACAAGTTTCAAATCCACCAGCTGCTCCATGGAATCAAGATGGGAAATCTCCTCCCATGCAATATACTGCCTCTGAAAACTTGGAGGCTAAGCTATGGGTCAGTTCTGACAAAAACAACGGCTGTAACTAAGTGAAGAGCAGGAGCCAGCAAAAGATAATCAACTTAAAAACAGAATCAGATTCTCTATTTTATAGGCATACAAACCTGGACTCCCTGAAGAAGCAACCATTCTCTGAAATGGGGCTGCTGTGTGCTGTTCAGTCAATTCCGACGCACAGTGACCCCATGCCATACGGGGAACTGCCCCATAGGGTTCCTAGACTGTACTCTGTATGGGAGCAGACCATGAAGCCTTTCTCCTATGGAACTACAACTGCTGGTGTGTTCAAACCCTTGACATTTTTGGTTAGCAGCTGACCACTTAACCACTGCATACTCTACTCGCCAAGTTTCCTAGGATCTGAAATAGGGAAAGTGTTCCAGGCTTAAAAAAGCAAACAGCCCCTCTCCTAGCCCTTATTTTCTCTTTTCTAAGAGGCACCATTACTACAACCTGAGGGCTCAATGCTTTTAAAAGATGGTCATGCTAACATCCAATGGAGGCTGAAATATTTCAGGGGAAATTTGGGTGAACGTAGGGAAAGGGTCATAAGACAGGTGGGATGTGAACCATGAAAGCTCAACTGCCAAAACACACTGTCTCTGCCAACTGGGGATACTGCTGAGTACCAGAGTCAGCACTGGCCCAGGCTTTCAGAGGTAGTAAACTGCACAGGAGGAGACTGTCGTCAGTTCGAATCCACCAGCTGCTCCACAGGAGAAGGACAGGAAGATAGTCCAGTCTTCTGTGGAGCAGCTGGTGGATCTGAACTGTGTGCTTTGGGGTTGACAGCACAACTCCTTCCCATTAAGCCACCAGAACTCCCTAACAGGAGTTAAGTGCATCTTGAAATCAAACAGCTGATGTCTCCACCTGGCAGGGAAATGGTGCTATTTCACTGTCCAAGAGTAAAGATATTTAAGTCTTTGCAGGAGTGGTGTCCACTTCCTAAACAACATGCCTCTGGAAACTATGAACTTTGATAAGAAAAGATAGTTCTAGAAAGGCTTCAGTTCTTTTGTTTATAGGATCGCTGTGAGTCGTGCTTGACTCCACAGCAACCAACCACAACAACAGAAAGCAAACTGCAACTCACAAAGATAAAACCACCAACTGGAAATAAAAAGAAAAAAAATTAACCAATTCAAGTGAGACTGCTTAATCTGTTTTCTACAACTTCTGGATGCTGATTCTCTCTACATCTCTGGTATCAGATGTTGTTCTGGTTACGTGCTGTCAAGTCACCAGCGACTCATAGTGACCCTATGGACAACAGCTCTGAACCCTGCTCTATCCTGTGCTAATTTTATTGTCTCTGACACACCTATCCCATTACCCCTGTCACTGAGTCAAATCATCTCATCAAGGATCTTGTCTTGCACTGCCCCTCCACCCTCCCAAGCTTAATGTCCCTCCTTGAAACATACCTGAAGTGTGTCAGACAAAGCTTCAGAATCCTTGCCTACAAGGAGTAGCGTGGTTTCATTCTCTCTAGGATGAACATTTTTGTTCTCTTAGCAGTCCACGGTATATTTAATACTGTTCCCTAGCACCACAGCTCAAAGGCATCAATTCTCCTCCTATCATTCCTGGTCAGTGTCTAGCTTTCTGATACATAGCACATAATTGCAAAGAGTATGGCCTGGATCAGGCACACCTTAAGTCTCCAGGCTGACACTATTGCTCTTCAGTACTCTGGAGATGTCCCTGACAGCAGACTTTACCAACACAATTCCTCTTTTGATTTCCTGGCTGCTGGTACCAAGAGTGTTGATTGTGGAGCCAAGCAAACTAATGCTGTTAACAATTTTAATCTCTTCACTGTCCATCATGATGCTGCCAATCGGCCCAGTGGTGAGATTCTGTTTTCTTGATGTTGAGCTTCAATCCATATTGAAGGCTGCAGTCCCTGACCTTCTGCAGCAAGTGCTTCAGGTCCTCCTCAGTTTCAGATAGTTACCAAAAGAGTTCAATAAAACCATAAGGTACAGTTCTACTCTGTACCACACGGGGTCACTATGGTGATTTCTTTCTGTAAAGATTGTTGTGAGATCCATTGACTTACAGAGAAGACTGAAACCCAGGCCAATCCGGTGCCCTCCTCACAATCTCCTGTGCTTAAACCCACTGCTGCAGTTACTGTCAATCCATCTCCTGAGATTAAAGCCAATAAAATCCTGTGAGGCAGTTCTGTCTGTACCACCTAAGGTCAGTGTAATTAGAAATGGACTTGACTGCACATACTGCCACCACCAAAAATAATGTGTCCGTCACAAATTATCTTCTTCGTCAAAATCAATTTCATTCAAAAGTCATATTTTACAGTCTGTAAAAAAGTCCCCTTATGAATTGAAACAGCGCTGAGCCACAGATAATTAACTGTGAATATTCACAGGCAGTAAAAACAAACAGTTCTTGTACAGTGGAAAAATGGCCACCGACAAATGCTTTTCATCCTTCTATTCAGTTTTACAAGCAATGTGGCAGGCACCCACACACTGGCATAATTACTTCTCAAATGGCATTTCTAATTTTGTTCCAGCTCCATATTTGGACCTACACTCAGACCTGTACTTTCATATAATCATGTGGCTATTTTAAGTGTCAAGGCCAAGACCACAATCACGTATGTCAAATCTATAATGTACCCAGCAAAACCAGCTCATCCTCACCAAGCTCAATAATCAATTGATTCATCAATCCATCAATCGGTCCCACGGCCACTGGGTCGAATGTGTCTCAGAACCACCTAGAGGACGGAACATCTACCGTCACTGAGTCCATTCTAACTCACTGACCCTACAGAACAGAAACAAGCTGCCCCAGAGTTTCTGAGACTCTAAATCGTTATGGAAACCAACTGAGTGCCTTATCTTTTGCCTGTGGAGCAGACAGTGGTTCAGTCTGCCCATCATTTAGAAGCAGGTCAAAAAAAAACAAAACAAAAAAAACAAAAGAAAAAAACAAAACAAAACAAAAAAAGCAGGTCAATGCATATTCCACTGCACCACTAGAGCACCTTTTGGGGTGTCTATCTACCATGCCATCAGTGCTCACATAAAAAATCCAGTCCCAATAACAGCCTGAATTTCAATACCAAGAAACCCCTAACTCCGTCGTAGGTGACAATGATAATTCCCAAACTGCAGTTAGTTTTAATGTGAACTTTGAAGACCTCAACTGAGGGTCTGTGAAAAAAAGAAGACCCTCAATGAAACGGACTGACCCAGTGGCTCCAAGAGCAGTGACTGTGACAGGGCTCCGCTCTGTTGTACATGCGTCGATGGAAAGGACTCAATGGCTTCTGAAACAATAACAGCTCTTTATTGGCCAACACTGAGATGAAACTACTCAGGGTCTATGATTCCGGACTGGTCCTCATTCCCTTACGGCCCTTTACTGTGAGTCCAGAGGCATTCTGACGGCTGGGTCGCCCGGACTCTGGAGCGCACGAGGCCTGGGTTTGCATCTTGGCTCTGACACAGAGTGGCCGTGAGGTCCTGTGCTTGTCCTTGTTCGATGCCATCATGTGGGTCCCCAATCACAGTGACCCCGGGTGCGACAGAAGGGAACACAGCTCGGTCCTATGCCATCCTCTCATAGCTCGGTCCTGTGCCATCCTCGCTGGCTATTGCTGTTTGATCTCAATGTTGTAGTCATTGTGTCAATTCATCTTGCTGAGACTCTGGGCAAAAAGACTTTGTATCTCAGACTTTTCATCTGTAAAATGGAGATTCTGTTGCCATCACAGGCTGTTGGCAGGATTAAACAAGTAACAGAAGCAAAAGCAGCCATACAGAGACTAGCTCCAAGTGGGGGTGGTGTTAGGTGCACTGAGTGCAGTACAACTCCTAGCAACCCCATGAACAGCAGATCTGAACCCTGCCCTGTCCTGTGCCATCCATCATCTCCGACACACTTAAGTCCATCTTGCTAAGATCTTTCTCTCTTTCACTGACCCTCTACGTTTCCAAGTATGATAACTCTTTCCAAAGAATAGCCTCTCCTAGCAACATGCCCAAAATACATGAGATGAGATTTCGCCATCCTTGCCTCCAAGATACACTCTGGCTACACTTTTTCCAAGACGTATCCGTTTGTTCTTTTGACAGTCCATGGGATATTCAGTACTCTTCACCATCACAACTCAAAGGTATTAATTCCTTTGTCACCCTTATTCATTGTCCAGCTCTCAGATGTACAAGTGACTGAAAAAGTCTATGTCATGAATCAGACGCACCTTAGTCTTCCAACTGACATCACTGCCCCTCAGTAATTTGGAGAGATTTCTGACAATAGATTTGCCTAATACACTATGTGTCCTGAAATCCTGGCTGCTGGTACCAAAGGTGCCAAGCTGGGTATATATATATTTATCACTAAGCCCCAAAGAGATGCTCAAAAAAATTACTTCTCTCCTTTTGGATGGCCCGTCACTCCTACAAATACACACTAGTCATTATCTTCTGACCTTGAAGAAGTTTAAGCTTTAAATTCTGAGCTTTCCATCTCTGGAGCTTCATTCAAAGTATTCACACCACTGAGATGTGCAGTTCCTGGTTTAGGGTCAGTCTTGCAAAGGTGATTCATCCTGCTTCTAATTGCTCTCCCTGCCCAACCCATCAATACCGGGCACTCCCACCAGCTTACCCCACCCTCTCACTGTTCATGGAGACAGGTACGCCTCACAACCACCTCAGTATGGGGTTAGATAACTAGACAAAACACTGCCACTCTCTCTTCAAAGCAAGAGTTTCCATTGAAACTGTTCAGTTGTGAACAGCTGAATTACTCTCCTCCATTTTTCTGGAGTGGATAGCAGATTCAAACCTTCTGTTTAGCAAGCCTATACAGTATGAACTATGCCACCAGTGTTCTTTAAGCCCATTCTTGAGTGGTGGCAAAACCAACCCGGCTTTCCTTTTTTCTGTGTTGCTGTTAGATGGTACAAAGCTGATTCTGACTCACAGCACCCGTATGCCCCAGAGAATACCCCTACCGGGTTTTCTAGATGGTTATGTTTAGGGGAGCATATTGTCAGGTCTTTCTTCCATGGAGCTGCTTGGTGGATTCAAACTGTCAACTTTTCAATAGCAGCTGGACATTAACCACTCTGTCGCCAGCACTCCCTATTTTCATTGTTTTATGAGCTGTCAAGTCAGAACAAACTCAGTAGGTTTTCAGAGGCTACGAACCTCTTCAGAGCAGCTGGTGGATTTGAACCACCTCTCTTAGGTTTGGCAGCACAACACCTTCTCTTAAGCTATCAGAGCTCCTGTCCTTTCTTAATAGACACCTGAAAAACTGAGAGCGACTTTGAATAGCACAAATGTGTAAGAAAAGTTAGTTCAGAACTGCCCAGAGGCACCTGGCAATCTGCTTCTGCCTTGAAAACCGTATGGGGCAGCTCTACTCCATACACGTAGGGCTGAAAGGTGGTACGGACTTAACCACAATTAACAATCTGGAACCAAAAAGACAAAATCGACCAAAAAAGTTAGACCAAAAAAGGGGAGAAGAACCAAGATAACTTGGGAAAAGTGGGCAAAGAGTGGCAGTGTTTAACATCTCCTCCGGCTTCCAAAGCCACAGGAGGGGAGTTATCATCAAAGATTCTAAGCTACAATTTAAATGTCTAGCTGTTCTGCCAAGGACTAGGGAGAAAGGCCTGGGAGCTGCTTCTGAAAATCAGCCAGTGAAACCCTTAGGGATCCCAGAAGCTGGATTAGCAGCTGATCAAGGGCAGGGGTGAGACTTTCTGGAGACAGATCCTCTAATAACGGAAAGACAGCGGGTGGCCCTAGGTTGTCCTGGGTGCCTGTTACGTGCAGCGACCCATTTTCGACATCAGAGGAAAGTAGAAGTCCCTGAGAAGCCCCATATAGGAGCCCGGGTCGTGCAGCGCGCAAGACCCTGGCTGTTAATTAACAGAAAGGGGTGCTGTCTGTCATAACCCATCAGCAGCGCCGCCGAAGATGTGGCAGTCTGCTTCCATAAAGATTACGGCCCTGGAAACCCCATGGACAGTCCTCTGTCCCGCGAGACAGAATTTGCCCCAAATTCTGCCACGATGAATGCCCACAATAGAGATGCAAATGGGACTATGAGGATACAGCGGAAATCGTGAATTCTCGCATTGCGATCTGGAGACGCGATCTGTCCATGCAGGGAACCCAAAGGCTCAGGAAGACGCTGGAGAACGTGGATCCCACCCTACCAGGAGTCCAGAGGCCGGAGACCCGGCCTGCCGCTCAGCTAGCGGGGGTCCCCCGGCCTAAGCCCCCCGCCTGGCCGCCCCCGCTGGCTGTGCCCGGCGCGCGGCCTGCGCCGTGAAGGCGGCCAGCATCAGAAGCTCGTCCGCTGCCCTTTACCTGGGATCGGGGGCTGTCTGTCCGGGCGGGCGCGGAGCGGAGAATTGGCGGACTCTGGTCAGTCGACGCGAACAAGCTCCGGCGGGCGCGGGCGGAAGCCGTGGGTCGGGAGGGAGTGGCTGACAGGTCCCGGAAGTGGCTGTGGCGCATGCGCAGTGAGGTCGCGGGGGCGGTGCGCGCACGCGCGTCGTCCGCACGCGCACGCGCCCGTAAGCACGCACGCAGCCCGGGGGCGCGGCGCGGGTCGCTGTCAGGGTGTGGTGGCTGCTTGCCCGCGGGGTCTTTTTGCATTTCCCACTCCTCGAAATTCGTCCTCGGACTCTCAGGCTGAAGTCGTGACGATTTCACACACATTGTTTGTCAAATGACGAATTCCTAGGCATTGGAATGTTGGGATCCAACGAGCGAATGCGCCTTTGTCCGTTCAGAAACCCCTGTCACAGACATTTGCAGCGTGGTGACAGCCCCCCGGCCACCTTTCAGAGCCTCAGATACTGTCAGCGCTGCGCCTTAGTCAGGGCCACAGGTGTGCTCTCCGTGCACCCTCTGCAGACCTTTCTGGACCCTTCTCACCCCCGTTCTTGGTCAGAATCACTTGCTTTCAAAAAGAAGAGCTAAAAACGAGGAGAGACTTGTTGAAGTCGACAAGTCCATTGCAGCTGAGAGCAACCCATGTTAGAACTGAACAAAGCCTGTTCCAGCCTGTCTGTGCTGTGCTTAAACCCAGAGGCACTCAAGCCAGCTGCCACTGACCCTCTGCCATGCACAGTGGCTTCCTCTAGCGACTGTCCCCTCCTGATTGTTACTGTTAAGTGCCTTCGAATCGTAGACGACTCATAGCGACCCTATGAACGAAAGACCTGGACACTTCTATAACTTCCATTGTTTCTCTAAGTTCAGAGAGATTCCAAAGGCAAGCTGTTTCCGAAGTGGATGCCACTCCTGCTTCCCAGCTCCACCAAACTGTCCACCACGGGTGACCATGATCGCTTGTGACACATCAGTGTCCCAGTGTCCAGCATTACAGCAACCAGGAGTTAGCTCTATACAGCAAACGGACAGACCAGCGCTATACCACTTAGAAGAAGGTTTGACCAAAAACAGTTAAAACCAGGCCTGAGGGCCGCAGATTAAAATCACACACCTTTGGCTTGGTAGCATAACTATCTATCCACTAGGCAAACAGAGCTCTATGTTGTTGTTATTGTTAAATCCTCGCCTGGTAACACGTCTAAAATATGTGAAATGAAGTCTCCCATCTTTGCTTCTGGTTTAAAGAACATTTTGGCTGCACTATTTTCAAGACAGATCTGTTCCTTCTGACAGCCCTGACGTGTTCAATAGTCTCTCCCACTCAAAAGGCATCTTCCAGTCATACATCTTATGGGAGGGAAAAGGAGGCAAAGACACTCTGAACTCTCTGCTGATGGAGTATAAGTGCCTTGAACCCCACTTCTAAGTCAATGCTACCTTTGAACTCAGAAGTTCTGGAACCACACTCCTGTCCAGAGTACCAAATGCAGGTCATTAACCCCAAACCTATGCCGTCACTGATTCAGGGCCCTGTAGGCTACAGAACACAGCTGTGTGGGGTTTTCTGGGCTGTCATCTTGGGGAACTTGCTTCAGCTTTCTTCAATTCTACTACTTAAGCATTACTGTTCAGCTGGGACGGACTTGGGTTTCTGAGGCCGTAAACCAAAACTGGAGGAGATTTCCCAGCGGTAAGTTGGTCCAAAACTTAGACTAAATGAGTGTTTACTTTGTTCCTGTTGGTGGTTTCTGTGTTTGAGCCCAGTGATCGATTGTGTGAGCTCCCAGGGCCAGAGCAGCTTTGAGGTTAATTAGTGCTACAGCTATTCATGTAGCATGAAGGCTCTGGAAGGACTTGACCTTGCTTTGTCCCATGGCTAAGTATTGGGTCCAAGGAGGAGCAAGGGCAGATAGGGTGGACTTGGAAAGATAATGTTAAATTAATTACCCTACAAGAGAAGGTTAAACCAGGCTGCCCCTTAGAGGCAAGAATTCTGAAGCTTCCTCTTACCCTCTTACGTACTTTGGACATGTTGCAAGGAGGGCCAAATCCTTGGAGAAGGACATCATGCTTGGGAGTGTGGAAGGACAGCACAGGAGAGGAAGACCCTCTATGAGGTGGACTGAGTCAGTGACAGGGTAATGGGGGTAGGTGTGTCGGAGACAGTTAAATTGGCACAGGATAGAGCAGGATTTAGAGTTGTTGTACATAGCGTTGGTATGAGTCACAGGTGACTTCACGGCACATAACAACAACAACAAAAACCACCAACATAAAGAACATGTATGGAAAATGAGGATTCCTCATGGCCTGGAAGTTATAGGGTACCCCCCAATATATATGTTGTTAGGTGTCATCAAGTTGACTACAACTCATAGCGACCCTATGAACAACAAATGGGAAACTTGTCCCATCCTGTACCACCCTCACATGTCTATAGAGTTGGTAAGAACCACCCCCTTTTCCTAAAGAAACCAGAACTGCCACCCAAGCAAATGTCTGCACACCCATGTTTATTGCTGCTTTGTTCGCAATAGCAAAGAGTTGGAAACAACCCAAGTGCCCATCAACAAACAAATGGATAGAGAAGCTGTGGTATATTCACACAATGGAATATTATGTAGCATTGAAAAACAAGGACTCATGAAATGCAAGGCTGCAGACTTGCACCTTTCTCTCATAGAGTGGCAGGTGGGTTTGAATGGCCATAGTTGAGGTTAGCAGTGACGTGTTTTAACCAATATTAAACCACACTTGGGGTGTTAGAGAAGAGCAATTCATAAAGAATTTATTTTTTAAACTTCCTCTTATGATTTGAGTGAAAATTTACAAAGAAAATTGGTTTTCTATTCAATAGTTCATACATTTATGTGACTGATTAAAATCCTTGCTCTGTAATAGTTCTATTCCTGCTTTCCTCACTGTATTACCCATTTGTCTCTTTTCCTCTCCCTTACCACTGTCTGACCATTATCACTGGGCCAATGTTACCCTCTTATCTTGTATGATTGATGGTTCTAAGGACTGTGTTTCTCCATCAAGTTATTGGTCTCCTTTATATACCTACCTGTTGTCAGGCTGAAAGTCAAGTCACAGGATGGAATTCAGTTCTTGATTAAGGGCTATAGTCCCAGGGACCCACAGGGATCCCATCTGGCCATTGGACCAGTAAGCCTGGTTTTGTTTTCTATTTCTTAATGATTCTGAATGTTGTTCCACATTTTCCTCCCTATCTATCAGAGATGTCCTGCTGGGCTCCCATTAGGAGTGCCCAGCAGTGGTACCATGCTCCATCTAGCTCTTCTGGTCTCAGGTTCATGGAGCCTGACATTCACGTCCTCCTTTCGACCAATAGTGTTTGATTCTTTCACTCTTCCTTGCTCTCGATGAGGAGACCAATAGTTACCCTTTAGAGGACCACTCACAAGCTTTCAGTCCCCAGCGTAGGATGTAGGACATTGTGTTTTATCACTTGACGTTGATGGCCCCTCAGCTATGGTCCTGAGCTGCCAGCTCCTGTGACTCATGCTCTCAGAGTGCTGGATTATGGCAAAGAAGTTTTCATAATTGTGCTTTCTGTTTGCTGTACTATGTGAGATCTATTTGTATCACATACAGAAACTTATATACATGGTACAGATATGTGATATAGAAATATCTGCCCCACCTGTACAGTCATGGGTGGAGTCTCATTCGCCTGCTCATACCTGTCCACCTTGCCTGTCTGCCTATGTATTCACTAGTGTATTAATGTCTGTTGTGACTGACAATGCCATGTTTGCACTGGTTGTCTGTAACTCTTGTGCTCTTCCTTTTTAAATAAAATTGGAATAATAATTTTCTCAAATAATTTCATTGCAAAGAAACACACAGTGCCTCCATCCTGGCAGGAACTTGTTCATATTTGTCGAATGAATGAAAGAACCAGTCTGGGATCATGAGGGACTCAGGTCACCAGTAGTTGGGAGTTGTGGGTACAGAGGGTATAGATGCATGAGGAAGGTAACTCATCACAGGATGGAAAAGATTGCTGTTTGGGGCCAGAGAGTCACCTCTGCCTCACAGGACCCTGTGCACAACAGAATGAAACAGGGGCCCATCCTGTGCCATGCTCACAGTCATTGCTGTGTGTGAGCCCTTTGTTGAAGACACTTGTCAGCTCATCTCATTGAGGGTCTTCCTCTTTTCAGATGACCCTTTATCACACATTATGTCTCTTCCAAGGGACTCGTCCCTCCTTACAAGTCCAAAGTGTGAGAGACAAATCTTCATCCTCCCTTCTAAGGCTGCACTTTGTCCAAGACAGATTTCTTTGTGTTTTTTTTTGGCAGTCCACAGGAGAGATTATATACTTGCAAAAGCTTTCTCATTCTGCTCAGGGGGACTTGGACTTGGTGACTGGAACATGGGTTTGGAGAGTAAGAAGGCCGGTTCTTGCTTGTGCCACCCGCTGAACCACAGTGAGCTCTCATTGCTGATGCACTTGCATTTCTGTGACTTACATTTGTCCACAATGCCTGCCACCCACTCCCCACAGTGACTGTGAAATACGGGAGGACCAATGTCTATAAATCCATCAATAAGGAGGCAGAACTATGAACTGAGACTCAGCCGTAACAGTATTTCTTATGTTTTAGGCATAGCTCTGATTGCTGGGTAGGGTCCCAAGAAAGGAAAGTTTCGGGGAGAAAGGGTCTGAGCAATTCAGTGTTTGCCCTCCCTGTCCCCATAGCCATCAAGTCCATCCCAAGCCACCAGGCTGCAGAGGACACAGTAGATCTGCATACAGGGTTTCCAAGGCCATAGAGCGTCACAGAAGCAGACTGCCTCATCCAAATTCTTAAAGCATTGAGCCACCAGGGCTTCTTGGAATTCCGTACACAGGAACCAAAAATTATATGCAAAGTGTTCTACTCTAAGGTGTTCAGTCTGTTCATTTACTTAATGCAGGGACTGGGACAGTTTATGAATTGTCTAAGGGAATTAGGTTAGGAGCCTTGGTGGTATTGTGTTTTTTTTGTGTGGCACTGATAACTGAAAGGTTGATAGTTCAAATCCACCAGCTGTTCTGCAAGAAAAAGATGAAACAGCATCTGCCCAGAGAGATTAAAAACCTTGGAAACTTGATGGAGGGTTGTCATGCATCAGAATCAACTTGCAGGCAGTGGGTTTGGTTTCTTGGTTTTTGTTTGTGAAGGATATAAGGTTCTTAAAGAGTCTGTGAAGAGTGGACTATACCAAATCCCCACACTACCAACACAAGCACACAGCACACTTACAAACACCAGGTATGATTTTCCTAGTTTCTTAAGTGAAAGCTGTAGTCTGCTGCCTTGCCCTGAAGTCAAGACCTCGTCTTGGGCTTTTTGTTTCTATCATATTTTTCCTTGTAATTTGATCTGCGGATATTTGGTCCACATTGATATAAATTGTTATTGTTGTGTACCATTGAGTCGGAACTGAACCATAGCTTGACCCTCTGGCGGGTTTTCAGGCAGTTAATTTCATGGGAGGAGATTGCCCATCCTTCTCCCGCAGGGCATCTGGTGGCCTCGAACCATGTGCCTTCAGCTTTGCAGCACAACTTCTTGGGTATGTGTCCAGGAGACATTGGTCCTTGGAGGACATCATGCTTGGAAGGGTGGACGGACAGTGCAGGAGAGGGAGACCCGACCCCAGATGAGATGGATTGATTCAGTAACTGGGGCGATGGGGGTTGGTGTGTCAGAATTAGACCGGACCAGGACAGGGAAGGGTTCAGAGCCGCCATACACAGGGTTGCAATGAATCACCAATACTGGTTGAGGCAACTCAACCAGTAACATTCTATGACAGGTTTGGAAGCAGGAGTAGCATTCACTTCCTAAACAACTTGCCTCCAGAAACTCTATGAACTTTGATAAATGTCAGTGGTTGTAGAGGGGCTTCAGGCCTTTTGTTGATAAGAGTCCCTGTGAGTCATGCTTGACTGGAAGGCAGTCAGCAACAACAACAACAACAGTGGATTCTGGATCAAATGGTATTTCTATACCCACCTTTCTAAGAAAGCACCAAGTTTCTAGGACTATCTATTTTAAATCATAGTGTGGGGGGGTGTTCCTCCCTAACTTCTTGAATGCATTTAAAGAGATACAAGCAGCTCTGGTGGCTTAGTGCATTGCATATTGCTCTGCTAATCAAATGACTGGCAGTTCGAATCCACCAGTCATTCCAAGGGGAAAAGAGGGACCATCTCCTCCCATAAAGATTCATAGGCTTGAAAACCTGATGGACACTATGAGTTGAAAGTGACATGACAGCAGTGCGTTTAAAGATAGTGGCGAGGAGCTGCAACTACAATCCCAGAGGCGCACTGTTCGAATCCACCAGATGCTCTGCCGGGGAAGGAGGGACAATCTCCTCCTGTACCAGTCAGATCTGATTTGATGGTACACTCACACAAAAATAATAAAATTTAAAAAAAAAAAGATAGACTGTAGATTTTTTAATTGCTCATTCATTTAATACTTAACCTGCATACTCCTTTGGGTGTCTGTGCCCATAATTGTATCACTTGCACGTGATTGTTTCTTTGAGTTGTTTCCAGTCCTTGACATTTTGTTTATTGACGTTTTTTCTCTTTACTGCTCCAGCTAGGACCTACAAGATTGAAGCTGAAGAGAAATGGTGATAATAGACCTCCTTGCCTTGTCCCCAATCTGAGAGGAGAAGCTTTCTAGCCTTCAAGGATGAGGGTAGGTATCTTTTACCATTTTTTTTATCATGTTGAGCAGACTTGTTAGCTTGCTAACTTTTGAAAAAATTATGAATGTCTGTTACATTTTCTCACACATATTTTGTGCATGTAAGTAGGTGATTAGGTATTTCCCCTCTTTATTCTGTTAACATGTCAAATCTAATGGATTGTTTTTTCTGATGTTAAATCAACCTTGTATTCCTGAAATAAGCAGTGATGTAAAATTCAGGGGCTGATTTGTTAACGTTTTATTTAGGATTATTTCGTTTATGTGCAAAGGTTTAATGCTCTGTTGTCCTCTTTCTCAGTGTTGGGGATTTGTTTTTTAACCTGTTGTGTGTGTGTTGGGGGAATTAGAATTAGGAAGGTGAACTGCCCAGGAACCACTAGCAGTAGCGTGGTGCCGCCAATCTAACATGAGCACAGGTGCTTCCTGGACAAATATTACTAGCATGTTCAACTGCATAATGTTCTGGCACTGTATTTTGAATGACATTAATTTATTAAATAAATTGTATATATTTAAAAAAAAAACCCAAATGTGTTAGGGAGTAGCCTCTCTTTTGCAAGTCTTGCAAATAGTTTTGCAACGTAAAAAGTCTAAACTTTTTACATTAAATTTGATTTTTCTTAAATGCTCTGTGAAGCTGTTAGGACCTGGAGTTTTCTTTCTGGCAAAGTTTTCAAGTAAAGATCCAACTTCATCAATAGTTATGAGATTAGATTTTCTCTTTTTGTTCTCATGTTGGATTTATTTAATTATATCGCTCAAAGGATTTACCCAATTCATCTAAATTTTCAAACATGTTAATATACACTTGTTTTTAAGTATATTATTATTATCTTTTCAAGGCTTGTTAGATATTTGTGATATTTCTTTCCTCATTTCAAACATTGGCTATTTGTGCTTTCTCTCTCTGTATTTTTTTCCTTATTGATTGTTCTCCTTAGAGGTTTGTCAATTTTACTAATCGTCTCCACAAACTAGTTTTTTGCTTTGTGATTCTGTAATGTATCTTAGGGAGCTCTGGTGGGAAGGAGTCGCATTGACAACCCAAAGGCATGTGGTTTGAATTCACCAGCTGCTCAGAGGGAGAAAGATGGGTGATCCGTCTCCTTCCTCGCCTGTCACTTACAGCCTCTGAAAACCCCCTGCAGGGTC
>NW_006399830.1:6108976-6112894 GCF_000299155.1 Elephantulus edwardii | reverse complement strand
GCTTTTAATTTGCCATTTTCCCTGTCTTCATGATTAAGCCTTTCCTCCCTTTTTTTCTTTTTCTCTCTTTCTTTTATAATTATTATAAATTTTAATGAAAATTTACAGAGACTTTGGATGAATGATTCACTGTTGCACTTTTCTCCTTACCCAACCCTCCCCCCCCCAGGACAGTCTTCTCTTTGAAAAGTAAAAGAAAAATTCTTTCATTGTTTTACAATCCTTCCTTCCAGGTCTGTAGCCTTCGATCTGGACTCCTGTCATAACCATAATACCCAATCACATATCCCTTTTAAACAGTTTTATCCCTCATCTGTTTCAATGCAGTGTACATAATTTATCCCATCTTTCTCAGTCTCCCCTCAACCCCAATGTCAGTCCTGTTTTACAATGGTGGCACCATGCAGTATTTGTCCTTTTGTGACTGAGGTACTTCACTCAGCATAATGTCCTCCAGAGACACCCATTTTGAATAATATTTCATGAGTTCCTTGTTTTTCAATGCAGCATTGTATTCCATTATGTGAATATACCACAACTCTATCCATTCGCTTGTTGATGGTCACTTAGGTTGTTTCCAACTCTTTGCTATTGTGAACAAAGCCACGATGAACATGGGTGTGCTCTTTTTCTCTCTTTCTTGTTGTATACTGTCGAATCAGATCCAACTGGCACAGGAGGAGATTGCGACTCCTTCTCCAGCAGAGAATCTGGTGAATTTGAACTTTGCGCCTTTGGGATTGCAGTACAGCTTCTTGCCACTAGGCCACCAGACGTCCCTTTCCCACACTTTGTTAATGTAGTTTACATTTAGACAAATTGCCTTCTAAGCACTGATTTAGTTGTGTCTCGAGTGCTTCTTTCTAAATTGCTATAAAAAAGAAAAATCTAGCTAACAACATTTGCCAATTCAGCATTTTGCATGCACAATTCAGTGACACTAACTACATTTATCATGTTGTCAAGTCATCACTAGTCATCGTGAGCAAGTTTCCTGTCACCGTAAACAGATACTCAGTGATTGCTCCACAGTTCTTCGCCTTTGTCCCCTCTCCCCTCCCCCTCAAAAACTCTCATTAATTTCTGTTGAGTCAGCACCGACTCATAGCTGAGCCTCCGGTAGGTTTTCAGAGGCTGTAGGAGAAAATCATCCTCCATTCTCTCAAGGAGCAGCTGCTGGGTTCAAAGCACTGGCCTTTGGGTTGGCAGAGCAGCTCCCTACCTCCTAACCCACCAGAGTTCCTGCCCTCACCCTTGTATTGTTGTGTGCCCTTGAGTCGGAAGCCACCCCCAGCTGACCCTCCCAGTGTGTTTCAGAAGGCGTGAATTGCTGGGAGGAGATTGCCCATCCTTCTCCCACGGAGTAGCTGGTGGATTTGAATCCCTTACGACCTTTTGTGTTACCACGGGGCCACCAGACTTCCCTCATAACCTCTAATAAACCTTGGTTTCTATACATTTACCTATTATAGATATTGCAAAGAAGTGGGATCGTGCATTATTTATGCTTTTGTGAATGACTTCTTTTAGTCAACATAAGTTCAAGGTTCATCTATGTTGTAGCCTATATCAAGACTTTTGAGTAGTATTCCGTTGTACGTATACTCCACATTTTCTTTATCCATTAATCTGATGGTTGACATTTAGACTATTCCCACCTCTGGATGTTGTGAATAGTGCTTCAATGAACACCGATGCACATATGTCTGTGTTGCTGTTTTCAAGTCTCTTGCTTATGAATGAAATTGCTGGATCATATGGTGATTCTATATTCAACTTTTTGAGAAATTGCCAAACTTGTTTTGCACAGTGGCTGTATAATTTTGCATTTCTATGAGCAATGAAAATAGAAAATTATTTCAGTTTCCCCACATCTTTGTTAACATCTGCTTGGTTTTGGTTTTTTATTTTTACCACTAAGATTTTTTTCTTTTTTTGAATCTTGGCCTCTTTAGTGGGATGAAGTGATATATAAGTGTCTCAAGTTTTGATAGATAGTATTTTTATTCTCATTCAGTCAAAACTATTTACTAATTTCCATTCTCTGTCTCTGTGTGTAATAGATTTTTTCTTTTAGTATACTGAGTTGGTTTCTTAATTTCTAAACATGCAAGTGTTAAGTTATATTTCATTATTGATTTCCAGCTTAGTAATATAATTTCTGGACAATTATAGATATTTTTGGTTTGCTTATTCTTGTAGTTACTAATAAAAGAGTGTTAATATCTCCCAAATGACTTATCTTTACTCTTCCAATCCAGTAATATTTTTAGTCTATTTTGAGGTTTGTAAAGGAGTGACATCCACTTCCTAAACAATATGCCTCTGGAAACTATGAACTTTGATCAATGTTGATAGTTATAGACGTCTTCAGGCCTTTTGTTCATAGGCTTGCTATGAGTCATGTTCTACTCGAAGACAATCAACAATAATACAACAATATCTCCCAAATGACTTATCTTTACTCTTCTAATCCAATAATATCTTTTAGTCTATTTGAGGCTATTGTACACACACACACATACACATACACGGAGCAGTGATGTCAGTTTGAAGACTAATATGTGCCTGATTCAGGCCATTATTTCTCCAATAATTGCTATACGTCTGAGAAGGGAACCCTGGTGACCTATTGTTAAGAAGCTACACTGCAATTCCAAAGGCATTCAAATCACCAGCTGCTCTACGGGAGAAGGATGGGCAATCTCCTCCTGGGCGATTCACCACCTCTGAAAACCCTGTGGAGGGTCAGCTGTGAGTTGATGCTAGCAAAGCAACAAAAACAACAACATACATCTGAGAGCTGGAAAATGAATAAGGATGACAGAAATTGATGCCTTTGAGCTGTGATGTTGGAGAAGAGCACTGAATGTCCCATGGACTGCTTTAAAAGATCAAACAGAAATGTCTCGGGAAAAGTGCTACTTGAGTGTTCCTTGGAGGCAAGGATGGCGAAACCTTAGTCTCACGTATTTTGGCCATGTTGTTAGGAGAGGCTGTTCCTGGGAAAGGGACATCATGCTTGGAAAGGTGGAGAGTCAGCCAAAGAAAGGAAGACCTTCAATGAGATGGGCCAACACAGTGCCTGTTGCAGTGGGCCAGTGGGCTCAAGTCAGTTAAAGATGATGACAATGGCACAAGATAGGACAGGGTTCAGATCTGTTTCTCATGGTGACCTAGTGGCAAGAAACTGTGCTGCAATCCTGAAGGCACGCGGTTCAAATCCACCAGATGCTCTGCTGGAGAAGGAGGGGCCTCCAGTACCAGTCAGATCCCATTTGACAGTTCACACACACACACAAAACAACAAACCAGATCTGTTATTCATAAGCTTTCTATGAGTCATACTTGACTTGGTGCACCTAACAACAACAACAATAATTATATATGTGTGTGTCTAAAATATTGACCCTGTAGGACAGATTAGAACTGTTCTGTAGAATTTCCAAGGCTGTAACTCTATATAAACAAATTTCGATATCTTTCTCCTTTAGGGTAGCTGGTGTATTTGAACTGGTGACCTTTTTGAGATTAACCTCTGTGACCCCAGGGTTCCTTGTTTTATATCTATCTGTCTGTCTATCTATCTATCTATCTATCTATCTATCTATCTATCTATCTATCTATCTTTCTATCTTTCTATATCTGAAGCACTTGCTGCAGAAGGTCAAGGACTGCTGCCTTCAATATGGATTGACACTCAACATCAAGAAAACAAAGACTGAAAAAAAAAAGAAAACAAAGATTCTCACCACTGGGCTAATTGGTAGCATCATTATTGATGATTAAGAGATTGAGGTTATTATAAGCTTCAGCTTGCTTGGCTCCACAACCAGCACTTGTTACCAGCAGCCAGGACATTAAGAGATACATTTCACTGGGAAAATCTGCTGTCAGGGACCTCTTCAGAGTACTGAA
>NW_006399830.1:6076071-6108223 GCF_000299155.1 Elephantulus edwardii | reverse complement strand
CTGCAGCTCCTTGCCACTAGGCCACCAGAGCTCCCCTTGAAGCTGCAAGTTTTAATGGCAGCAGACTGTCTCATCTTTCTCCCACAGAACAGCTGGTGGGTTCGAACCATTGACTTTTCTTCAGCTGATAGTCCAACCCCATAACCCACTACTCCACCGGGCATCTATATTATGTACATATAAACCCAAACCCCCCCTGCTAGTGAGTCAATGCCAACCATGGTGTCTCTCCACTGGGTCTTCAAGGCATCTTTACGGAAGGAGACTGTCTCGTCTTTCTCCCACAGAGTGACTTGTGGATTCAGACCTCAAACCGCAGACCTGTGTTAGCAGTTAACACATGACTCACTCCTCTACTAGGCTTCCTTTATAACTTGTGAATGAGCCCCACTGCCGCTGAGTCTGTTCTGACTCATGGTGAACCTCAATCTGGTTTCGGAGGCTATAAACCTTAACTAGAGCAGACTGTCCATCTTTCTCCTGTAGACAATCTGGCAGATTCAAATTGGCCTTTCAGTTGGCAGCCTGATATGCACCACAATGCCAGGGCTCCTTCACACATACACACACACACACACACACATGTATGTGTATATATATGGGGGTGTGTATATATATATGTGCATAAATGTATATGTGTGTGTACACATGTTGTTCCTGTTGTTGTTTGTTGTTAGGTGCCATCATGCCAACAACAGCTCAAAGCTGCCCTACAAACAACCCATCTGAGCCTTGCCTGGCCTGTGCCATCCTCACCATCTCTGCTATACTCAAGCCCGCTGGTACAGTTGCTGCTGTGTCAATCCATTTTGTTGAGGATCTTTCCCTAAGGATCCTCCACTTTCTCCATCATGATGTCTTTTTCCAAGGATTGGCTCTTTCTGATAACATGCCCGAAGTATGTGGGTGGGTTACACTGTCCTTGCTTCTGAGGCGCACCCGGACTGCAGTTCCTTTAAAACAGATTTGTTTGTTCTTTCGACAGCCCAAGGGCTATTCAGTGCTCTTCTCCAGCATCACAACTCAAAGATGTCAATTCTTTTTCTCTCCTCCTTACTCATTGTCCAACTTTCAGATGCAGTGGAAGCAGTGGAGAAAACCATGGGCAGTCTTTAAACTGACATCCTTGCTTTGTTGCGCTTTGGAGAGATCCTGGACAGCAGGTTTTCCCTATTACATGTAGGTTATGTGTAGTCTACATTACAGCCTTATTGTCTCTTTTGGTGAATTGACTGTTTTATCATTGAACATTGTGAAATATTTCTACTAGTGCTTTTTACCTGAATGTCATCTTCTCTGATATTTATAGTCACACTGGCTTTCTCTTTCTTCGTGTTTGTTTGCCTAGTACGCTGTGGCCTTATGTTTTTATATGTGTTGCTCATAAACAACATATGACTGATTTTATTTTTATAGTGTATTTGTCTTTTTACTGGAATATTTCAAACACTTTCATTTAAAATACTTACTTATATAGCAGAGTTCAGCTCTCCCATCTCACTCCCAGCTTACATTTTGTTCTGTCTGTTCCATCTATGTTTATTTTCCTCTCTTTTCTTGCCTTGTTTTGAATGGATTGTTTCTTATGGTTCCATTTTCGACAGTGATGCTGTAACCAGCGAGCCCTGGCTGGGGGCAATGCTGGTGCCCATCTCTTCCCAGGTCAGGGGGCAACAGGGCTTTCAACCAGTCCAGTAACAGCTGATGACATGAAACCTTGCTGGACCAGAATTTGGGAAATGTGGGACTCTGAAAGGATAACTGGAGAGAAAACTTACGGGTCAAAGCCCTGGAATGGGTGACTTGGAGGCAGTGTAGTGAGCTTTTTCCAGGAACAAATACAGGAGATTGATTCTTGTCAGGAGCATGGAGAGTGACACATTTTTTAAAGTGGTGTGGTCAGCCCCCTTCTTGGAGGCCGCAGTCACTGCTCTGCCGCCAAAGAGATTTGGTTGCTCAGCAGTGTCCACGCTGCCCTTGTTTTCTATGAGATTTCATTTCTAGGAGAGCATCAGCCTATGGTTCTCCTACTCCAGTCAGCATTCCAAACTCCTGAGCGATGTGATTTTGTTTCCTTGGCTGGGACTGAACGGGTAGAATGTTTGAAGCTTTGGAGAGAAAGAAAGATTGTAAAACCAGGGCTTCGTCTCCCAGAGGGCTGAGTGGTGAACATTTACCAGTGTTTATCATCCTCCCTCTTCCTGGGTAATGCGAAGCTCTTAGGATACTGTCCAGAGCCCAGGTGGCACCATGGTTATTGATTTGAACCCATCCAACAGTTCCACTAAAGAAAGTCGGGGCAGTCTATTTCCATGAAGATTAGAGCCTAGAACGTCCGTGGGGTTGTCAGGAGTCAAAATCAACACTCTTCAACACAACCATCAGTATCAGGTGTTGCAGTCCTGTTGTAAATAGTGGGCGTTCAGTCCTTTCTGAACCACCTTGATGAGTGTCAGACTGCTTCCTTCCACTGGTCTTCACCGTCTCGTCTGCTCCCGTGCCTGTCTAACAATGTTGGAGTTAACATAATGCGACATTGTGCTGCCAGTCCAAAGGTGGTTGTTGTTTACTGGCCAGTCAGAGCTCGCCCAGAGCTGACAACCCGCCCCCCCAAGCAGGTGTTCAGAGGCTACTCACATGGGAGGAGAGTACCCATCTTTCCCTCACAGAGCAGCTCAACTGGGAATCGAACTGCATACCCTTGTGTTGGGAGTGCAGTTCCTTACCACTCAGCTACCAGAACTCCGTAACCCATATGACAGTCCGTAGAAGCAAAGAAGGCAAAATTCTTTCTCATGTACTTTGGCCATGTTATCAGGAGGGACAGGTCCCTGGAGAAGGACATCATGCCTGCTAAAGTCGAGGTCAGTGAAAAAGAGGACCCTCGACAAGATGGACGGACAGCAGGCTCACAGAGAGTAGCAGCTGTGCGGATGGCGCAGGTCTGGGCCCTGTTCTGTTCTCTTGTACGCAGATCACTATGGGTTGGAACTGGCTCCCTGGTACCTAATAATAACAAGAATACAAAAGCAGTGCATGTGGCTAAATGAAGTCCAATTTCATTCAATTGCTGGGTCAGAAACCTCACCTCACCCGACACTCGGAGGAATTTCTAGCTCTGCCAGACACTGACCGCTCCAGGGCAGGTCGCTGGCTGATCTAGTCAGCATCTGGGAAATAAAAAGCTGCTCTGGAATTCTCCAAGCGTGCAGGGACTCACTGTCCTCCAGGGCAAGGAATTAGAGGGTCTGGTGCCCTGCCCCCCACATCTCTCCAGTGCATCTGCTGCCTTTAGCTGCTAGACTGACAGGCCCAGCCCAGGCCCCGGACGGGGGAGACTTGGCCAGGGACTGACTCGTGCACAAGAGGCTCCGCGCCAAGTTGTCTTGTTTAAACTTCACATTCTGAGGAGGCAGATGCTGTGATGGATCCTTATTGAAAAGCAGAGGAAACAGAAGGTTGGATGGGCTAAGCTGCCCTGCTGGAAGGATTACACTTGTCAGATGCACTCCCAGGACTGAAGGCCAGAAGAGAATGGCAGGAAGGTGTGGGGAGACGTCCTCGGGCTCAGGCTTAGATGGCGTGTGGTGATGGTGACCATCGGTCAACCCTGGGGTGGCTGCATTTTCAGGATGTAAGGCTCTCACCGGAGTGCCGGGGTGGTGCAGACAGTAACCACTACCATGCTCTGAAGTTAACCAAAAGAGGTTTGAATATGCCCAGAGATGCCTCTGAAGAAAGGCCTGGCAATTTACTTCTGAGAAAAATCCTGTGGAGCACAGTTCACAGGGGCCACCAGGAGCTGGAATTGATTTGATGGCAACTTCTTCCCCGCCCTGCCCCCAGGATTTTATTCCTGTCCCTATGAGTTGCAAGCAACTCGACAGCATATAACAGCAACAATGTAAGAGCTCTGGTGGCCTCGTGGTAAGGAGCTGTGCTGCCAATCCAAACTCATTTGGTTTGAATCTACCTGCCAATCCAAAGCCACCACCTGCTCCACGGGAAAAAGATGAGCAGTTTCCTTCCATGTGATTTACGGCCTCTGAAACCCCACTGGGGGCTCAGCTATGGGCAGGTCTAACTCAATGGCACACAACAACCGATCCCTAGAAAGGTTTGAGTAGATGCTAGGTTACCGTTTGTAACTGGCTGAGGTGGAGGCTCCCACTCCACTCTCCACCTTCGCATAGATTCATACTCGTGACGACCGTGGGACAATGAAGGCTGCCCAGAGGATCCCACGAGGACTGCCAGAGGATTCCGACACTGTACGTCTTCATGGAAGCCGATCACCACTATCTCTTTCTCCTAGGGAACAGCTGGTAGGTTTGAACTACTAACTTTTTGATTACTAATAAAGCACTTTAGCCAATGTGCTACTAAGGTCCTCATGAGAGGAAATGTACCTTCTATTTCTAAAATTCTAATATAAGATTCTGCGATTAGGAATCTTTCAAGAAATTCACACAGCAGTTGGAGACCCTGACAGCAGAGGGCAGTGTCTTCACGTTTTGTCCGGCTGACCAAAGGGAATAAGCCGGATTTCCTTCTGGATCTTGATCAGTAAGGAGCTGTGCAAACAGAGTAGGGGAGTGCGGCATGGTTTAAAATCGAGAGAGGCATGTGAAAGGTTGTACCCTTTCTCCATCCCTGCTCAATCTGAGTATGCTGAGCCAATTATTCGAGAAGCCAGACTTTGTGAAGAAGACTGTGGCATCAGGATCGCAGGGAGACTCACCAATAACCTTCAGTGTATAGATGACACAGCATTGGTTGCTGAACGTGAGGAGGACTTACTGCAGAAGATAAAATACTGCAGCCTTCAACATGGATTGCATCTCAATGTCAAGAAAACCAAAATTCTCACCACTGGAATATCATGGTGATGGAGACATCATGATAGACGGAGAGAAGTTTTGTTTTTGTTTTTTTTTTCTATAATTATATTTTATTAATTTCATAAACATTTACAGAGATTTTGGGCTTCCACTCATTCATTGTTGCACTATTCTCTCTACCCTCCTCCCAGTTTGTTCTTGTCCAAATGCCACAGTGCTTGTCAAAGCCAGTTCTGATTAATCTTCTTTGTCAGTGTGTCCTTTGCCATTCCCTATCACTCCTCCCTGAGAGAGACTTCACCCTGAGTCATAAGGAAAAGGGGATGGTGTATTCTCTTAGCTACTTCCTGCTGAAAAGGGACGCTGTGGGTTTCAGGGTGAAGATCTTCTCTCACTACTCTAAAGGGCCCCTTTGGCAGTAGGAAACACATAGACTATTATGGAGATTGATTTTGGAATTTAGATGCACTCTTATTGATTGTGCTTGGCCGTACATGTTCATAAGATGGAGAGAAGTTTGAAATTGTCAATGACTTCCTCTTATTTGGATCAATAAACTTGGTACTAGCAGTCAGATCAGGAGATGTATTACCCTGAGAAAAGTCTGCAGTGACCTCTCCAAATTATGAAGGGCAATGATGTTAGTTTGAGGATGAAGGTGTGCCTGATTCAGACCATGGTCTTTTGGAGACCATATATCGGAGAGCTGGGAAATGAATAAGGATGACAGGTGGCAGAAGAATTGATGCCTTTGAACTGTGGTGTTGGAGAAGAGCACTGATTTTCTGTAGACTGCCAAGAGAACAAAAAGATACATCTCAGAGAAGCTGCAGACACAGGGTTCCTGGGAGTCAAGGCTGGCAAAGCTTCATCTCTCGTACTTTGGGCATGTTGTTAGGAGAGGCTATTCCTTGGAGAGGGACATTATGCTTGGAAAGGTAGGGGATGGTGAAAGAGAGGAAGACCTGCAGCCAGGTGGATAGACACAGTGACGGCAGCAGTGGACTGGAGTGTGTCAGAGATTGTGAGGACGGCGCAGGACAGGACAGGGTTCAGATCTGCTGTTCACAGGGTCGCGTTGAGTCATACGCACCTAGACGGCCCCTGAAAGTTCACCCCCACCACCTTTGGGATCCGTCCAGGAAGCGCCACAAAGATGATGTGGCCCTATATGAAGACGGAAAGGACCCACCAGTGAGATCTGGGAGTCCCTCCCCCACCGTCCTGCTCCCCACTGATGTCTGTCTGCCGACAGGCTGAGGAAGAATCAATGTGCCAAAAGAAAAGATAAGCCTTGTAATTTCCACGGAGCCAGAGAAGGGTGCCCTCTGAGGGCTACAGTGAGCTGGCAAGGACCCCTCCTTGTGGTGCCAGGAAAGTGAGGGGAGGGACAGTTAGAAACCCAGTCTCGCAAGAGAGGGATGTAGAACCCAGGAATGTTGAGTCTAGAGAAGGGGAACCATGGAGTCCCGAGACCCTTGATGTCCTGCTTGATCTTGCTCTGCAGGGCACTGAGTGTCAAAGCTGGGGCCAGGTGTCAGCTTGATGGACAGCTTCCTGTCAAAGCCAGCATGGAGCCTCTCGGGAGTAGCATGTTTCCCTCACATCAGGTCTGGCTTTCTCTGGGAGCTGAGGATACTGCTGCGGACAGGGCACAGCCTGCCCTACAGAGCTGAGTGCTCGTTTCTGACCATCCTGGGGGACGCAGCGGTGGCTCCCATGAAACGTTCACCTGGGCTGGGTGTCCCCGCATCCCTGAGTCTGTAATTCTCAGTGTTAAGAAAGCTTGGGTGTCTTTATTACTCTGATAGACCCTGTTGTGGATGAAATGGTTTTCTCCCAAGAGCTTTGAAGGCCCAGGCCCTGGTCTCTGTGAATTTGACCTTCTTTGGAAATGAATGAGATCTTTGAAGATATAAAGGAGCAGGGTGGAGAAGGGCGGGTCCTAATTTTTTTTTTAAATACATACTTCATGAGTTTACATGTCATCCTTGCGGGGGTGGGGGGCAAGCTAATCTTCTCTGTATTGTTCCGGTTTTCGTATATGTGCTGCTGAAACGAGCACTGAGAGGTGTTTTTATAAAGGAGAATTGACAGAGAAAGATATGAGGGGCAGGGGAAGGCCCCTACAAACCTAAGAAAGCCAAGAGTTGACTGAGGCTGAAGCCAGGAGACGGAAAGGGTCTTCCTGGGCTCTCCGAGAGAACAGCCTAGTCCACATCCAGGGTCCAGAACCTGGAGACAACACAATTCTGGTTTTAGTTAGTGAAGCCTGAGGAAACCAATATGCACCCTTTCAAAAACTGGAAAGAACCTCTCCAAGGCTGCAACGTCCATAGTTTCTAATATGCACTGAGAATCAAGACCTAGGGGCATGAAGAAACTGGTATATTTTGGTGATAAAAATGGGCTTTGGATCTGGATAAAAAGGGGAAAAAGTGAGGGAAAAAAGTCAACTTCTACAGTTAAAAATGAACTCAATCTCCAGGCAGGTCTGTCTTTCATGGTACTTTTATTTTCATCCCACTGGGACAAGATATCATAATTGCCCGCGCGAGTGATTCTTTCCAGAGAACAGCCAGGTCACACAGACGTCACATATTCCGTCCTTGACATGAACATGTAGGATCTCAGCTAAAGCAGACCCACCACCACCATCATCCAAATGCAGCACGTCCCTCCCAGGAGCCGCGTGGATGTTATGTACTCTAATGGCTGGGTAGCTGGGCCCCCCAGGCTAACTTCTTTCCCAGGTGCCTGTCTCTCCATCTCACACCTTCCCTGCATAGTAAACATGCTCAGGGTGGACCCAGCTCTCTCCATTGTCACACCTTCTTCCTCTCGGTGGGCAGCTGAGTGGTCTGGATCACCTTGGAAGGAGATGGACACAGAGAGAAAGTTCATCCCACATGGGCAAGAATGACAATTTCCTCTCTCTAGAATAATTTTTAGTTTTAAAAATCCTGCTGTGAAAAATACAAGAAACTTGTGTTAGTTCAGTAGTTGTACATGTATCATTCAGTGACACGGGTGAGAGTCTTGGTTGTGTAGCTAGCTGTTCAAACAAGGAGGTTTCTGGCACCTCTGTCCCCCTCCACAAAGACAGCTTTTGCCCTGAGACGCACAGTCCTCTGCACATGACCTCTGAGCAAAATGAACACCTTCAAGTAATAACCTGGCCTGCTTCCCACGAGCTGCTGAGGGATTTGAGAGCCTTGTTTGCCTTGACAGACCTGACAGGCTGACTACATGGGTATCTGGTGGTGGTGTTAAGGGAGCGTGTGACCCCACTGCCAGCCTGTGTCGTTGCGTGAGGAGCAGAGAGGCTTGCTCTGCTACTGTGATGTGAGCATCTTCCCGAGAAAGAAAACCCAAGCTCGTCATCACACCCATGGGGAGACGGGAAAGATCCACCGGATTCCTTTTTGGAGATTGTGGGATTTCTATGCTTTGTAGACGGAATTCTTCATAGCTCCTCCGTGCCGCCTGCGCCCCACCTCCCTCACTGTCTGCCTCCCCCACAGCCCCCAGCAGTGCTCCAGTCCCCTCCTGTGTGTACCGTACACCTCAACACTCCTGCTTGTGTCTGAAATCCCTTGCTAAGGAGCTTTGGTGGTGCGATGGTAACATGCTGGATTGCTGATTGAAGGGTCAGCAGTTTGAACCCACCAGCTGCTCTTTGAGAGAAAGACAGCCTTGGAATTCCAACTGAGGGATGCCGTGAGTCAGACGAGATGCAACAACATTGGATTGTTTCGGGGTTGTTGTTTTTTAAAATCCCTTGTGTTTTTCTCTTCTTGATAAAGGATCTTTAGTTAATTTGTAAAATGAAGGAAGCCTTATTCACTCTTATTCATTCCAATTTATACAAAACCCACGTTGTTGTTAGACGCTGTTGAGTTAGTGCTGACTCTGAGACTTTAAGTGTGTCACGGGGCCTGCCTTCAGGGAGGCCCCAGTCAGATGGGAGATCACCCTGACCAGCCCTAGGAGACGGGTGGACAGCATGGTACCTGGGGCTGAAAGAGCCATAGAGGGTATGCTGCAGCCAGCGCAGGTTAACCGGTAACACAGCATCACTGGTCTGCAGTAAGCAAGTGTGTACGGGCTAACTGTGATAACTCACTGATCCACAGTGAGCAATGCCACCCGGGCTTCACCTGTAGTGGACAGTGTCATCTAGGTTTCGGTAAGTCATGGATGGGAAAAGAAAAAAGATTGTTCACTACAGACTAGTGAGTCAGCACAATTAAGGCCGTGCATACCTTGCTTGCTGGTAACCCTTCCCGGGTGCAGTTCCTGCACCTGTTGTTCAGGTACATGGCATCACACCTGAAGCTGTAAGACTCCACGGAGGGAGTGCAGCTGCCGAACGCACGAGGAGGCTCTAGGGTTCCCATTGAGATGAGGTGATGAGGGCATGGGCCAGGGAGGAAAGCAGGGATTAAATGGGGGCATGGGCCAGGGTGGAGAAGCAGGGAATAGATGAGGGCATGGGCCAGGGAGGAAAAGCAGGGATTAGATGTGGGCATCATGGGCCAAGGAGGAGAAGCAGGGAATAAATGAGGGCATGGGTCAGGGAGGAGAAGCAGGGATTAGATGGGGGCATCATGGGTCAGGGAGGAGAAGCAGGGAGGGATGAGGGCATCATGGGTCAGGGAGGAGAAGCAGGGATTAGATGAGGGCATCATGGGTCAGGGAGGAGAAGCAGGGATTAGATGAGGGCATCATGGGTCAGGGAGGAGAAGCAGGGATTAGATGAGGGCATTGTCCAGGGCAGAGAAGCAGGGATTAGATGAGGGCATTGTCCAGGGCAGAGAAGCAGGGATTAGATGGGGGCATTGTCCAGGGCAGAGAAGCAGGGAGGAGGAGAGTAGGTTCAGGGAAGGTGAGCTCAGCTCGGGTTGGAGTGTGGAGTGACACCTACCAGCTGTGGCGGCGCGCACGGGGGACCCTACTCCTCAGAAAGGGTTTTGGAGGAGCCTGTCTTGGACACCTGGATGATTTCCACGGAGGTGATGCCCTTGCCGGCCACGCGGTGCCTGGTGCGCAGCTTGTTGAGGGCCGACTCGGCCATGCCGGCCCGCTCCTCGGCGTCGTCCAGCTCGTGCACTGTCTTCCGGTACCGCGCCAGCGTCTGGTTGGCCTGCTCCTCCTGTGAGGAAGGACGCAGAGGGAGGGTGGACATGGTGAGAAGGTGCACATAAAGCGGCCGGCCCTCCTTAACCATCACACATGAACATAGATGAAGTCCAGTAAAACCTGTCATACGAAACAGGAAGTCGGAGAAACGGCATTGGGAGCAGGGGGAAGAATAGGATGGCAACTCTGTACTTTCTGCACAGTTCTTCTGTAGACGCAAACTGCTTTCTAACAATCTAGAAATAATAATTAAATCAAACACACAACACAGCGGTCCTAGGAGGCATCTTCCCACCACCTTGGAAGAATGGTGTTGACATTTTGAGCTGAGTCTTTTGGGCCTTAATGCCTGTGCTGCTAAGTAAAACACGTTCTTATTGCACCTCCTGTGTTCTGTGGTTTGGGGCTGTATCTCTCCGTGCCCCTCGGAGAGTAGGATTAGTGTAAACTCTAACCCCCTGCACATTTCCCATCCTTTCAGTAGACAGCCAATTATCCTCATTCACTGATGGAATATTTGCACATTTGTTTCCTTGCTAAAACTTATCTGTGACTCCAAAATTAGTATGTGTTTTGCAATATTCATGGATATGCACAAAACATGAAAAAAAATCTCCCTCTGCATGCATGTTCCGGCTGACATCTAATGAACCAGCATGCCAGAGCATTTTTTGCTTCAGCTTTCACTGTAGAACTCCTTTTTTCGATCCATTTAGTTCTATGTTTTCACATTCTTATGCTTTCTAGGGGTGATTTCACTGTTTAAGATGTCCCCCAAGGATAGTGCTAAAGGACTGTCTTGCATTCTGGAAGCCCTAGAAATCTGGCTAGAAGGCACATATATTAGATGAACCTTGTTCAGGCGTGCACTAGGGAACTGCTGGCCTTGAGTTCAGTGCTAATGAGTCAGCACTCCATATTAAATACGGTGTCATTAGGGAGAAACCAACACAAAACAATGAGTTGGCTGATGAAAATGTGATCAGAGTCTTGCAGGAACCAACCCTGGGATTCCTCCAGGGTTGGTAGGTTACTGTTTGCCAATTCAGCATGTCAGCAACTTGGTGGATCATAGCTACCGTGGATAATGAGAATCCCCTGCACTGGTATTATAATTTTGTTTAGAGCAGTATTTGCTGAAAGGCTGGCTTTTTTTGAGCCTTTTGGGAAAGGCTTGAGTGACTCTTGGACCCCAGATGGTGGTCCCAGAACCAGCAGCAAATGATGATAGTTGAGAATCTAAGTCCTAACGGGTAGGAAGGGCTAGGTGGGCCTGGGCGTGTAAGGACGAGACTTGGAACCACCACTGACTGACAACCTGACTGTCATTTACTAAGACAGCAAAAGGATGTCCTGGTGACATAGTGTGTTAAGAAATGGGCTCCTAACCAAAAGGTTGACAGTTGGAACCCACTAGGCTCCATGGGGGAAAGTGAGACAAAAAAGATGCATAGCCTCAGAGACTCATGGATTGCTAAGAGTTGGAACTGACCCAATGGCAGTGGTTTTAAAATATGTGGCAGTACCCCACTCTCAGTGTGTCCCCTCACCTATAAAACAGGTTAATAATATCAACCTCCCTGCCTTAGAGTCGGGAAGATAAAACAAATGAAGGTCATTGTGAAAGCTACAATTGGAAAAGAGAGGAGTCCCTGCTGGAGCCCTGGTGGGAAAGCTGGATTAAGTATCGGGATGATAACTGATAGGTTGATGGTTCAAACCTACCAGCTAAAGATTTACTTCCTTGGAAGCCCTATGGGGCAGTTCTACTCTGTTCTCCAGGGTCACCCTGTACCAGAATGGACTTGAAGGCAGAGGGTCTTCTGGCTTTTGACCGCAGGCCAGGAGAATCAGCTAACGAGGACAGAGACACATGGACCTTCCAGGGCTGAAAGCACACCCTTCAGGCTGACTCTGACACCATGGTCATGTCCCCATTCTCAGGGGGAGTTGGGTTAATCACGTGTTCTTATTCCCAGTGCAGGGTGTCTGGTCCACTCATGCGCACAGCAAGGACAAAGTGTCTGGATGTCAAACTGGCACGAGCCATATTTTGGGCAATGCTTGACTTCCTTCCCTGTGGTTAGTCCTACCAAGGCTCTCACGACCTGGACTGGGAAGCGGAGGGAAGGGGAAGGAGGGGGCCGTGTGGCCAATACCCACCGCCTCCTCGATCTGGCGCTTGTAGATCTTCAGCTTGCCCTGCAGCTTCTCCACCAGCTCCTGCATGCGCTGGTTAGTCTTGTGGTCCTCCTCCGTCTGGAAGACCAGCTCCTTGAGCCGGCGCTCATTCTTACGCAGCGTCTTGACTGTCTCCATGTGCTGCTTCTGCTCACCGTCCAGCTCCGTCTCCAGCTCCTTGATCTGAGGGAGGAAGAGGGGCGGGCAGCCCAGTGAGCTCATGCTCTTGACCTTCCAAGCACAGTGACTTGTGAGTTGTGCCTCCAAGGTCTACCTCCTGCCCAGAAGTGACCAAGAGGAGTCAGACTGTTGTCAGGAGCCCTGATGGCACAGGGAACTACACACTGGACTGTGAACCCAAAGGCTTGGGGTTTAAACCCACTATTTCTTTGTGGGATGACATTGAGGCAGTCGCTCCTGTACGGACTCCTAGCCTCAAAAGCGCTGTGGGGCAGCCCCATTCTGTCCTGCAGGGGGCAGTGAGTCAGGACTGACCCGTCAGCAGCCAGTGCTTGGACTCTGGTTGTCACTTTCCCCTGAATCTTAAGCTCCTTCCTCTGAGAAATGACAGGCAACAGAAATTTCCAGAGTCTTCCAGTTCTGACCTTCTCTGATCAAATGACTATTTGCTGTGTGGTCATTGTTATGTGCTGTTGGGTTAGAATTGACTCATAGCTGACCCTCTAGTGGGTTTCAGAGATAGTAACTCGCAGTAACAGGAGATCACTCATCTGAGTACACAGAATGACCTGTAAGAACTATTGACAAAGGCCACTGCTCTGCTTTGGACATTCTGGGGAGAATGTGAAGGGGAAAGAAAAAGGAGGAAAAGCCTGCTCTTTCTTAATTTTCTTTTCCTCCCTTGACTTCTGCAGAACTCAACTTCCTATGAAATGCAAGGCTCAGTTTTTGGCAAAAAGCCCCCCAGCTGCGGTCTGGTGCCCCCTTTCTGCCTGGGCGCCTGCGGCCTGGCCCTCACCCTGGCTTCCAGCTTCATGATGGTGCGCTTCCCTCCTTTGAGGGCCAGCTGCTCGGCCTCCTCCATCTTGGCCTGCAGGTCTTTGATGTTGGCCTCGTAGTTCTTCTTGATCTTCTCCAGGTGCATGCAGTGGTCCTGCTCTTGCCGGAGCTCCTCCGCCATGCGGGCGGCCTGGGGAGGAACGAGCGTGAGCTCAGCTGGCTTCCTGTTGTGAGGAGACTTGTCCCCACCTCCCCATGATAGGTTCAAGTCCCAACGTGCAGTACCTGTGACTGTGACATTGTTTGGACATTAAGTCTTTGCAAGTGGTTTTCCCCTGGTCTCTCTCTCTCTCTCTCCAGACCAAGGGTTCCCACCCAGGAGCCCCCTTAATAAAGCTTCTTTAGCTTTAAAAAAAAGTCTTTGCAAGTGTAATTCGTTAACATGAAGTCTTACTAGAGTGGGGCAAGCCCTAATTCCATATGCCTGGAGTACTTATGAAAATAAGAGATACAGAGAGAAAGAGACAGGTGTACAGAAGAAAGATGGCCACATGAAGACGGAGGCAGAGAGCAGAGCAATGCTTCACAGGCCAGAAGACACCTGTACCGGACACTCGGAGAGACAAGGAAGGCTGTTCTCCTAGATCCTTCATGGGAGCACTGAGCTCCACCTTCTGACCTTCACATCTGAGGGAATCCATTTCGGCCTGGCTTGTGGTACTTTGCTACAGCGACCCTAGGAAACTAATACCGAAGCTTATGCCAGTGAACTTTGCGGAACCCTTGAGGGACCTTGTCTCCGCCATCTCCGGGAGACCGTATGGCTGATGAGAGAAGCTTCAGCACGACATGCTGAAGGAGGTGGCATCTGTGGCCCTCACAGGGAAAGGAGCGGGGTGGGCTCGTGCACTCACACCTTGGCCTCCCTGTCCCATGGTCTCCCCCCGACTCAAGCCAAGTCCTTTGCTAACATCTGTACATGGCACCTGGCTGATGTCTGCAGATGGCGCACAGCATGGGGAGGGGGGGAAACTCTAGACCCACACCCGACACTGTGTGACCTCTGGGGAGTTGTTTATCTCTCTGACCCCTGCGTCTTACATCCATTCAACAAATATTCATGGAGGGACTATGATATGCCAGGCTTGGGACACACACTTAATAAGGCTGGTTCAGTGCTCAGCTTTGCCAAAGAGCTGCCCTTTTCAGACTCGATCAGAGTGGGCACCACAACTCCACCTCACTTATTACTAGAGGAGGTGGCGATCTCTGCCCAGGCTCCTGGCCATTGGCAGGTGTCCAGCCCTCTCCCCAGCAGCAGGCCCGCACTCACGTCCGTCATGGCTTTCTTGGCCCTCTCGTCTGCGGAGCGGAACTCACTGATGAGCTCCTCATGCTCGTTGGAGATGCGTTGGACGTCAGACTCCAGCTTGCGCTTAACCACCAGGAGGCTTTGGTTCTAAGGAAGCAAAGGAAGTCAGGAGTCAGCAGGGAAATGGAAAACATGGGGAGGGGGGCGAGAAATGGGAAGAGTGCTGCTACATCATGAGTTCCAGCCACTGTCACAGATCAAAATGTGGACAGGTGTTCCGATGGAAAACCATTTGCTCTGTAAACTTTCGCTTAAATCACAATAAAGAGTTACAAGAAAAGAAAAGAACCCTGTTCTTTGACCACTCAGTAGGAAATGAGCCGAGACCTTTTGCTTGCGAGGGGCTCTCGCTTAAACTCTTCCCTGGGTTTCAGAGAACTGTTTGCATCAAGAGAGGCCCCCAGAATAATGTCAGCAGAGTGTCACTCTCAGGTGTGAACCTGGCTGTTACCAGCTTTCCGGTGTGAGCCCGGGTGTCACTAGCTTTCCGGTGTGAGCCTACATGTCACCGGCTGTGGGGTGTGAGCCCACGTGTCACCGTCTGTGGGGTGTGAGCCTGCGGGGTGTCACCGTCTGTGGGGTGTGAGCCTGGGTGTCACTGGCTGTTGGTGTGTGAGCCTACATGTCACTGGCTGCGGGGTGTGAGCCTGCGGGGTGTCACCGTCTGTGGGGTGTGAGCTGGGGGGGTGTCACCGGCTGTGGGGTGTGAGCCGGGGGGGTGTCACTGGCTGCGGGGTGTGAGCCTGGGGGGTGTCACTGGCTGCGGGGTGTGAGCTGAGGGGTGTCACTGACTGCAGGGTGTGAGCTGAGGCGTGTCACTGGCTGCGGGGTGTGAGCCTGGGGGGTGTCACTGGCTGCGGGGTGTGAGCCTGGGGGGTGTCACCAGCTGTGGGGTGTGAGCCGGCGTGCCTCCTACCTGCACGTTGACCTCGTTGTGCCGCTCTGTGAGCTCCAGCACCTCCTGCTCCAGCAGCTTGCGTGAGCGCTCGCTGCCCTCCAGGGCTGAGCGCACCTCCTCCAGCTCGGTCTGCAGCAGGCTGAGGCGCCGCTCCTGCAGGTTGTACTGCTCCCGCAGCTCCTCGTGCTGCCGGGCGTCCTCGTCCATCTGGACCTGCAGGTCCTGGGGGAGGGAGGACAGAGGCCGGCCTGAGCAGATCACTGGGGCACGCTGACCAGGTGGCAGTGGGGCATGCTGACCGGGGGGGCAGGCTCTTTGGGGAACCAGGAAGAAGAGTTCATGGCTGAGGGCTCAGGAGTCCTAAGGACTTGTCCAGCAGGAGGTCAGCAAGAGGTCGACGTTTGGTGATGGAGGAGGCCTCTCCAGGAGGCCTTCCCTGATGACCTTGGACAGTCACCCAGTCCCTTTCCTGCCCTCCTGTGTTTCTCTGGCACATGGAACCATTTTCAGTGCTACAGGTTGTCTTATTTGTGGCTTGTTGTCTAGCTGCAGGGATGCTTGTCGGCCTTGCCTACTCAAACCCCGTGCTCTGGTGCCCGAGCCTGGTGGGAGGGCAGGCCGCCATGCCAGTGCCCACCATGTCCACCACATGGATCTAGCTCTGCTTCAGACAGTGCCAGCCCTCAGGCTGCACAGACACGACTCTACTCGTGTTTATTTCAGAGGGTGAATGGCAGCTTCATGAGTTTGTTGTGTTCTCTACTTTGTTCTCTTGAAATATCTTAACAGAAATTAAAAATGGCTTAAAAATATAGACTCTGATTGCCTTCTCCCCAGTCATCCAGGACAAGGCCTTTGGTGGCTGGGAGCTCTCATTTCCACACTGCCCCAGCCTCCTGTTCTCTGGCTGTCACTTCGTGTTCGTGCTGTTCTTGTGTTTACTCGTTCTGAGGGGACGGATGAGACCAGCTCCCTGCAAGCTCACCCAGCAGAGCTGAGGGCCCCTTGCCCCTAGATAGCTACCTTGATTTGCTGCTGCAGCCTCTTCAGCGTCTTCACCAGCTCGCTGTTGTTCTTGTTGGCATGATCCAGCTGGATTTCCATCTCGTTCAGGTCTGTTTCCATCTTCTTCTTAAGTCGGAGCGCCTCTGCCCGGCCCTTGGCCTCTGCCTCCAGGCTGGCCTGCAAGGACTCGATTGCCCGCTGGTGGTTCTTCCTGCAAGCCAGAGCAGAGCAGACAGTAGCCCCCAGGGCTGGCGTTCAGCCAGTGCTGAGCCCGCTGAAGAAGAGGCCTTCACGCATCGCAGAGCTGAAATAACCTCCTTTTATAGAATGGGACCAGAACAGGTCATTTAGATGTTCAATAAACTCTTGTTGAGTTGAGGTTGATGAGTGTTTTGCATGTAAAGATCCTGCCCTCTCTGAGGTCCCCAGCCCGTGTCCCCTCAGCTCAGCCCTCGGTGCCCTCTCTGTGCAGCCACACTGCTGGGATGACAGCAGCTTGAGATGTGCTGGACCTCCGGATATGGGAGGAGAGAGGAGAGCATTCTTGTAAGTGATCACAATTGGGATTTGCCTAGACTGAAAAAGAAATTCAGCCCAAACCTGCAAAACATCACTGAAAGAAAGGGCTAAAAGAGCTTAAGAATAAGAGATATCCCATGACCATGAACTGGAGGGTTTAAGATTGCTAATATGGCAATATAATTTGACCAACAAAACCTTCAGCTGACCTTATTGCAGAGAGCAGGAAGCTGGTCCTAAAATTCATATGGGAATACAAAACCCCAAGACCCACTGCCCTCCACTCCCACTCATGGCTCCTCTCTTTTGGGTTCTCAGGCTGTAAATCTTTATGGGAGGAGACTGCCTGTCTTTTCCATCCACAGACAGGAGGATCACACCTGTGCTATGGGGTAACATTACATGTCAGCGTTTATAAGCCACATCGGTGTAAGGGGCTAGCATTATCCCCATTTTACAGACGAGGAAACTGAGATTCAGAGAGGCTCACTGTCATTGCCCAAGTTCCTGGAGAACCTTTCTGAACCTCAGTTTCTTTCTCTGTAAAATGACCAGTATCAGGCTAGCTAAAACTCAGCTCCTGTACCGTGTCGCTTCAAATTCCTCTTCTTTCTCGTGGATCCTCCGGTCAATGTCAGCTTTCACCTGAGCCAGCTCCAGCTGAATTCGAATCACCTTACTCTCTTCAACCTGCCAGGAATGTAAACATCTGTCTTCCTGGCCAAGTAGCTCCAGAGGGTCCACGCCCCAAACAGCAGCCCCATGGTTACCTCCAGGGACGACTCCGCCTCCTCCAGAGCCACCTGGAGTTCCTCTTTCTCAATCTCCAGCTTTTTCTTCAACTTCTGCAGCTCATGCACACTGCGTCCTCCCTCTCCCAGCTGATCAATCAGGTCCTTTATCTCCTCTGGGGAGTGGATGTTAATGAGGTAGACAAGGTTAACATTTTGCAGGGTTGTGATATGTGACTCAAAATGTGGCTCAGTGGGGTAAGACCCTCCCAGACTCAGATCAGAGGAAGTGATTTCCTCTCAACCAGGGACTCGTGTTCTTTCAGGGTTTGGACACTGGAGAACATTGGATTCAAGCTCCTCGTTTGTTTTATGGATGAGGAGTTATACCTGGAGAGGAGGGAGCAAACACGAGCAGCCCTGGGGCCAGTCTCTAGGGCTCTCAGCCACGCCAAAGCCTTCCTTTCCCAGACTCCAGGGACCCACAGGCGAATGCATTTGAGAGGATGTAGAGACTTTCTCATCTCCTCCTTTCACCCCTGTGTCGCTCACAAGCAGGGTTTGTCCAGGAAACATGAGGACCTTGCTTTGTGACCACACAGGAGTCTGGGATGGAGCCTCTTTCTCCTGCACTCACCCTGCAGAGTCTTGTTCTCCTTCTTGACCGACTCCAGGTGCTCCAGGGACTCCTCGTAGGCGGTCTTGATCTTGAAGCTCTCGGTCATGTACATGCGGCATTCCTTCTGCGAGCTGTCCACCTCCACCTGCAGCTCCTCGCACTTCTGCTGCCACTCGGCCAGCATCTTGTCAAAGACCCTCTGCTTCTTGTCCAGGGCAGCAGCTGCAGCGTTGGCCTGGGGGGAGGTAGAGAGGGTCTCAGGGTTTGTTTTCCCCTGATTCCCCCTCCTGCAGTCTCCTCCCTTCCCTCTCTCTCTCTGGTAACTCTGATGACTGCTGACTTCATAGGAATTGGGATAGAAGTCCCCATTTATGGCACAACCAGAGAAAGAGCGGAGCTTATTGCTCTACAAGTCAAAAGTCCCCTGTGGCCAAGTCAGTCTTGACTCATCACAAATCCTACAGGACAGAGCAGAACTGCCTGATAGAGTTTATGAAGTTACAGATCTCTTTGGAAGTAGGTTGCTTCTCTTCTGCAAAGGAGCTACTGGGTTCGAGCAGATGACCTTTTAGCAGCAGAGTGCTGTAACTACTGTGCCACAAGGTCACTCTGATTATTCTTGGACTTGGCCTTCTCACAGACCTTCTGTATTATTTCTAACTCTGTATTTGCTGTTGGGCAATATTAGATTTTGTCACTATTTTGCTTTTCTCACTTGGGAGAAAGCCTTTGAAGGTCTTTGAACTTTCTGACTTCCCTGAAGTCTCTGCTGTGGATTTCACGTCCAGCCTACGTGCACACTGGGTGTGACCACACTCTGAATAGCCTGCTAAATGGCCCCTCCTGGCTGACATAAAGCGATGGTCTCTCTAAATCAAGCTAGGGATTGTGTGGCAGTGGAAATCACATAAATCCTGCTAGATATGGTTTGTGTAAGAGACACTGCATGACTTTCTAGACGAAACCCCATCCTTATGGATCTGAAGTGGCTTGTAGAGGTTTAAACTCTAAAGCACTGACAGGGAGCTCTGGTAGCTTAGTGGTAAGAAGTTGAGCTGGCAACCCAAAGGTACGTGGTTCAAATCTACCAACTGCTCTGTGAAAGAAAAATGGATGATCTACTCCTGTGTGATTTACAGCCTCTGAAAAATCCCTGGAGGTTCAGCTATGGGTTGGTTCCTACTGAATGATACATGACAACAAAGCACTGATGATGATGTGCTCAAACTCAAACCTGTGTCCACTGGGCTTGTGCTTGGCTCTGGAAAACCATGTGTCTCTCCATGATCACCTCAGGCATGTGACAGCCTCTCCCCAGAACCACTGTGAGCCAGGGACTTCACACAAAAGTGGCTTATGGGCTTTTGGACCCCTGACCTTCTCCAAGTCAATGGTGAGGTCCTCCACTTCTGCCTGCAGTCTCTGCTTATTTTTCTCCAGGGAGGCGGCCCGGGCCTGGGCAGCTTCAGCTGTCTCTTCTGCCTCCTGGAGCCTGGCGGCCAATTTCCTCCTACAGAAGAGGGTCAGGGAGGTGGTCAGAGAAACCTAGAGCCTGTGGTCCTGGCCTCTCTGCTACTGAACGTGGAACACTTCTGAACTAGCTGACCCATCGTGTGTATGTGACACAGATCTCAGGGGTCATGTTGGAAAAGATTTAGACAAAACGAGAGTACTTAGAGGGCAGCAGGCACGGTCAGTTCAGTCCTTCATTCAGTGGGTATCCCTGTTTCTCAGGAGCCCTGATGGAGCAGCATGTTATGTTGAACTTCTAGCAGAAAAGCTAGTGGTTTAAAGCCACCAGCCGTTCTGAAGGAGAAAGAGGAGGCAGCGTGCCTTGTGAAGCTTACAGCTGTGGAAACCTCCAGGCCGTCCTCTCCGTCCTGTGTGCCTGCGATGAGTTAGCATTGACTCAAGGGCAGTGGGTACTGTTCCAGGTGGTGAATACGACAGACTGAAAGCCCTGCCTTCGCGGAACTCCCGTTCTCAGGGAGGTGTATGTAGATGGATACACAACACACAGAATGTCAGATGGGGGTAAGTGCTACAAGGGAGATGAAAGTGGGGACAGAGCTGAGAATCCAGGCTGGAAGGGAGTGACAGCCGCTTTGCAGGAAGAGCCGAGTAGGGCTGGCTGAGAAGGGGACACTTAGGCCAGAGGGAGGAGCGGACAAGAGTCGGGGAGCATCTGGGGATGAGGATTCAGGTGAGGCTCTGAGGGTTAGGTTTATGGGTTGGTTTAGTGGAGAGCAGAGCCTTGGAGTGGGGCGAAGAGACTCCCAGCGGCTCTCAGTGGAGTCTGGAGGGCAGTGGGGGGAGGTCCAGGAGGGAGATGAAGGCTTAAGGAGGTGAGCTGCAAGGCACTGGGTTTGCTATGGCGTCATGGATGTCCTGTGTACCAAAGCAAGCAGGCTGGCAACCCCTCCCCTGGCTGGTCCAGAGGGGCTCACACACAGGGCTTTCCTGGCTGTAGGGACCCCACCCCAGTCTTGGAGTCACCTTCAAGTGTGTTGGCCCCATTCCCTCAGGGCCCCATGAGAGGTAATCCATACACCTAGATTTAGAGGACAGTTCACAGGACTAGGGATTGCTCCAGAGCTGGGAGGCTGGCAGAGACACCTTAGCCACTGAGCGTGGTCCAGTTCCCAAGCATTGCCCAGAACCACTCAATGAACCCCTGCCTTTGAGCAAGGCTTGTGGATGTTTCTTGGGCACAACAGGGGCCAGAAGCCCTGTTGGGGGTGGAGCCCCAGCTCCTGGTCCTTTAGGAAACCAGGGCCCAGCAAGGTGGGTAAGCCCACTGCTGGTGACTCAGCACCCTTATCAAACAAGGTAGGCCTGGCCCATGGGGATTCCTAGGAAAAAGACAGTCATATCTTTCATTTGCAGAGCAGATGGTGGGTTCCAATCAGTTACCTTTCAGTTAACGGCCAAGCACTTACGCCCTGTGCAACCAAGTGCTCTTTAAAGTAGCAAGGGGGCCCTTGAAAGTGGAAGATGAGGGCTGACTGGTGGCAGAGGTGCATATTTTGAGAGTGGAACACTCTTCTCCTGGGCTGGCCTGTCCTCTGCACACTCCCGCGCCCGCCGGGCTGTAGACGGCACTCACTTGGTCTCCTCCAGCTCCTCTGTCCTCTGGATGGCGTCGGTCTCATATCTGGTTCTCCATGTGGTCACCTCCGTGTTGAGCTTGGACACAAGGCGCTGCAGCTCTGACTTCCCACCCTGCTCCTCCTCCAGCTGCTCCTTCAGCAGGTCCAGGTCATGCTTGGTATTGGCGAGGCTCACCACGGCCGCACTGCGAGACTGTGGGGACGAGCCCATCAGAGCCCTGGGGGTCTCTCTCCTGCCCCCAGGGTCATCTCTTCAACAGACCGAACATTTCATCAGCAGGAACAGAAAGTGATGGGAGAAACAACGGCTCATCCAAGTCATCATTTTCAGTCTCATTTGCTCACACCCACAGCGTCCTACAATTTCGCAGCTAAGGTTTAATTGCTGTTCTATCAAACAGTTTTCACCTCCCTCTTTCGTCTGAGAACATTCGTGAAGGAGGCAGCTCAGCCCACTCCCACCTCTTTCATACCTTCGACTCTTCATCTAGCTGTCTCTTGTAATCATCCACTTGTGATGTCAGAGATGTCTTTATCCGCAGGATCTGGTTCAGTCGGCTCTGGGATTCTTCATATTCCCGGTTCACTTCGCTGTTTTCAGCTGGACGGGAAGGGAATGGAAGACATATTGGAAGAAGAACCAGCTCCCAGCCAAATCCTTGGTCCCTAGGGACCAAGTACTCAGCCAGACTCAATCCGTATGGAGTCTTGGCAACTGAGACGGCCACCTGGGAGGCCCAGAGAGCCACCCAAACTGTCACCCAAATTAAGTGCGGGGTCACTAACACCCAGATGATCGAATAGAGTAAGGGCCCCTGAAACAGTGAAGGACTCCCCTGCCCGGTCCCTGGCTCTCTGAAGGTGGCGTTGCTCACTCTCTGGGTCTCTTCTTAAGAAGTTAATTTTTTAGCACATACTCATTTTATATTATTATGAGTCATGTTTTGAAATATTTCACAATTATATTTTTCCTGTATGAATGACCTTCCTGCTAGCCTCACAGTGGCAGCTGAGAGATCTTACAGAAAAGTATTTAGATTCTGTCTCCTGCTTTTACTGCCTGAAGACTTGACCAGTTGTAACCGGTTGCCGTTGAGTAGATTCTGACCCTGTGACAACCTCACATGTCTCAGAGCAGAACTGTGCTCCATGGAGTTTTGATGCTGATGTTTTGGATATAAATTGCCAGGCCCGAGGCAGCTCTGTATGGACTTGTACCCCCAGCCTTTTGGTTACTGTGACTCCTAGAATACTCGGCATGTGTTGTCACATCATAGGGAGCGGAGAGCTCGGTGAGAGCGTTGGGGGGGAACCTAGCATATTCCTTGTCAAGGGGTCGTGAGCACACCTTGGAGGCGGGTCCTGATGGCATTGATTTCTGCTTGGTTTCTCTCCAGCTCTGCCACTTTGGCGTTGGCTTCTGACAAGCTGTCTTCCAGCTTGCGGACGTGGGCCTCGGCGTTCATCTGCTCAGGAGAATGAACCCAGTGTGGGATGAGGTGTGCCCTGCCTCCCGTCCCATTTCCCCAGTGTGGCCTTTGGGCTGTCCTTCTAGAACGCAAGGCTGACAGTCTCCTGTCTCAAACCCCACATGGCTCACTGGGATCGTGGTATCCAGAGCCTTAGCTAGCACTGGCCACCTAGCTAGCACTTTGTGGCCACTTCCCTTTGTAGCCACTGCAGCCCTTGTGGACCACAGCCAGTGAGAAAACATCTCTGCTGTTGGGTCAGTTCTGACTCAGCTACTGGCCACGGCTGTAAGTCTTTACAGAAGCAGACAGCCATCCTCTTTCTCCTTAGGGACAGCTGGTGTGATTGAACCTGCAAGCTTTTGGTTAGCAACACCACACATTACACGCTATGCCACCAGGCTCCTCAGCCAGGCCTTATACCCAGCTGTTGAATCATAGCCTAGTCTAGGGGTTGGGAGCTCTGGAGGCTTAGTGGTAAGGAATTGAGCTGCCAACACAAAGGTATGTGGTTCAAATCCACCAGCTGTTCCACAGGAGACAGGTGGATATTCTCCTCCTGCACAGTTTACTGCCTCTGAAAACCCTCTAGGGGGTCAGCTATGGGTTGGTTCTTACTCGACAGTACTCGGCAACAATCTAGGGATTTCTGTGCAGTACTGTGCAGACGTGGCTAATCTTTATAGTTAATCAACGCTAAGTCAAGGTCACATCACTCTTGGTAATGTGGATGGGCCTCGTCCAATTTTGCCTTAAGAGAAGGACTTCTGCTTCAGCACTGCAGCACAGGCATGCTGCCAAGGTGTCCGCCTGCTAGCTCACCCACGGGGTTAGGACGGACAGCCCCCAGCAGCCCACGAGCCAGAGCCCGAGAGGAAACCTCTGAGGCATTTCTCCGTTTCTGCGCACACAGGCAGACCTCGGAGATGCAGGTGCTTTGGTCGCAGAGCACCACGTTGTAGCAAACGTTGTGATAAAGCGAGTGGCCTGCGTTTCTTGGTTTCCCAGTATGTAGAAGAGTAGTTGTTGTTTTAGGAAAACAAGTGAATAAAGAGGCATGGTTGGTGAGGGAGAAGAGTTTTGTTGACATGCTGCCGTCGTCTCTAAAGTGTACAGCAGCACGATGGGAAAGTTTGACGTAGTGCGAGAATTACCAGAATGTGACACAGATAGGAAGTGAGAACATGCTGTTTAAAAACTGGTGTCGGGAGGCTTGTTTAATGCAGAGTTGCCACAAACCTTCGGTTGGTGAGAAATTCATTGTCTTTGTGGTGCAGTAAAGTGAACGGCAATCGAATGAGGTCGGCCTGTATGTGTGCGTCTATGTGACTCAAACATGACAGAAGTTACAAGGACGGCATAGGACAGGGTGGGGTCTCCTACTGTGTGTCGGCTTGCTGTCACTCAGAACCGACTTCAGGGTATTTGACAACAAGGAAACTCTGCATCTATAGCCCACTGGGTATGTTTCTCCAGAGAACCCTGACTAATGTTTCACGCTTCGTTTTTTCCTTTGAGTTGTGGTGCTATATGCATCATCATCTCTCTCTTAATACTATTTATTTAACCCCTGAAAAACATAGTCATAATAATGTCAACAGAACAGCTAACATCTGTTGCACTTATTCTAGGCAGCAGGGATCGACCTTCTACGGTGCTGTGAAGTAGGGATTATTATTATTTCCCCATTTTACAGATGAGGAAGTTGAGGCATGATTAGGTTATGTAATGTGGCCAAGGTTGGACAACCAGGCAAGTGGGACTGTGATGGCTTCACCCAGGCTCCCTGCAGTGCTTCCAGGACAAGCCCCCAAGGAGGCCTGGCTACCTCCCTGCGGCCCCCACCTTGGACTTCTGCATGTTCTCCACGCTGGCGTTGAGGTCGTCAATCTCGGCCTTCATGACCTGCTTGTCCTTCTCCAGCTTCGACTTGATCCTCTGCAGGCTCTCCACGTGCTCTGTCAGCTCGGCCATGGAGTCCGTGTGCTTCTTGCGCAGAGTGGAGGCTGTGGCCTCGCTCTGCAGGGCCGCCTCCTCCAGCTCACGCCGAAGCTTCAGCAGCTCGGCTTCCCGCTTCCGGTTCTGCTCAATCTGGGCATGGGGCAGGGGACAAGAGGGTCATGCTAGGCCCCCCTGCATCCACCATTCCCCCCTGAGCCTGAGAGGCTGTGGAGCCACTCAGTTTCTCTTCTGGTTAGCCCCAGGGACTCAGCAAGAAAGGACCAGTCATTAGCGCCTGCTCGACATTGGGCAGCTCCTTGCAGGCAGCAGTGGGGTGGGGGGTTCCTGACCCCTAGGAGGAGTACCTGAGCAGACGTGGCTCCACCAGCCTCCTCCAGCCTGTCGCTGAGGTCCTCCAGGTCCCGGGACAGGTCGCTGCGCTGTTTCTCCACCTGGCGATGGTGTGGGAGAGGAAGTTGTGCTGCTCAAGGCAGCCACCTTATCCTGCCAAGCCGTCATTCCTCTGCTGTGTCTGGGATGTGGACCTGTGTCCTGCCTGCCACCTCACTGGGCCCTCTCCCTGCACTGGGTGGGTGTGGATGCCCAACCCAAGCCTCCAGCCCACTCTGGCTAAATTTGAACCCACATCCAAACGAGGCACGTCTGTACCTGTGTGAATTGTCTTTGCAAGCTCTGGCCTCACCCCTTTCTGGGATTCCTACCTTTAATCTCCTCCTTCTTTTGCTTTTCCTGACATACGCTCCCCTTCTATACTTCTGGATAAGTGCAGGTGGGGGCTGTTTTAATCCTCTTGCATGGAGATTCCTCTCCAGGCCAGGCTCCCCTGAGGTGAACTCAGTCTCCGAGTTCCTACTGAACATGGTCCCTCTGCCCACCCCAGAGGAACAGACTCTTCTCTCAAGGCTGATGTGTAGCATCAAGATCACAGCCAGCATCTCTGTGTCTTGCATGCAACTGAGCATGTACATGCTGCATAGTGTCCAGCACACAGTAGGTGCTCAAGAAACACCTAGACCTTCTAATGGGGAAGGTCCTCCTCTTTTCTGGTTTCTGTGGAAGTTTCTGCCTACGGTTGGGTGTTTGTAGAAGAGGTAAAGTGCGTCATTACCTTGGCTCTCATGGCCCTCTCGGCTTCCAGCTCTTCCTCCAGCTCTTCGATGCGGGCCTAGCAGATAAAACCAGACAGAGAAGGGAGTCACCTCTCACTGAGAAGTTCAGAAGTGACCCGTTTAGCCTCTTAGGATGGAGAGGAGAGAATAGAGCTGAGCTTATAATGGCCACAAACCCAGCACTGAGGACACGTGCAAGGATTTGAGGCAGGAAGGGGCCAGCAGGACAGAGCGGTGGGGACAGGAAGTGACAAGGACAGAGCTGAGTCCTAAAGTGCCTGGTAGCCATGGTGGGGACAGTGCATTTGGTTCATGCCGTGTACAACTCAACCAAACCCACTATCGTCTGGTTGATTCTAACTCATATCATCCAATAAGACAGAATGGAACTGCCCAGTCGGGGTTTCTTGGCTATAAAGTACTTTACAGGAGTACACTCCCTCAACTGTCTCCTAAAGAGCAGATGGTGGATTTGAACCATCAACCTTTCATTTAGTTGTTGTCATAGGCTGTCAAGTGAGAACTGACTGTAGCTGACTCACCAGCAGTTTTTCCTGAAGGGCAGCTGGTGGATTCATCCAAACTATTAACCTGTCAGCAGCCGAGCTTTTTAACCCCTGCACCACTGGGGGTCCTGGACAGAGGGCTCTGGAGAGGGGCCTCAGAAGGGAGCTGGGACCTGTCCTCTAGGCTCACCTGGTGCTCCTTCAGCTTCCGCTGCAAGGTGGAGTTCAAGGACTGCTCGTCCTCGTATTTGGAGTTGACCGAATTGATCTCCATGTCTCGCCTGCAAGAGAAAGTTTGGGTTCCTGAGCTGACTGGGAGGACCAGCAAGCTGAGGAATGCAGGGGCCTGGACAGCCTCTACTGAAGCCCACTCATCACTCCTACCGCACCGGCCTTCTGGGGGACACACAGAGGATGGGCCTCCTCACAGTGGGAGGGTCAGACCTGGTGCTGTTTGCACCACTCAGGCGCTCCCTGGGAAATGTAGCAAATGACCACGTGGACGTACTTTTTCACCACCTCCTCTAGGTCCAGCTTGGACCTCTCCATCTCGTTGAGGTTATCGATGGTCATCTTCAGGTCACTCTCGGCCTTCCGCCGGGCCTTTTCCACCTCTGCCCGGATCTTCTTTTCTTGCTCCCAGTTGTCCTCCAGCTGTGGAGACAAGGACCCCAAGAGAAGTTAGTGGGGGAGTGTGTGAGGTCCTCTGCAATACGGAGCTGGACTGAGCCTCGCTCCTTGGCTGGGGCTCCAAGAGCCCCCTGCCCTGGGGGATGTGCCAGTCCAGTGTCCTAAAGTGTCTGAGGACTAAGCCCAGGGGCCAGCTTGCCCCCAGGTGGTGGATGCGGGCCCAGCTCTGGGTCGTACCTCGTGGATCTGGGTGTTAAGTTTGCTGTTGCTCTTGGTCAGGTGGTTCACCTTGTCTTCCTCAGCTTGTAGGTCGTCGAGGGTTTTCTGGAAGGAAACATGCACATGTGAGATAGTGCTATGGGGCAGACCCCGTTCTCTGGACTTGAGGAATCAAGGTGACTTCAGCTCCTGTCGGGCACTGGGCAGGACCAGGCAGATAGAGCGTGGTGGCAGCAAGTGGACCCTCAGGAGGTTCCTATCACAGGCTCTAGTTCTTCCTAGGCCCCAAGGAAGTCTGTGGGGGTTTCTGGTTGTCACAATGGTGGGGTCCCCCTAGCAATGAGTGGTTTGGTCGCTGGACGCTGCGTGTGCCCCCTGGCTCTAAATCATCTGCCTGATGAAGCGTGTTACTTCCACACCATGTGATTGGAGTACTACTGAAGTGCACACAGGGGGTAAGCCAGCTGCTCCAGACCTGGAGACCTGGAGCCTGGCACTATGTCACATGCAGCTGTGTAAATGTCACACACCATCCTAGCTACTTAAAGAGTGATGTGCCCTAAAAATGGAGAGATTGCTTCATTGTTTACAATTCCACAGAGAGCTGTTAAGTTTTGTAAAAATCTCATTCGAGACAACAGCCTCACGTGTCTGAGTCTCCCCTCTTTCCTGCATCCTGTACTGCCCGTACCTATAATCACACCCTGGACTTTCACCTACTCTGCCTGTACCTGCATCTGTACCACCTATACATTCATGTGCACTGCCTGTACCTGTGCCCACACAACATCCTGCTCACTGTCTCCTTCACCATAGTCATGCTACTTTCTCCTCTGAAAACTCACCAAATGATCAACTATGGGTTGGTTCCGATGGTACACAGCAACAACAAGTGCTCCAAACTCCTCCCCCTTCACCCTGCCCTTTTTATCGTCGTTTGAAGTGCAGAACCAATTAGCTTCCCACTCACCAGTTTACAGATGTTTGATCTCAGGAAGTGGCTTATCATTCTCTGCAAGTACCGTACTCTTCCTGCCTCCTCCCTGTGGTTCCCATTTCCTTCCATCTCTCTTTCCTGACCCTTCCTGCCTGTTGAGCTTTGATTTCTGGCAAATACTCCTGGCTGAGGGGCAGCCAAGCTGAACTGAGGTCTTGGGATTCAAACTGGAATGTTCAGAGCTTCAGCCCGGCCTGGGCAGGGGTGGGGCCTCAGCTCTACCTGGTGCAGTTCCTCCAGCGCCCGCTTCTCTTTCTGGAGCTTTGCGATAGAGTCTTCCCGGAGTGAGAGGTCGCCAGTCAGGGTGCGAACCTTGTGGTCCAGAGCCTGGAGATGGGGTGGAGGAGAGAGACGGCTTTCCAGCTGGAAACAGCCTCCATGGAGAGTTTCAAGGGCAGGCTCTTTGGGATCACTTGGGAGAAACCCCAATGCCCAGGGCTCATCCCAGAGCAGTTGAATCAGGTCTTGGTGGGAGGTGCAGTGAGTCACCAGGGCCAGCCTCTGGTCCTTGGGCAGAGGCATACCACTGCGTGGACACGCAGCCCACCCAGAACTGCTGGCCAGAATCTACGGCTTAGCAGACCCAGGGGAACGGTGCGTCCCCCAGAGGAGGAGCAGAGGATTAGGCAGAGGTGTGTGGGATCTCCACCTCCTGTGGGCCAACAGTTGAGTTAATCAGGTGGCAGGAGCCAGGCTTCCCACCAGGGTCATGGGGTGGGGGGCAGGTGCTCACAGGCACCTATGTGGTTCTGAAAAAACACTCTGAATGACCCCAGAGGGTCTGAGTGGGTGCAGGCCAGCCAGATCAGACAAGAGAGCTGGTGGGGGGCACAGTGGGTAGGGGACATAGCAGCTGGGGACGCAGAGGGTAAGGGCAATCCTGGGCATGTGGAGAGCCAGCAAGGCCTGAAGCTGGACCACATCTGTGCATTTGTCCTGCTGTCCCCATGATGGAACCAGCTTTCTGTCCCCTAACTCAGCTCTGTCCAGCAGAACCCTGTGTCAGTGGAAGTGTGGACTGTAACCACACACTCCTGAGCCCTTGGGTGTGGACAGTGTGTCAGCACTGCCTTTCACACGGCACTGGATGATTTACACGGAGGGACACACTTGTGGCAGCCACCGGACAGCACTGCTGGGCAGGCCGAGGGGCTGGTATCCGCTGTGGGTCAGGCAGAGGGTGTCCCGGGCCCAGAGGAGCCGGTGCACCTCACCTGCTTCTCCTTCTCTGTCTTGGCCAACGTGGTCTCCAGGCCCTCCAGGTCCCGCTTCAGGTCGCTCAGCTCCCCCTCCATCCTGCGCTTGGCGGCACTCAGAGAGGCTGACGTGCCCTCCTCCTCCTCCAGACGCTCCCGCATGTCCCCGATCTGACTCTCCAGCTCCATCTTGGTCTTCATCATCTGGGTCAGGCGCTCCTCCGCGTCCATCAGGTTCTCTTGTTCCTGTTGGAGAAGTGGAGGCATTCACCGTGTGGTGTGGCAGACTCGTGTTCTGCCCACTCAGCTCAGACGGGAAGGTCTGCAGAGCAGGGCTCTGACTCCAGGGGGCGCTCTTGATGGCACCTGATGTCGCCTCACCCCTGGCAGGCAGGGCCTGTATCTGCTCCTGCTGTGGGCAGATAAGAATTCCATGCAGACTTCCTGATAGTTTGGCTAAGGGTGATGCTATGAAGACGAATTTGCCTGTGGTCAGGGCAGGGCTCTGACACTGTCTGGCCTTGACTCCCCATCACCCTGGAGCACTGGGCAGAGGCCCATGCACTCCAACCTCCCACCCTTCCTTGGGGACCCACGTACAGCCTGCAGCTGGATGGTGAGGTCGTTCTTCTCCTGGCTGAGGGTGGCTGTCTTCTCCTCCAGGTCTTTGACCTTGTTCATCAGCTCCTGCGCCTTGGACATGGCGTCTCTCAGCTCCTCCTCCTTGGCCTTCATCTCCTCCTCTTGCCGTGCCACGTTCAGGAGTGGCTTGACCTGGGCGACAAGACACATCGTCAAGGGGTTGGGAGGGAGACTTTCTCTCCTGGGGAGCCAGGCGGCAGTGGAAGGACTCTGTGGCCGTGACCTCACACCGTCTCCCCATGTGTAATAGCGGGCTGAGCTTTTAGTGGCGCATCCTTGTCCTCCATGAGGAAGCCCATTGTGCTTGGGATCCGTTCTTAGGATGCCCATGGAGCCAAGACACATGAGGCCAGTTGTCTTCAGCACCTACGTGTGTCCAGGGCTCATGTCTGCGTGTACATTCCAGGAGCCCTGGCTGAATCCTCTGAATCATTTCCCTGCTTTTCACCCTCACCAATTCTCATCTTCCCTTTTCCCCTCTCCTCTCTCCTTCTCTCCTCTCTCCCTGACTTTCAACTGCTCATCTTTCCCCCTCTCCTTCCTGTTCCTTTCCTCTTCTCTCCTCTTTCCTCCCTTTTCATTTTATCCGCAACATAAAGTTCCAGCTCTCAGCTTGATCTTCCTGGCTCAGTGGTTACTTTATGCCTCTGGCCTTGGTCCCTGCGGCTTGTCTCTGTGGCTCTCACTGGGGGCAGTGGTCCCTGGTCTTCACCTGCAGACTGGAACTATGAATACATCTGGCATCTCTCACTGTGTCTCTGTTCCTGGGCTATTGAGTCTTCTTACCCAGACTAGCCCCTCTGAGATCTATCCCTACAGCATTCTGCAGAGAGGTAGGACAGGCTCTCTGAGTCAATGAATTAATTCCCCAAGAGGGCACTGCTGTGTGGGTTTGAGGCACCAAGCTTTAGATTAAGTGCAAACTTCTTGTGTCAACCAGTAACCTGGACCAAAGCAGGCTCCACTAAAAGTCCCAGAGGGATATGCCAAGACCCGAATGTGGTCCAATTGTAGGCTCCTGGCTTCCTGCCTAGTACGACAGTGCCAGGCTGCTGGAGGCACCCATACCCCACCATCAACTGATTCCAAGGACTGAGAAGAACTAAGAAACAGAGAGGGCAACGCCAAGACGTCTTGAGGCCTCTCCAGCCCGATGACGCACAGGAGGAGCTGCAGTGGCTCAGAGTCCCAGTGAAAGGGGCCCAGGACCAGCCTGCTTGTTTGGGGTGGGAGCACTCCCCGTCCTAGGAGGACTGGATCTCAAGAGAGGAGATGAAAGGTGGGGAAGACACAACATGATCTTTCCTACAGAGGAATGCACCTGTCTGGGTGAGGGCTGGACTCCTGCGTCTTGTCTCCAGCGTGCCCTCATTTTCAGACTATTCTTGTGGCATCCTGTGGTTTTGGACCCCTAAGAGATGCCTTCACCTGGCCCCTTGGCCCTCACCTTATTGTAGAGTTTCCACCAGCCCCAGAAACGCAGCTGCAGGAACTTGCGCACATTCCGCTGGATGACTTTCAGGCCAATTCTGGAAAAAGACCCCAGGGTTGCATGGATTAAAGGGCAGGCATCAGCCCAGCAATCCCACTCCTGGGTGTAAGCCTGATAAACAGGACGTGCCAGCTCACACAGATACGCACACACAGTACCCACTGCTTCCCTCTGCATGTGATAGAACGGGACATGCCAGCTCACACAGATACGTGCACACAGTGTCCACTGCTTCCCTCTGCACGTGATAGAACGGGACATGCCAGCTCGCACAGATACGCACACACCAGTATCCACTGCTGCCTTGTTAACGTGAAAACAGGACGTGCCAGCTCGCACACATTTGTGCACACCAGTGTCTACTGCTACCCTCTGCACGTGATAGAACGGATGTCCCAGCTCGCACAGATACGCACACACCACTATCCACTGCTGCCTTGTTAACATGAAAACAGGACGTGCCAGCTCGCACAGATATGCACACACCAGTGTCCACTGCTTCCCTCTGCACGTGATAGAACGGATGTCCCAGCTCGCACAGATATGCACACA
>NW_006399830.1:5996833-6075791 GCF_000299155.1 Elephantulus edwardii | reverse complement strand
CACAGATATGCACACACCAGTGTCCACTGCTTCCCTCTGCACGTGAAAACAGGATGCGCTAGCTTGCACAGATACACGCACACCAGTGTCCACGGCTGCTTGTTTGTGATAACCACAAGGTGAAAACAACCGAACTGCCCATCAGCAGACAGTTGGAGAGATGGAAAGTAGCCCTCGTATGCGATGGAATGTTGAAAGACCAGAGCCCACTGCTGCCAGGATGATGCCAGCTCCTAGGGATTTGCTATTGGATTTCTGAGACTGTAAATATTTTTCTTTTGATCTTGTTTTAATTTTATTTTTTTAGGCTGCAAATCTTGATGGGAGGAGAGTCCCTATTCTTTTCCTTCAGATTACTAAATCTGGCAGATTTAGTAATGAACCAGGGTTCCTTAATGGAATATTACTCAGCCTAAACAAGAATGCAGCCTTTTATATGGATTACATCTTAACATCAAGAAAACAAAGATCCTTACCATAGGCCAATGGGAAGCATCAAGGTAGATGGAGAAAAGACTGAAGTTGCTGCTCAAATCCACGATCAAGGTTACGTCCTTGGTACCAGCAGTTAGGAAATCAAAAGCTGTGTTATATAGGGAAAATCTGCTGTTAAGGACCTCGTGAGAGTGTTGAAGAGCAACAATGTCAGTCTGAAGACCAAGGTGCACCTGAGCCAAGCATGGTCTTCTCAATTGCTTGCTGTGCATCTGAGAGCTGGACAGTGATTAAGAACGCCAGAAGAAGGGTAGATGTCTTTGAGTTGTGGTGCTGGAGAAGAGTATAGAACGTACCATGGACCACAGGAGAACAAACGAAAAGTGTGTAACCAGCTTGCTTCTTTGAGGCAAGGATTTTGAAACTCGGTCTCATATGTTGGTCATGATAACAGGAGATGCCAGTCATGATATCATGAGAAAGATATCATGATTGGAAGGACAGCGGGTCAGCACAAGAGGAGACCCTGGACGAGATGGATTTGACACAGCAACTGTGTCAATGAGGTCAGATGTGTCAGAGACAGTAAGGTTGGCTCTGGATAGGGCCAGGGTCAGAGCCTTTGTTCATAAGGTCATTACGGATCATAGTTGCCTCGACAGCACATGACAACAACAAAGTAGAATGAAATCCTGATGCATGCCATGACCTGGATGAACCTTGAAAATATTACATAGACACAAAAGGACACATATCGTATGATCCCACTTATAGGAAATATGCAGACGAGACAAGGGGTGCGGGGGCGGTAGAGTCCATGGTGACTTGTACTGCTCACCCAGAAGCTCAGGTCGAATCTACCAGTGGCTCCAAGGGAGAGACGGGCATTCTCCTCCTCTCAAGATTTACAGCCTCAGAAACCAGAGGGAGGGACTCTAGGAGTTGAGACTGACTCAAGGGCAGAGTTGAACTGAATTGAGATGAGGCAAATGCTTTGTTGTTTCTATGCTCCGCTCGGTTGAGCTCTCAGCCATGCCCTGTCTGCGTGTCCTCGTGGTCCGTCACACTCAGGCCCGTCGCTGCAGGCACTGTGCCAGTCCACCTTGCCGAAGGTCCTGCTCTTTCTCGGACCCTCTACCTTTCCCTGCATGATGTCTTTTCCAGTGACCTCTCCTAACAACATGACTAAAACGATGTGAGATGCCATTTCACCATCCCAGCCTTGGTCCTCTGACTGAGGACAGCTTTGTTTTGTTCTCCTAGCAGCTGATGGCGTATTCAGTACTCTTCTCCAACACCACCATTCAAAGGCATCAAGTATCCTTCAGTCTTCTTTATTCGTTGTTTAACTTTCACATGCATACGAAGCAGTTGAAAATACCATGACTTGAGTCAGGCACCTCTTGGTCTTTAAACTGACTTCCTTACTCTTTAGCTCTTTAGAGAGGACCTTGATAGCTGAATAACTGAGTGAAAAGAGGCAGAAATTCACTTGTGGTTACCAGGGCTGAGGAGAAGGGATAGTCGGAGTTTATAGAGAACTGAGTTTCTCTTTGGAATGGCAGTTGGGTGGTGGTTGTTCTTGTGTGATGTCAAGTTGGAATCAACCCATAGCTGACCCCGCAGCGGGTTTTCAGAGGCAATAAATCACATGGGAAAACACTGGCCATCCTTCTCCCAAGGAGCAGCTGGTGGATTTGAACCACGTGCCTATGGGATTGCAGGTAGCTTCTTACCACGAGACCACCAGAACTCCCTGGTGAGTTTCTGTCCAGAGTGATAGTTGTACACACGGTGAATGATACTGCTGGCATTCTCAGGCTTCTGTCTGAGATGGTCTAAGCTATTTATTTCTTAATGTCTGTCCCAGGGAAATGGCTGGATTCTAGGGGCGAGTATTGGGAGGAAGAATTCTTGGGTCCTAATCTAATCACTAGCAGTTAGAAAATCAAAAGACAAATTGCACTGGGAAAATCTACTGTCATGGACCTCTCCAGAGTGCTGAAGAGTAATGATGTCGGTCTAGATACAAAGGTGCACCTAATCCAGGCCATGGTCTTCACAATTACTTGTTATGCTTCATGGAATTGGACAATGACTAAGGATGACAGAAGAAGAATAGATGACTTTGAGTTGTGATGCTGGAGAAGAGTCTTGAACATACCATGGACTGCCAAGAAAACAAGTAGGTCTGTCTTGGAGATTTTGAAACCAAGCCTCTCCTTGGAGGCTAGGATTTTGAAGCTTCACCTCACTTAGTTTGGGCACGTGGCCAGGAGAGATCGATCCCTGGAGAAGGACGTCATGCTCAGCAGAGTGGATGAAAAGTGCAGGAGAGGGAGACGCCAGATGAGATGGATTGATAGAGTGACTAGGGCAATGGGGGCTGGTGCGTCAGATTCAGTGAGACTGGGTCCGGACAGGGAAGAGTTCAGAGCTGCTGTACATAGGGTCACTATGCATCACAGGCGACTCAACCAGTAACATTCTGTGACAGGTTTGGAAGCAGGAGTGGCAACACTTCCTAAACAACGTGCTTCTGGAAACTCCATGAGCTTTGATAAATGTCCATAGTTGTAGAGAGGCTTCAGACCTTTTGTTCACAGGGTCGCTATGAGTCATGCTCGACTCGAAGGCAAACAACAACAACAACAATCTACTCACAGAGAGGAGGCCGAGTGGAACAGTGGTTTAAAAGTTTGGCTGCTAACCAAAAGGACGCAGTTCACACTCACAGCCACTCTGCAAAGGGGAGACACATCAGCCTAGCTCAGCGAAGAGTCAATCCCGGAAATCTGAGGGGCAGTTTTGCTCTGACCCACATGGTCACCGTGGGTTGGAATTGACTTGATGGCAATGATGTTAGGGTTTGTTTGTTTGTTTGTTGTTGTTCTTTCCTTTGGGAATTACCAGAATCCCTTGTGGCACAAATGTTACGTGACTGGCTGCTAACTGAAAGGCTGATGGCCTGAACCCCGAGACCAGCGACTCTGAGGAGAAAGATCCTGGCGTCTGTTTTTGTGAAGGTCACAGCCTTGAACACCGTACGGGACAGTTTGGCTGTCACGGGGTTGTTATGAATCGAAACCTCCTCAATGGTATCCAATAACATCCAGCAACAGTTCTGACTCCTTCATGAACCTGACCAACCCCTTCACCCCTCTGACCTCAGTTTTCTTATCTGTAAAATGGGTAGCAGTCCTGCCATGCCCCACTCATTGACTGTCATTCTGACACTCCAGGAGGAACAAGGCTGTGAAAGCCTCTTGGGAACTGTCGTCCACATCTCTAGGGAGAAAGCACGAGATGGTTCTCCTACAGTGTCCTCGGCCTCCCCTCAGCACGCCACACCCACCATGTGGCTTATGGAGCCGGCCACTGTGTGTGGAGGAGGGTTCCGGTCATTCTGGGGGGCTGTGTGGCTCCCCCGGCCCCTCCCTGTGGCTGCTACCTCCTCTCCAGCATCTTCTTGAACTCGATCCTCATGAGGAAGCCTCGGAGCCGGCACTGAAGCATCGTCATGATCTTGGCCAGGCGCTCATCCCGCATGTCTTCAAGCTTGGCCAGGATGCCTGCCCGGAAGAACACCTGGGGAAGAGACAGCCACTGAGAAAGCCTGGATTTCCCTCCAAGGTGGGGTACTCGGAAGTAACAGAGGCCAGGAAGGTTCTTATAGATTCTTCCATCCCCAGCCCCTCTTCCAACTTAGACCTGAACTCTATGTCATGAGTCAACCTTCATCCAAGCAAGAAATGTAATCACTACCACCGTAGGCACTCCCTCCTTAGAACGCTTGACCACACAAGATCAAGAGGACAGCATTTACCCAGGGATGAAGCTCGGCCGGCAGGCAGGAAGAGGCTAGAAGGATGAATGGAAATGGGAAACACAGGGAAGAAATGGGAAGAGTGCTGCAGCAGTGTGGGGATTGTTGTCAATATCATGGAACAGTATGTGTGTGAATTGCTGAGTGCAAAACTGATCCACTCTGCAAAGTGTCACTCGAATCACCAGAAATGTTACCAGGAATGAAAACCCTCTGGGGCACAGCTCTGCTCTGACCCACTCCCAGTCACTAGAGTTGGAATCAAAGAAAAATGGGCTTATAAACCACTCAGCATGTGGTACATTGTGTGGAAATTCTAGGAAAGGAGACAAACTTGATTTAATAATTTTTTTTTTAGGTTTTAAAGTGCATTGGGGTCAGGGCTGTGAGGGGGGCATGTGGCTGGTGAGCGGCCATAACAGGTCTCCCCAGGAGGAGGACACACAGTGGAGGCAGGGTCTGCCTGCTCTCTGTCCTGCTGCTGAGAGCCCCCCTGGCCCAGCGGGAGCTCAGTCTCCTGGGGATCTGCCAGACCTGAGCTTCTCCACCCTGATGCAGCTTGTCCTCGGTTGGTGACAGCTGTGCCAGAGATGGGGCCCATGACCACAGATATCAGGGTGTGGCCCCAGCGTTGTTCTGCCTCATCCTGTGACATTGGGCATGTCACCTCTATCCCCATCCTCTTAAATTTCCCGTATGTCAAATGTAAGGTGGGGAAAGAGGTGGGCCGGCTGGTCTCCTCGCTTCTGTCCTGCTCCAGCATTCTATGACAGAGGAAACTATGTCACATACACCGGCTTAGACACAGGCAGTGCAGCTGAATTATTAAGGAGGCCAAAGCTATTGGTTCTGGCAGATTCTAGAGTGATGTGATAAATCTGCAAACCTGGAGTGTAAGAAGCAGATCCTGGGGAGTGTTCCCAGGCCCTGGACTCCTGTCCGGCATGGGGTAGTTGGGCAATCAGCGCTTGCCGAGGGACCAGATGTGTGGGGGCTTTGATGAACACCAGCCCAGGGCAGGCTGTGAAGGTGATGCATCTACCTGACTTGTGCACAAGGCTGCCAGAGGCTGGGTTTGCACAAGGCCACACAGAGGGAAAGCCAGCGCTCCTCCTGTGTCACCAGGGCTGTTGTGCTGGGGGCAGCTGAAGTGGACACCCACACACTGTCCTAGCCAGGCCTCACTACCCAAGCAGGGCAGACGGCAACTAAGCCTGGTTCACCAGGGCCAGGCGGTCCCTCTGTGTGTGTCAGCTCCAACTCACCATGGCAGGGACCTCATGCAAGGGTGGGTTGGGTTATGGTAAGTTTATCCCACTGGCCTCTTCCATAAGCCTAGGTCAAATCTAGGACTTGATTCCTATTGCTCTTTTTTTTAAATTTTTATTGTATTATTTTTACATGTACCGCCAAATCAGATCTGACTGGTACAGGAGGAGACTGCCCCCTCCTTCTCCAGCAGAGCATCTGGTGGATTTGAACCGTGTACCTCTGGGATTGCAGTGCAGCATCTTGCCACTAGGCCACCAGAGCTCCCTTCCCATTGCTCTTTTTATTCTGAGAAATTTGAGACGTGCACAGGATTAAGGGGCAGTGGTGGTTCAGTGGCAGAATTGTTGCCCTCCATGCAGAAGACTTGGGTTCGATTCCCAGCTAGTGCCCCTCATGGCCACCTATTGCCCATATCTCAGAGGAGGCTTGCATGTTGCTGTCATGCTAAACGGGCTTGAGAGTAACTTGGATGGACTAGGAAGAAAGGCCTGGTCTTCCACTTCTGAGAACCAGCTAATAAAACCCTGTGGGGTGAGGGATCGTGGAGATGGAGCAGGATCGCGTTTTGTTCTTTTGGATAAGGGGGCATCATGCATCGGGGCCAACTCTACGGCAGCCAACAACAACTACTAGCACGTAGCCTCCATCTGCTGAGTAGCACTCTGTTCTAAGCTGGGGTCTCACACATGTTATTACAAACCACTCTAAAGCCCATGCAAATGGTATTATTGGTTCAGATTTCTCAGAGGAGGAAACCAAGTCCTGAGCAGTGAAGGGACTCACCCAAGACTGAATCTGGTCAATGACCAAGCTGTGAGTCACAGTCTGAGGCTATCTTTTTGGGGCAAAGCTGAGTGGGTATCAAGAGGGAGTGCCCACTGGAGGACCTTACCTTGGTGTGTCCAATCTTGTATTCATTAACATCCAGGTCAATGGACCCAAGCAGGAGCTCGGAGGCCTTCTTGTTGTCCACGAAGCCCTGGGGGATCACGTTGGGGTTCAACACTTGGTACCTGGTGGGAGAAGGGGGGACCAGCAGTTTCTATAGCGTGGGTGGCAGCACTTGGAGTCCACTCACACTGAGAGATAAGATAGCCTTTGAGACAGGGGAGGAGGGAGAGGTGAGCCTGGCAGGAGGCTTTGGGGCAAGCATGACAGTTGGGGAGTGACTGTCAGTGTAGTTGGGGAGCATGGATGGAGTGTTCCTAGAACTGGAAAAGCCTGTAGGGAAGCTCTGGTGGCCTAGTGGCAAGGAGCTGCAACTACAATCCCAGAGGCGCACGGTTCTAATCCACCAGATGCTCTGCCGGGGAAGGAGGGACAATCTCCTCCTGTACCAGTCAGATCTGATTTGACGGTACACTCACACAAAAATAATAAAATTTAAAAAAATAAATAAATAGAACTGGAAAAGCCACAGTCCTTTCCTTCCTGATAAAACTTGGGGTTTAGACCAGGAAAACTGCTTCTCCCCCTAACAGGGCAACCCCCTCTGTGCTCTTGGACAAGTTCTTTCCTCTTTAGGAACTTCAGAGGATTTTGGACAAGGTGACCTCTGATGACCCTGTTCCATCAGTCTAACATCCTCTTCTGTCAGTCTAACATCTATCTTCTTTATCTTAGCAAGTAGAGAACACAGAAGTAAGATGATCCCTATAGGGAGAGTAGTTGGGGTAGGAAGTAGATTGAGATAAGGATTTGGGTGCAGATTTACTTGGAGGTGGCTGTGCGGGGAAGCGAGGCAGGAAAGTCATTTAAAAGTTTGTTATCAAGCCGCTGGTCAGTCACAATGGGAGGACAGCCCTTCTAGGGACCACTAGAGTCAGTGCATACTGCCAATGTAGCTTCTCATCTCAAGTTCACATTCAGTGGTGTCACGTTGGTAGCTTGAAATCAGCTGTGGTGGGAATATTTACTCTATGGATATAGGGAGACTTTGCAACTCAGTGCCTTAAAAGCATAAAAGGCCAGGACCAAGTGGGATTTATGTTGGAAATGTGGAAGTGTTTCAGTGTTATAGAAAATCAGTCAGCTTAGTACACCACATCAGAAGGATAAAGCAAATAAATCACAAATAAATCACTCTATTGATAGAGAAAAAGTATTTGTTAGAACCCAGCCCCTTTCTTATAAAACCCCTAACCTCAGTGTCATTAATCATGAGAGTTCTAAACAAAAACCACACTGAGATACCATTCCACTCCCACTAGGGTGGTTAAGAAAGAAACTCAGAAAATAACAGATGTTGGTGAGGGTGTGGGGAAATTGAAACTGTCCTTGAAAGTTGGGTTGATGTGAGCTAAAGAAGCAGTGAGAAGGGGCGTTAACAGGACACCCATGTGTCTGCTCCAACGTGATGTTGGCTGACAAGCAGGTGGTCCCCCTGTGCCGTGAAGAGGGCACTCGGGGCAGCAGGAGGAAAGCACTCACCTCTGTTTGAACTCTGGGTACTGCAGCCTGTTGGGGAAGCCCTTCCTGCAAATACGGATGCCCTCCAGGACGCCGTTGCAAGCCAGCTGGTGCATGATCAGGTGGGCGTCCACCACACCTGCCAAGAGAGGGCACAGGATGGAGAGTCACTGCTGTGGGACGAGACAGGCCCCTGCTGGCCGCTCAAGGAGGCTGGACTGACTGACCATCCACACCATCCACCTCAGTCTCCTCCCATTGCTGTCCACTGGAGTCCCAGGTCTCCCACAAATCAGCCCAAACCCCAGGGCGCTTCTGGATTTTTTTTTCTGTAATTATATTTTATTAATTTTCATAAACATTTACAGAGATGGCTCTTCTGGATTTGACTTTAGGCTAGAACATGAATTAGTTTTGGGTTCTTTGTGGGGAATATTTTCAGTTTTCTGTTTTGCTTCCATCAGCCTTGGCACTTACAGTCCCCCAAACTCATTGCTTTTGAGCTGAATCTAGCTCGTTAACTGCCATCGAGTCAAGTATGATTCATAGTGACCCGCTGAACAACAGATCTGAACCCTCGAAGGTCAACTTAGTTTAGAACAAACACTACTTATGCAGACCCCAAGCATTCCCTGCAGGGAGACCCATCCCTCTGTGTACCTGATTGCTTGAATTCATTGGGGACAATGCAGCGGACAAAGTGGGGGGCAGTGCTATGAAGGGTGGTCATCAGCTTGTTCAGCTGCTCCTGGGGTGGAGGGAAAGAGAAAGTAAGTGAAATTCAGCCTTGGGGTTACCTGACAGTCATGTCCAGGAGAAGTAATTTATTTAAAATAGAAATTAATTTTAAGTTCTTGAGTTTCTTTTTAAGAGGTCAATGGCCACACGTGGCTAGTGGCTATCATATTGGATGGCACAGAGTGGACCAATATCACAGAAAGTTTTCTAATCTAGCGCTGCTCTCGAAGTTCAGCGACTTGCCCAGAGTGACACTGTTTTACAGGAAGTGGGGCTCCAGGCTGACTCCTTGTAGAATCTGATCATCAGAAGGGACCCTCTGATGACAGTGTTGCAGTCTACACTCCACATACCCTCTTCATGACACCCCTGTTGGGAGCAGGGACCCAGGGGGTTAGCACCCCGACTCACCCTGTAGAAGTTGGAGACTGTCATGAAAGAGGACCCTCTCTTCTGCTTCTTACTGCCAGCTGGGGGAGAGAGAGACAAGGGGGGGGCAGCCCCGGTCAGGGCTCAGTGTCAAAGGAGATGCACCCACCTGTTCCACAGACTCTTCCTGGGGACTTGAGTGTGACCCTCACACAAGGAGAGTGAGGTCTGCCAGGAAGTGGACACATTTGGACTGTGAGGTGTCATCTGGGGAGCACTTGGCTCCTTGGGGAGTGTGTGGACAATACAGGGCTTCTCCTGAGTCATCCTGGTCCAGGGCTCAGTGACAAGCGGCTCCCCTTGTCTGGACAGAAGGAGGAGCCCATGGAGCAGCTGGGGAATCCACACGTTGGGGGTGAATAAGGCTTTGAGAGCAGGGGGAACTTACTGGGGTGCGGATAGTTACCCAAAGGTCAGTGGTTCGAGATCTTCAGTAAAGAAACCCTGTGCACATTTGTGCTCTGCCCTATAAGGTCACTATAAATTGGAATCAGCTGATGGCAGTGGGCTTAGACATTTTTTTGTTTGCTTCTTGTTTTTGACAACGTGGTTAGCAGGTTGACTGCTAGCTGGTGGCTCAAGTCCACAGTGCATTAGAAGGACGTCTCGGTGATTGAACACCCAGCTCACGGCCACCGAGTCAGAAAGGACTCATGGCTGACCCTGTCTTGGGTTTTCAAGGCTGGAAATCGCATGGGAGGACCGTCCAGCTTTATCCGTCTGAGTGGCCAGCAGATTTGAGCGGTCGGTCGTTTGAGTTAGCAATGCGACTTGCTGCAGACGATGCCACCAGAGCTCTCTTCCGAAAACCAGCTCTTCCGTGAAGATCCCCCACCTCTGCAAGCCCCTAGTTTGGCCGGTAAAGCGTACCTGACAGGTGCATGAGTATATTTAGGTCTCTGTGGGTAGTAGTCATCTACTAACCAAAAGGTCGGCTGTTTGAAACAGTTCTCCTGACATACATGGGGTTGCCAGGAGCTAGACTTAATCCAGTGGCAGCTGGTGTACTGGTGAGGTCCACCTGAGCAGACCCCCAAGGCCAGCAGGAGGCTGGGCACAGAAGACCGTGAAAATAAGCATGACGTGTGGAGTTTTCTAAGGCAGCAGTCCGCCACCTACAGGTGATATGGAGTCAGCGACCCATTCAGTGGGTCAGACGCCCACCCAAATCCTCTTGCCCATGCGGACCCTCCACTGGGGTCCCAAGGCTGTAAATCTTAGTGTAAAGAGAGTTCTCTCTCCCATGGAGCAGCTGGTATATTTGAACCAATGACGTTTGGTTAACAGCCCAACATGTAACATGCTGTGCCTCCAGGTCTCTTTAGAAGTTCCCCAAACCAAGAAACAAATAAGCCAAACTCACGACTTTTGAATGAGCCCTGACTTGTGGAAACCCTGGGCCAGTGGGGAGGCACAGGGTTTCTGAGGCTGTGGGGCTTGTATGGGAACTGCCGGGCTCATCTCTCTCCTGCACCGTTGCTGCTGGGTTCAAACAGCTGACCTTTTCTTAACAGATGAATGCTTACCCACAGTGCCACCAGGGCTCCTTAGATATACTCATACATGCATCGAATATGTTTTACCCGCCAGACGAGGAACTTCTGGAGGTTTGGGAGCGCATCGTGTCGCTTTTCCCCAACACTTTCCTTGGATTCTCAACAGTCACAGATGTTTGTTGAATTTGAGTGGGAAGGAGATGAGTCGAAGTCTGAGGCTTTGGGAAAGTGGCTTCTGAGAGCAAAGCATGAGAAAGCACTCTTTGCTCTTAAGGACAAGAGAGGTTGTTTTTGCATTCTGGCCTCTGAAGGGCCCCTCAGGGGGAGACTGGACACACGAGGGGCCAGGCCTACCTGGAGCCTCCTCTTCTTTGAAAAGAAGGGCCAGGAGCGCCAGGGTTGATTTCTGGAACAAGCCCACCACAGTTTCATTCAGGGGGTCCTTGTTTTTCTCCAGCCATCCCGTGATGTTGTAACCCACCTGGAGGGGGACAAACACGAAGGATGAATTTTGGGCCCTGACTCACCATTTTCTATGGCTAGCCCTCCCAATTAAAACTCTTCCCTTCTCTGGGGCTCCTTGGATCAACCTCGGGCCCTATATCTCCAGGCTTCAGTTCTTGTCCCAATGAACTATTGGGTGTCTTGGGGTGCTCTTGGCCCCCATTCTTTGTTGACAGGCTGCCTGAGTCTGCTCCTTGCTTCCCAAGGCATCTTCGTTTGGCCTGTCTGGGATGACCTGTCTCTGAGATTTGTTCTAAGCTGTGCTATGATCTCCTGGGCTATGACCAGACACGACCTCTGGTTGCTGTGTGCCGTAGGGTTGGAATCGACCCACAGCTGACTCTCCATGGGGTTTTCAGAGACAGTGGATTGCACATCTTTCTCCTAAAGAGCAACTAACTGGCGGATTCAAAGTGTGTACCTTTGCGTTGGCAGCACAGTTCCTTACCGCTAAGCACCAGAGCTCCCTCATTACCTCTTAGAGGACTTGTTTTGCTGGTGACAGTGAACCTTCCTCACCCCTGGCTCTTCTTCTACCCAAATGTGCTGCTCCTCTGGGCCCTGCCTTTGCTGCCAGGACCTGGCCATGGCCAGTGGAATCCTGAGGTCTGTCAAGATGTCCTCAGAGGGCATCATGTCTCCCTGTGCAGGAGCACAAACCCCTCTCACCACACTGTGGCATGAATGCCTGGAGGAAGGAGGCTCCACCCTTCCAGAATGTGGGGGCCAGGGTTGCTACACCTGTCGATTTGGTCACATGGCTATCGCAGAGGGACAAAAAGAAAGGATCCTTTCCGATGCTTCTTTCTGGGCACACAGAACCCCGGCAAGTGGGTGGAGTGCCAGAACCTCTGCACTTACTGTCACCTGAGCACAAGACAGACATTTGTCATTCCCCGGTCTAAGGCTAGAGCTGCCTTGGAAATGGAAGTCCCACTGGATCTCGGCTATCCCAGGGCTATAAAAAAATTTCAGTGTGGGGAGCGGAGGGCCTGGAGAAACTGCTACAGTCCTTGAGCCCATCGTTGGCTCAAAATCTCGGCACAGTCCTTGTGAGTGATTCCAATGCTACAGTTGAGAATTCCATAAAATCGTGGCCTGTTCCCCTGTGCAACAGCAGCTTTCCTGAAAGCTCTGTTTTCAGGCTGTTGCTTCCTGCAGCTCACCCCACAGACAACAAATTCTGGTGCTAACAGGGCTGTGGCCACTGATGCCACTCTTGACGTGTCAAGGAAGCCACGCGCACACCTTCTCCACTGGCTGAACAGCGGCCATCCATCTGCCTGTGAATTATTCTGATAGAGCCCCCGTCCTCGCTGCATAACTCTCCCTCTTCCCCAAGGTCTGAGTTTGTCAGGAGTGAAGAGTCACTCCATAGACGTCACCTTGCTGGTTTGGCGGCCACAAGTTGTCCGAGACGAGATTATTTTGCTGGGGAACAGTTAATGGGCTTATGGAAATTTTTTTTCCTTTCTGCAAGCATGGTTACTCCTGCCCAAGCCTGGGGTTCTGATGTCAAAGCAGGGGGTGAGGGGCAGAGTCAGTGGAGTGGGCCCGGAGGGCAGGCCGGACAGCACCAATTGTCCACTGCTCCCAGCCAGCATCCCTGCTGGATTGCTTTGTGATATGGACCTGACACTGCTATATTGTGGCTGGTCCCTCAGTGACACCATTAACTCTAACTGGAAGCAAGAAGCTTCTGGAATAACATGTCAGGAGGGGCCTCCATTGCAGCCAGTGGCCACAGAGGGGCACTGGGGCTGGTACTTACAGTGCCTGCGTAGTGGACGAGCTCGAAGTGGGCCTCGGGCCCCTTGCCCTTGCCCCCTTTGGGTTTGAGGAAGTTGTTGGACTTGCCCAGGTGATTGTCATACAGGGCAGCCTTGAACGTGGCGTCAGTAGCTTTGGGGAAGACACACTGCTCCTCCAGGATGGAGAAGATGCCCATGGGCTAGAAGGGAGGGGAAAAAGCAGGGCATCAGAAGAGGGCATCAGGCAGGACCGAAGAGGCCATGCCAGTGCTGGGTGGGGGGCAGGCCGTCTCAGGCCTCTGGGAGGACCCCTGCTCTCCATGGCCTTGTCTGCTGTGAATGCCATGGCCACCTCAACTTCCAGGAATCTAGTCTCCGGTGGTTCCCACAGGCTCTGTCATGTCTCAAGGGAAGGCTGAGCCGGAAGCGGCCCAAGAGCTCGCTGGTCTCACCCCAGAGAGGCCGAGGACAAGCTCAGCTCTCAGAACAACAGAGAAAACAGTGGCGTCCATCCTCTCAGCAGCTCCTCCTCCTCATCCCTGCTGACCCTCCTGGCCACCCAGGGGCCTCTCCTCGGACCAAGCAGGAAAAGCAACCAAGCCCATTATTGTGGACTTGCTTCTAACTCGTGACAGCTCTCCACCGGTTTCTAAGTCTACGGAGGCGCCGTACAGAAGGACCTGCCTTCTCTCTCAGAGCAGCTGTGGACCAGAACTGCCAACCTTCAGGTTAGCAGCACAGCACAAGCTACCAGAAAAGGATCAAGAAAGGAGCGCAGAGAGGAGGTACATCTGTGGAGGGTCTGGATTTTCAAAGAAAACGGTCTGCAAAAGGGCAGGGCTTTGCTGCAAGGCTCAACCATGAGATTCTGGGGCCTGGCAGGAGGCAGGTGTTTACAGGTGTAGGAGGTGCCTATCTTCCTGGGGTGGAAGGCTCATGGGCTGCAGGGAGGCCCTAGGTGGCCTTGAACGGATTGTCCTGCATGGCTGGCCCCTGGTTGTGCCTCCAAGACAAGACCAACTCTCATTTATTAACTTTTCATCTTGAGATAATTTTAGGCTTTCAACAATATTGCCAAAATCGTGCAAAGAATTCTCACACACACCCTCACCCAGCTTCTCCAAATCTGTCGTAGCCACCATCCAATCATGAAAATCAGGAAATTAACATTGATTTGTCCCTACGCACAGGCTTCACCCACACCGTCAACTACATTTGACTCAGTGGTTGTGCATTAATTCGGAAGATCACTTGCTAAAACACAGGTGAGGTGTGAGTTTAAGCAAAACTATTCGGGATAGGTGTGTCGGAGGCAATGAGATTGGCACAGGATAGAGCATGGTTTAGTGCTGTTGTACATAGGGTCGCTATGAGTCGCAAACGACTCGACGGCACATAACAACAACAACAACAACAACATTCGAAGACTTGGGTTAGGGCCTAGCTCTGTCCCTCACAGGCCGTGTGGCCTTGGACATGGGACTTTCTTTCTCTGCGCCTCAATGCTTCATCTGTGAAATGAGCCTAGGGATATCCTAGAGATAGTCCAGGTTAATTTCACTATCAAGTAGAAAGCGTGATGTCCTTCTCCAAGGAACAACCATTCTAGAGACATGTAGGGATGGTTAAAGAGAGGAAGACACCCCAGCCAGGCGGGTTGACGCAGTGACTGCGGCAATGGACTTGCGTATTTGTAGGGTCACTATGAGTCATACTCGACATGATGGCTCCTAACAACAATAACAACAACACGCAATGTGCCCAAAATATGCACCACAAAGCTTCACCGCCCTTGCCTCCAGGGAGCAATCCAGCTTCACCTTCTCCAAGACATATCTGTTTGTTCTTAAGCAATTAAGTGGACTATCAGGATGAAAAAGTTTGCAATATTGTGAGAATGTCCAAAATGTGACAGGGATGTGGAATGAGCACCTGCTGTTGTTAAAATGACACTGATAGACTGGCTCAACTGAGGCTTGTCATAGACTTGTAAAAACAAAAAAGAGGTAAATGTGGACGAGGCACAATGTGTATGCAAACCAATTTAAAAAAAGGTGCTAAAAAAAGAAAGAAAGAAATGCAGTATCTGAGAAGCCTACTAGAGAAAGTCAATAAAACAAAGTGCCTGCGTATGAAAAGTCCTCCCCTCCACAGTGTAGGCTCTGATGGACCCGTGGGCTTATGTAAGCTCAAACAACAGCAGCCTTTGCAGTGACTCTTGTACCCATTTTACAGAGGGGGTGGGTAGAGGTTGGACTAAAGGAGCTAAGAAGCCGTGTTGCTGACTGCTCGGTCCCAGGTGCTGTTACCTCCCCGCTGGCCCCAGGGACGTCCCCTCAGGTGTGCCCAGGGCACCATCCAAGCTCTGCCCAAGCTGCTGCGTTACCTTTTCCAGGAGGTCAATGCAGGCCTGCAGGTCAAGGCCAAAGTCAATGAAGACCCACTCGATGCCCTCCCTCTTGTACTCCTCCTGCTCCAGCACGAACATGTGATGGTTGAAGAACTGCTGCAGCTTCTCGTTGGTGAAGTTGATGCACAGCTGCTCAAAGCTGTTGAACTGTGGGGGGCAGTAGAGGGGCAGCAGGAGAAGGAGGGTCAGCCTGGACCCAGAGTCTAGCCACAGCTGAGACAAGTTGCCCAGGCCCCCCAAACCACGGTTGTCAGGTCGATTCTGACTAGGATCACTGTGAGTCGGAATCAACTCAACGGTGGTGAGTGAGTGGAGGGGCCACCCCAGGGTAGAAGCAGGCGAACCTCAAAGATCTCGAAGCCGGCGATGTCCAGCACCCCGATGAAGAACTGCCTCTGCATCTTGGTGTCCAGGGTCTTGTTGATCCTGACCACCAGCCACTTGAACATCTTGTCGTACACGGCCTTGCCCAGGGCGCCGATGGAGTTGTTGCACTGCTCCATGTTCTGGCCCTTCTGCACGAACTCATTGCCCACCTTGACCCGGGGCCTGGTGATGCCCTTCTGCAGCTCCCCGGAATTGAGACCCATGAGGTGGGCGACTTTGTCGGCCACTGAACAGGGGTGGAAAAAAGCTGATGAATGAAAGACAGATGACACCATGGCCAGAGCAAGCCCACCACCTGTGGCTGAGGTGTTGAGAAGGAGACCAGAGGACGGCTCATCTTGCCAGAGAGAAAGCAGAGGGCGGAGGTGGTTTTCCCTCTTGCACCAGGTCAAGGGGCAAAGCAGGGGGTAGGTACTGCTCCCCCAAAGCTCTGCTGAGGTGCTAACCTCTCTGCCTGTGAACATGGTGAGCACGAGCTTGGGTGGAAGTAGGGTCTTTGAAGATGTCATCAGTTATCATGAGGTCATACTGGAGTGGGCTGGTCCTAACCCTCGTCCCCTCTGGGCAGTGCTTAGGAAAGGGGAGTACAGACACTCACAGGAGAGTGAGGGGTATTCATCAGCCAGGGGCCCAGGGAATGCCTAGTGCTATGGAAGGACATACACACAGAGACACAGACACACACAGACACACACACTCTGTCCCTGGGTGGACACAGAGGGAGCACAGCCCTGCTGACCAACGTCCTTGAACGTTCAGCCCCCAGAACTGTTAGACAGCACGTCTCTGTCAAAGCCCCCCTCTGTGGGCTCTTGTCCTCGCAGCCCTGGAGGCCACGACATGTCTCTGGCTCACTATCGCGACTCTCAGGGACACTGCTGTCTGCACAGCCAGGGGGCATCCTGGGCGTGCAGCCTCCGGCAAGACAGGCCTGAGGAAGCCCTGCCTCCAGCACTGGACACTGACCCTCCGTGGTGTCCACTTCAGCTTGCTCTTCTCGGGGCTTCTGCTTGAACTTCATGTTCCCAAAGTGCATGATGCCCCCGGTCAGCTTGTAGACACCCAGCTTCTCCTCGGCGCTGAAACCCAGCACGTCGAATGCGACCTAAGAGGCAAAGAGGAGAGAATGTCAATGAGAAATGCCTGGGTTCCTGTCCTATGCGGCAGAGGCCATGCCAGCCGCTCTGGGGCAAGGTGCAGGCTCTGGAACAAGGTGTGGGGCTCTGGAGCCAGGTCATGGGCTCTGGGGCAAAGTGTGGGCTCTGGAACAAGGTGTGAGCTCTGGAATGAGGTCATGGGCTCTGCAGCAATGTCATGGCCTCTAGAACAAGGTGTGAGCTCTAGAGCAAGGTCGTGGGTCCTAGGGCAAGGCATAAGCTCTAGAACAAAACATGCTCTGGAGCAAGTCTTCAGCTCTGGAGGTCAGACACATTTGAACAGAGGGAGACTTACTTTCCTCCAATAATCTAGATCAGGTGCTGTACAAATTACTGATTTCATTTATCCAATGTATTTGCTAAAAAGGGTTATGGATGACTGTGAGGATTAAGTAAGAATGACAAGCTCAGTAGAAGTCTCATTATTGTGGAGTCCCTGGGTAGTGCAGCTATTAGCACGCAACACTGCCAACCAAAGTGTTCTAGTCTGCATCCTCCCTATTGTGCCCTGGGAGAGAGAGACCTGCCAATCTACTGAGAAGCCAGCCAGGGAAGGCTCTCTGGGGCGCCTCTCACACACACGGGGGGACCAAAGGTCAGGGCTGACTCCACGGCAACTGGCTTGGCGGTGTTATCATTGCTATTCTTTTCATAATACTGGAATTCTTATTATTGATATCCTCTACTTTCTGAACGTTCACTTTCTGCCACTTGAATTTAACAAAGACCTACATCAGTACCTGTTTTGCTAACTGAATGAGATCTGAAGAGGATTTTCACTTTTATGAGAAAAAGGAGAAGAGCAAAACTAGCATTCCATGTTCATTTTACAGGGAGCCCTTAAAGGGGCTGTACGTGTCCCGAGCAGAGAGAGGGGTGTCACCAGGCTCCTTCCCCGGCAGCTGTGCCCCATGTCTCAGCTTCACGACGCCCTGACTGCAGCTGTGTTTGTGCAGGTTAGTGATATTTTAGATTTCGTATCTTATTTCGTGTGACGTGGCAGGTTCTTTCTGGGGTCTAGGAGAAAGAGGGGCAGTCTTTTCCCATTCTTCTCATGCAATTTACTGCCTCTAAAAACCCACTGGCAGGTCAGCTGTGAGTTGGTTCAAATTCAACAGTATATAACAAGAACACTCAAGCATCCCCCCCCCCTCCAATAAATGAAAAACAATTGCTTTTTTACTTTCAGTCATTTCTACTTAGGAAAAGTCTCCTAAGAAACTATACTTTCAGCTAATGTGGGAAGTCTGCTTTGCTAAAGCCATGTAAGCGGTATTGGGGCAGAAGACTCAGGGCTGGGTCTGCTGCCACCTAGAACAGGCGGCCTAGAATAATCCTAACAGACGTCAGGGGTACTCCATGCCAAAAGAGAAGGATAGCGAGTGGCAGTGGGCCCCAAGGGGATGTGCAGGCCACTTCTAGATGGGCTGGGAGGAGAGGTATGACAATTGATGGCCCTTTAAGTGAACAACTGGCTTCAGTTAATTCAGGATAACTCTGTGGGAAAAATCTAGAATGCTCCTGGACACTCCTAGGGACCTCCAGAGCTGGGGGCTGTGCAGAGAGCCTTGGCATTTCTGTCCTGGCCTCCCTCCTTTCTGTTGCCCGCTCGCCCCCACTCACATCTGTGATCTGCAGCTCCTCCCCGTCGTCCATGTTGTCCACCACGGTGACGCCCTGGCTCACCCAGTGGTACTCCTTGGGGTTGGGGACCAGCAGCAGGCTCTCTGCCAAGAGAGGGGAGACGTGTGAGAGCTGCTGGCAGACACTCTTCTCATTATTAGCACCTCTCACAGGTGGGCATGGTGGTGGGCACCATGGGAGTTACAGAGGTGAATGAGAGGGACATCACCGGAGTCGTGGCAGGACCCACGGGGCAGCAGAAGGGAAAAGACACTGCAGGATCTCAGCCATGCTGTCAGTTGCCCCAGCTTGTGACACCTAGCAGGCATCCAATAAATGTATATTATAAATCTTTCATTGTGAGTTGAGTGAAATTTTACAGAGCAAATTGGTTTCCACTCAACACTTCTCCTTTTTGTTTCATGACATTGACTGTGGTCTCCAGGTTGTAGCAGCACTCTTTCCACTCCCTCGCTTTGGTTCGCATTTCCACTCGTACTTGTTTCTTCTCCCTTCCTGCCTTCAGAAAGCTTTATCTCTGGGCAGATGCTGGCCTTTTGATCCCATCCTGTTGATTGTTCTAAAGATTGTGTACCTCCTGGGTGGTGATGTTCACCTTTTCAGCTTGTGTCTCAGTATGTGTTTTCAGATTAATGGATTCTTTTTGCTCGTGACTGGGTTACAGTCTGAGGCAGAAGCTGAAATAAGAACCTCATACTCAGTTGGATATAATACACATGAGGTTACTGTCCCTTTCACAAAGAAATGTGTTCACTCTGATTGTTTTTGGAATGCATACCTCTATTGGTCTGGTTTATTTCTCAACTTGTTTATCTTTTTTTTTCTTTTTCTTCACTTTTTAAAAGGGTGTGAGATAAGAAATATTTCCCTTTCATTTAATTTCTACTAGTGCCTCAGAAGAAAGGCCTGGCAATTGCTTTCACACAATCACAGCCTCGCAAAGTCCTCTGGAGGGTCCTACTCTGCACACGTGGAGTTGTCACGTATCTGAATAGACTCAGTGGCAGTGAACAACAGCAAATAGAGAAAAACTGCAGAGCAGGAAGGAGATTGAGTAGGGAGAGGTGGTCCCTCTGCTTCTGTGTCAGGGAGACAGCAAGGCTTAGCAGGGAGCGAGGTAAACAGAAGCGCTGAGCTCCGTCCTGAGGTGCCACTGCCTCTTATCGCTAACACAGTGCTGTTGAGTCAGTCCACAGCGGCCTGTAGAACAGAGCAGCACTTCCCCGCGGGCTCTCCCGGGCCCTGATCTCTATGGAAGCAGATCGCTTCACTGCTCTTCTGTGAAGAGGCTGGTGAGCTCCAACTGCTGACCTTGAGGTTGATCTCCTTAACCTGATTCTGACTCATGGTAACCCTCTATTGGGTTTCCAAGGCTGTAAATCTTTACAGGTGGACACTGCCTCATCTTTCTCCTGGAGAGCTGCTGGTGGATTTGAACCGCTGACCTTTTGATTAGCACGGTCTGCTCCTGCCACCATGTAGCCACCACTTTGCTGTCCTGATTAATGCCACCTGGGGGACAGGGCACAACCTGTGTGAATAGGTCTTCTGGTACACCAAGAGAAACTAGAAAACAATGTTTTTATGGACGATCTTCCAATTTAAAAATGTCACCCAGGGATTGAAAAGCACACTGTGCGCCATGAAGAAAGTCCACTGGGGCTGGGAAAGGGGACGGATCCACTAGTCTCTGGCTGGGTTATGTTGTTAGGTGCCCTCAAGTCGAGTAAGACACATAGTGACCCGATGAAAACAGATATGAACGCTGTCTTATCCTGTGCCGTCCTCATCCTCTCCGACATACCTGAACCCATGGCTGCAGTCACTGTGTCAATCCATCTGGTTGAAGGTCTTCCTCTCTTTCACTGGCCCTCCACTTTTCTAAGCATGATGTCCCTCTCCAAGGAATAGCCTAGCCTAGCAACATGCCCAAAGTATGTGAGCTGAAGCTTTATCATCTTTGCCTCCGAGGAGCACTCTGGCTGAGACACGTTTGTTGTTCTTTTGACACTTCATGGCTACTCAGTGCTCTTCTCCAACATCGCAGCTCAAAGACCCAAAGGCTGGGTTAAGAGGTGTGTGTTAAGATTGAGTCTTTAGCACCTTCTCTATATTATGTCCAGGACAGTTCTGCCATGGACAGTTGAGCATGTTAGGTCCTGCACAAGGGCCTCTGCTAACCTTAAGGTCATTTGATTCAAGCCCAACCAGCAGCTCTGTGGTAGAAAGATCTGGCAATTTGCTTCTGTAAAGATTTGAGCCAGGGAATCCCTGGGAGGCAGTTGTCTCAGCAGGGGCTGCTATGGTTTACCTGGCAACACCTGCAAGACCAAGTGTGATTGGTGGACTGGCCGGCTGCTGCTGTCTGGCAGAGCCCCCAAGCCAGGCCCACATCTTTACCAGGAGCATCGGGCATCTCACGCCCCCTCCTGAAGTCCCTTGGGTGAAATGGCAAGTGATGGTGTGAGGACGAGGTGTGAGTTGAAGGGAGAGTTCCCTGTGACCCAGTCCCATAACCTCAGAGGGCCACCATCCTTAACAAAGTGGGGGAACTCCATTACTGAGATAAGGGGCAAGCAGAAAGATCCTTACCCACAAGTTCCGGCTTCTTGTTGGAGAGAATCTGGTAGAAAATGTGGTAGCCTCTTTCGGCAGCTTGCTGGGAGATGACCCGAGATTTCTCTAAGAGGTCTGAGAGGAGTAAACAGGGGTGCTGGTGGGTGCAGACCCTTCCCTGCAGGGCAGGCTCGCCCTCCAGGAAGCCCAGGCCCCTTCCCCCTTCAGCCTGCAGACTTGCAGCCTCAGCTGGGGGCGTGGGGAGCCAGGATGAGCAGGGCCTCTGGTCAGGCCACTGTCCTGTGCTCAGACCCGCTGCCACTGTGAGTCTGACTCACGGTGACCCTCCTCAGGGTTTCCCAGTCTCCATGGTGACCCTTCTTGGGGCTGGGGTGGGGGGATTTCTGAGGCTGTAAATCTTAACAGGAGGGGACTACCCACTTGTCTCCCTAGGAGCTGCTGGTGGATTTGAACTGCTAACCTTTCAGGTAGCAGTACCACATGGAACATGTTATGTCACCAGAGTTCCTTGGTTCAACATCCACTTGTTCCATCTTGAGGAGCCCTGATGGTACACTGGTTTAAATGCTCAGCAGCCAGCCCAAAGATAGGCAGTTCGAACCCATCAGCAGCTCCACAGGAGAGAAGTGGTTATTTGGTTCCATCAAGTTCATAACCTTGGAAACCCTAGTGGGCAGTTCCACTCTGTTCTTTGGGATTGTTACATAGGTCAGAATGGTCTTAATAGCTGTTGGTTTGTTTTTGGTGGTTTGGTGCCATTTTGACATTCTTAATATGTTTTAATAAAGGAATTTCCATTTTTATTTTGCGTGAGGCCCGGGACATGATGTCACCGGCACTGCTCAGAAATCCCCTCCCAAAGGGGCCTGACTTACAGCTCTCAATGTCAGCTCCGGCCAGCTTGCCTGTTGTTCCAAAGTGGATTCGGATGAACTTGCCCTGGGAAGGAGTGGGAGGACCCGTGTCATGTTAGATCCGTATGTGGCTGCATTTGCCTGTGGTTACTCATTGTCAGGATGTTTCTGCTCCACCTCTCAATTCTGGGGAAGCCATAGAGGACAGGAGTGGGCCAGATGTGGCTGGAGTGGACCCCTGGACGTCTCATATAGATGGACAGGCCTCAGAGGGTCTATGCAGTGGTTTACAGGTTTGGGGCACTGGGGGTGAAGGATGGTGGGGGAGAGGTGAGCTCCACAGGATGCTGAGACCATTCAGATTGCTGCTTTAGACTATGGACATGACACAATGCCAGCAGCCTGTTTACCCTTACCCCTCTTCCACAGCCACCCCTTGCGTCCTTCCACCTCACCCCGGTTTCCCGAGGCCCCTCACCAGCTGTTTAGCTGATGGGATTTGCAGTAGATGGACCGTTGGGAGGGAAAGGCTGGGCCATGTCTCCTGGGGCTGTGCTGAGCTCCCAGCACCTTTTCTTGTCCCTGCAGCCTAGGGGTGGCCTCCCGCTGTGTCACCATCTCTCCGAGCCACTGTGTCTCTGCTCTGACGCACTTCAGTGTGGACACTGTTTTGTGTCCTGTGTCCTGACTTGACCCTGACTGAGCCTCTTTAGGAATCTCTGGGCTGGATACACTAGGACCTTCCTCTTGTGTCCCATACTCCAGTCAGCCAGTTTTCCGTCCTGCTGCCCCAGGGTCAGGGGCAGTGGCCACCGCTCTCACTTACGAAGCGGGAGGAGTTGTTGTTCCTGGTGGTCTTGGCATTCCCGAAGGCCTCCAGCACGGGGTTGGCCTGGATGATTTGATCCTCCAGGGATCCCTGATCCGGAAAGAAATAGAAAGTGAGATGACTGGCTAGCTGTCGTCCCTCTGCCTGAGCAGGACTTTCAAATGACAGGGCCTAACATGCCAGGACCCCAGCAGGAAGGACCTTGGGGAGGACAGAGGATCAGGGCTTTGGGGACCCCAGGGAGAAGGCCTGATGACAGCTGTCCCCCTGCAACCTCCTGACACCAGTGTTGCACCTCTGTTGACAGTGACAAAACTTCAGCCTTGATTGATGGATTTTTATTAACTAAGAGTTAATAATTTTATTGGCACAAAATATATGAAGACCAGTAGCTCTTTAAAGAATTGTGATAAAATACAGATAATGTTAGTGAAAAAAGATAGGAGTAGAGTTCGTACAGTATGAAGAGTGTAACTGAGGTCATTGAATCGAACCTGCAGAAACTGAATGAGCAAAGGTTTTGTTGTGTTTAAGTGGCTCTGGAGGGAGCTCTGGTGGCCTAGTGGCAAGAAGCTGCACCGCAATCCCCAAGGCAGGCAGTTTGAGGCCACAGCTGCTCCGTATGAGAAGGATGGGCAATCTCATCTCATAAGATTAACTGCCTCTGAAAACCTGCCAGAGGGTCAGCTGTGGGTCGGTTCTGACTCTGAAGTACACACAACACGCAGCCCTGGTGGCACAGTGTATACGCATTGGGCCCCTAACCAAGAAACCGGTGGTTTGAACCCACCAGCTGTTCCAAGAGAGAAAGATGTGCCGATTGGCTTCTGTAAAGACGCTTTTGGGGCAAGTCTGCTCTGTCCTGGGGGGGTCACTGTGTGTCACCATGGACTGGACGGCAGGTGGTTTGGGTTTTGTTGTGTATGTTTTCACCATACGCACACACACACACAGAGATATGCCCACATCCATGCCTGACTTCATCTGTACATCTGTATCTTTATCTGTATTGATCACTGTCTCTGTCCAGCTGTTGGTGACCCACTGCTGCCCAGCCAGCCGCTGTACCTTCCCATCCGAGGACTGTTTGCCAGTTCCTCCGATGTTGGCAAAGTACTGGATGACCTTCTTTGTGTTCTCAGTCTTGCCTGCACCAGATTCTCCACTGCAGGTGGAAATGGGGCAGACGTGAGCCAAAGAGGGTGAATAGCTACAGCAGAAAGCTACAGGCTGAACGTGGACATTCCACCCAGCCTGGACAGCACGCAGTGGCAGGACTCGGGGACGTGGACCCCCATCAGTAGGTGCAGACTTACTGGTCCTGCTGAAACCACTTGCCACCTAGAGCGCCCCTCCCCCAAAGTACCGCAAGTCAATTATAATCTGGCTTAATTATATGCTCAAGACACCGTCCTAATTATATGTATAGAGACTGAGAGACCAAGGAGACACTTACGTGATGAGCATAGACTGATTTTCCCGATCTGTTGGGAAGGAAACAGAGAGAGGAAGAGGTAATTAGAAAACATTTAGAAACCGGGCATTTGACAGCACCCCAGGCAAACAGCACACCCACATCCCACCCACCGCCTCGCCGCAGCTGGCACCAGGACCCTGCGGCACACCTGCTCATACCCATCACTACAGTGTGTCCCTGCAAAGCGCCAGGATTTACCCTTCCTACCAGCCTGGACTCTTAGCCATAGAGCTACCTGTCAGCGACAACATAAAGAGAAATCATTTAAAAATCACATGACCCAGCAATTCTCCTGGCATGTCCCCAAACAAAAGACTTGAAAGCAAAGACTCGGAGACTTGTACCCCAGTGTCGCTGCACTAGTCACAACAGCCCAAAGGCGGAAACAACCCAGTGCCCATCAATAGGTGAATGGGTAATCAAGAGTGACATGTGTTTATATAAATATACGTAGTCACGTCTCAGCATCCATACGAGGATTCGTTCCAGGACCCCATGGATACTAAAGTCCCAAGTTCCTCATAGAAAATGTCATAGTGTTTCTATAAAATCTACATATATTGTCTCATATACTTTACATTATCTCTAGATTACGTGTTATTAATACCTAACACAGTGCAACACAGCCTAGGGAGCTCTCATGACCCAGTGGTAAGAAGCTGTGGTGCAGTCCTAAAGGCAAGCGGTTCAAATCTTCCAGATGCTGCCCAGGAGAAGGATGGACAGTCCCCTCCTGTGCAGTTCACTCTCTGAAAGCCTCCTGGAGGGTCAGCGAGGGGTCAGTTCCGACCTGAGGGCACAGACCGACACCACCACAGCATGCATGTTGATGTAACTAGCACCTTACATGCCTTACTGCCTTTCCAGGGCTCCCTGTCGTGGAGAGCCGGTGGTGCAGTCTGTAGGTGGTGCCAGTGACTGATGATTCGATTCAGTGACCTGAAGGCCAGTGACTGATGGTTCGAATCCACCAACCACTCCATGAGAGAGAGAGTCACAGCCTCAGACCCGATGGAGGGTCAGTAAGAGTCAGAACTGCCTCGACAGCACTAAGTTTGAGCTTTGCTTTTATAACCTTTAAGGGACTGCTTTCACCACCTCATAGCTTTCTTTTTTCTTTTCCTGAATATTCCCATCTGTGGTCGGTCAAATATAAAGACATGGGACTTGAAGATACAACAGCTCTACATACATGTACACACGTACCTGGTCCCTCTCTTATCAAGTATCTCATTACCCAACACTTCACATTTACGGCAAAAGGGAAAACATCTGCTGCCCAGCTATTTTGCTCCCTAACAACGTACATTTGGCAGTAGCAGTTACAAGGGATGAGGCCAGAATCATGCTGACTACGATGGCTAAAGTCTGTGTCAGTTTGACTGGCCCATGATTCTCAGTGGATGACGGGATCTAGCAGTTATAAAAAGATGTCATTTGGGATCATCCGCTTCCACATATTGACAGTTTTCACATTACAATCCTTGTCTTTGGAACTTGATCATGTTGATGAGTGAGGAGTGGGATACCTATGTGGGTATCGGTGTACATTATAGGGAGCTCCAGGACCATAAAGAGAAATAAAGTTCTAATACATGCCATGACATGACTGAAGCTGGAAACATGGAAGGGGAAATAAGTCAGATGTGGAAGTACAAATAGTGTGATTGCTCTCATGATTAACTCTCTTTGGTAGGGAAATATAGACAGTAGAGGAGAAGCTACCAGGGACTGAAGAGAGGGAGGTATTGGCTTAAAGGGCACAAAATTTCCCTTTGGGGTGATGAAAGCTTTTGGAATTAGTGATAATTGTTGCACAACATTGTGAATGAAATTATCACTGGATTGTATACTTACTACTGGTTAAGATGGAAAAGTTTATGTTGGATACCCCACAATTTTAAAAAGTCACATGTTGTGGCCACGGTATCACACATGAATGCTGATTATTTAAGTTTTGGGTCAGGTACTTAGCTCTGTATTTCATATCTTTGCGAAGTTTAAATAAAATCAGCACGAGACAGGGCTGTTAACCAGCACGGGTTAAGTGTGTTTTGCAAGCACTTGTGCCTTGTACTAATATTGCCTCTTACTGCTGCTCAAGGTTAAGCAAAAGTCCTCCGCTGGTGGTTTGAGATCAGGGCTGGGAGATCAGGCAGAGTTCTAATGTGTTTGGAGATACAATGGCAAGGGAATCACACTGCCCCCGCCCTGCCCCAGGGGCCTTACCCCACTGGCAGGGCCACACCCGCCCCAGGGGCCACACGCCCCACGTACCCATGAGCATGTCATGGTAGGCATTATCAGAGATGGAGAAGAGGTGGGGTGGCATCTCTGTGCGCTTCTTGCCCTTGTACATGTTGGCCACACGGGCTCCGTAGATGGGCAGCCACCGGTAGGGGTTGACCGTCACGCAGAACAAACCCGAGTAGGTCTGGAGGGAGGGAAGCCGTGGTTAGCTGGCCCTTTCACGTGGTACCCTTTTGCCCAGTTGTGTTTCCCCTGGCACCTTTGGGAGTCATGTTATCATTGGGTGGAGGTCCTGGCCAGATGGGAAAGATGCAGCAGTCTTTTCTCTGGGGCAAAATAGGGTCTGTTTATTATGCAAGAATCATTCATATAGATTGCTTAGTTTTCTTTTGGTTTAATTGTTTGAGGAGTTACTGTGTGGTTGGAAGTCCTTCCTCTGGCCTCCTCTAGGTGGCCACTGGGGTTAATTGCACACAAATCTCTCCCTGGTTTATGATGATGTACAGACAAGCCCAGAGACACATTCCTACCTTGCCTCTGTTTTGAAAACAAAACGTAGTGTTCTGTAAACCCACTATCATCAAGTCTGCCCCAGCTCCTCGGGGCCCAGGAGGACAGAGGAGACAGAGCATTTCCAAGGCTGGAAATCTTCAGACGTGGATACCTCATCTGCCTCTTGGGGAGCGGAGGCTGGATTCCAACTGCCAGCCTTCTGCTTAACAGCTGGATTTTTTACCCTCTGTGCCTTGTAATACCATTCCACTATAGATCTAGTTCTTTCCACTTCACGTGTCTGCAGGGTTTTCTCATAAAATCACAGCAATTCCTGTGCTGTTTTAGTAGCTGTAGTGTTCTCTACTGGGTGGATGGGCCACAGACCACTACTGATGGGTAAGCAGCCAATAGTGCTTGCTAACCTCCTAAACACAGACACCAGCTTCTCTTTTCATTCCAAGATAGTTTTTAATGGGCTCTATTAAAAAAATGAGCTTAAAAAAAAAGAAAGAAAAATGAGCTTGTAAAAGAAATAACAAGAAGGGCAATAACAAGGAAGAGAAGAACATGATCAAATCAGTGAATTCCAGACTTTCCCACCTTCTTCCTGGTACCTCCCCTTAACCTCTAAGCTCCACTTTGTGTCCTCTTTTCCTGATTCAACATTGCAAAACCTTCCTCTTTGGTCTAAGCGGCAATATACGTTCTCTGACTTCTCCTGAGTGAAGCTACCACATACAAGGTTTTCAGAAGGAACCTTACTTACTTAATAGGAAGCAAGTGACACCAAAGTCTCAGACATTAAACTAGTCTACAGAGCTAACAGGCCACATGAACCACAGTCACATCTTCCCTGAAACAAGAAAACCTGACGGTTCCTGGCCACCACTATCAACCTGTCTGACTAAGGCCGTGATAGATCTCTCGTGGAACTGGGAGAGCAACTTGGAATAGAACAGAGTTTCTTAAAAAGTCTAGACTTATAGACCAATTAAGGCTAGAGGAGACTATCACCTGAGATGCCTCCTCCTGTCCTCTCCCATCTGACAGTGAACACATTTGTCTACTACATAATCTCTTATCTCTTGATGTGGAAGCATTACAAACAAAAGAGGAAAACAGAAATTTCCCAGTACATGTTCAGTTGATCAATTTATGGAGAAATTTAAAATTCATATGATAGAATGGTAGTGAACTTGGTATGTTAGAATGCTGGTGAACTTGATGTGGTAGATTGCTGGTGACCTTGATATGGTAGGTTGTTGTTGACCTTGATGTGGTCGATAGCTGGTGACCTTGATATGGCAGGATACTGGTAAACTTGATGTGATCTTAGAATGCTGGTAAACCTGGGTAATTATGTGTGCCATTATATGTGCAACTCCTAACAGTTCCAGCTGGGTTGTTCTCCAATATCTCCTTTTGGAGTTAGATGTGATTTTAGTATCAGTTTCATTTGAATCCAGCAGGATGACTCTGCTTTTGTTTCTTGGTCAGGAATCTCCTGATCCTGAAAGTCTTGAGTGGATGTGTAGAGAATGGAAGTGGCCACACTCACCGTGGTGGTTGAGAAATGGAGACAACACAAGCTTATTCTTTAAAGCATCAACTAAAACTATCCCTGGAGGCTGCCTTTCATCAAAGTAACGGATTGACATAACAAAGCAGACTGGCACCTGTCAATCCATGACCAAAAGGGCTAGAGCACAGATGATAGGAGGACAGGGAAGCCAGAGCTCTGGAGGTGGAATAACCAGAAGACTGTTGACTTGTGAAAAGTGCAACTGATGTCGCTGAACAGTTTGTGCAAAAATTACCAAATGGAAAACCTAATTTGCTGCGTGAGCAAAACCATAATAAAATACTATTTTTAAAACGGAATAATAAATAGAAAGCAATTCCAGGAAAGAGAATCAAAGATTAAAGAAAACCTACTTCAAGATTTGATAATTTGCCTCACGGCGCCCCTTCTGGGACCCTGGTTCCAAGTCATCCCTTCTCACCAACTCCATTTCAGAGAGGAGGGGGGGGGGCTAAGCAGCTGCCCAGAAGCCAGAGTGGTTCCTGCTTTGGTCAGCATGGAAAGGAGAGTCTCTGCTCACCCCCTTCAGTTCTTTCCTTACAAAAGACACAGAGGGAAGTGGTAGGGGCTTCTGTGGGGCAGTCCCCACCTGTCAGAGTGACACAACCAGCCGTTCATCAAGACTTCCATGAGTTTGAGGTAACTTTCATCTCAGTCCCTTAGGTTCCCCTCCATAGACCTCCTCAGTCCCTACCCGGTGCAGACAGACAAACAGAAACAGGCTCTTGAAGCCTGTGTTGTTCCTCTTGAGTCCCTCATGCTGCATTTCTTTTCCTCCCGTTAAGATGTACAGCCTTGGAAACCAGCTGAAGGGTCACCCTGAGTTGCAATCAACTTGCTGTCAGAGGGTAGAGGGTCTTATGTCTGGGCGTCAGCTCCTTGCCCACTCTGCCTAGGACTGTGCCCAGTCGTTGTTTAATGGATGGATTGATACGTGGATGGATGGGAAGATAGATGAGTGGATGGGTGAGTAGATGGAGGGTTGGAGGAGCTGGCATGGATGGACATGAGGGACTTCTAAAGTCATGTGAAATGACCAGAGGAAATGACGTTTTGACCAGAGAATCTGGGAGGGAGGGAGAGGAGGCAGTCTAAGCAGATCTTTTAACTGCTCCTGCAGACAGCATCAGGTGGGAGTTCTAACAGAAACTTGGTTCCTGGGTCCCTGTCTGAATCGTGATTTCTGTCACGAGCCTGGGGGTTGGGAACACTAGCTCTCCAGCCACCTGGGACTGTGCAGGCCCCCCACTGACACTCACATAGATCCTCATGTTGGTGTAGCGCTGGCGTAGATTGTCTAACACGCTGGCCTCGTTCAAGAAGGTCATGTCCGCCATGTCACTGGCCTGGTAGAACTTGGGCGGGTTCATCTGCTGGACATCATCCTTCTTAACAGTGACTGTCTGGAGGGTGAAGACACAGCAGAACACCATGAGGATGGGTCACTGCACAGCCATGCTGAGCAGATACCGAGATTGCGGGCACAGGACACCACCCCCTTTCTGGCATCCAGGAAGGAGTCAGGTGAGCAGTGGGCCCGACTCCCAGTCCACTCATGTCTATCATGTGACTAGAGACGGAGAGGGACTTGTATGGGAGGGTCACATGAGACTGAACTGCCTCTAAGCAGAAGCCGGGATCCCAGTGGCTTCCTTGACTGCCTGTTGGGAGAAGACCCCTAGTGTGACCATGGGTAAACACCTTGTGTATGTGAGGGTACCCCCGGCCCATGCTCCTTTCCAAGCCAAGTCCTGGAAGCTAGTTGGAGCTGGCTCTGTGATTTCAGGGCCACAGCACAGGAAGGGGTCTCTCATCTGTGCCTTTGGAACCAGAGGTGATTTCAAAAAAGGAAGGAACTTCTTATTTTCCTTTCAAAAGACATTTCTCTCCTCCCACCAAATCACCTCGAAAAATAAAATTCAAATCAAGCAAGGAGACCAAGAGAATCTTTCCCCCCCCCAAAAAAAACAACAAACCCACAAAAGCAAAACAACACAACAATGTGTTCTCTGGCAAAGCTCAGAGCAGGGAAGCATCTTGCTTGATTGTTTTTTCTTGTGAATAATGTGCATGTTACGTGTTTTTTTTACAAACCACACAATCTTTCCATGCTTTGTTTTCTTGTGTGTGCTGAACGCTTTACACATATGTGTGTTCCTTCGGTGGGTGTGCTACATGCGAACAATGCAGTCGTTAATTCTGCACTGCCACCTAGCAGGTGTGATCACTCAGGTATCTGCTCTTTTGGCCTCTCTGCTTCTTGAGAAGAAGCATGTTCAACCAAGGCTGGGGGCCTGCCACCCCCAAAGCTTGGCTTCATCCTAGAGATCACATCCCCACTTACCTGGTTGGTGACTGTCTTCACGGTGACTTGGTCACCCTGTTCAGACTGGATCTCCCCAGCAATGAAGCCCTCCTTCTCGTCTTTGACCCAGCAGGACCTTTTGATGTCATAGGGCTTGTTCATGGCTTCAATCCTCTCCTTTTCAGGAGGAGCCAGGAAGGGCATCGGGTCCACATCATCCAAACATTCCCCTTTCTGCGCACCAGGCATTGTGGCTTAGCTGAGGAGGAACCGAGGACAGGAACCAGGACTTTCCTCGATGCTGTGGGGAGAAGCAAAGACAGACAGCTGAGGCTAGAGGACAAGTTTCGCTGGGAAACAAGGCTTACTTCTTGTGTTGCTCTGATGACTTGTTACTTCAGGTCTTGGTAACAATAAGAAGTAAGATAACAACTCCCCCTAGTGGTGTGCTCTTGTGTCTGTCATCCTGGATAGTCCATGCTAAGGCTGTGAGGTAGGGATCAGGAAGACATTCAGTGGATAAGACTAGGGCCATTAAAGCTTTTCTAGCCAGACGTCATGAAATTGGACAGGGGGAGAGTTCATTTCTTGCTTTTCGCTTTCTTTTGTGTTTGAAATGAAGTGACAAATCAGTCATAACAGCGGTTCCTGTGACTTGTCTCCAACAGAAATTGCAGCTCTTTTTCCATGATGTTAGGGTGATTGCAGTCATCAAAATATTGTCTACCTTCATCTCAACTTTAAAAGTAGGGTCCTAGCAGGCCCTCAGTTCACAATCTTGCTTATTTAAAGCTGGAACTCTTTTCTGCCTTGTAGGAGCCCTTGTGGCATGTGGCATAATGGGTTCTGTGTTGGGCTGCTACCTGGAAGTTTGTCATTCCGACCTCACCAGGTGCTCCAAGGGAGAATGGTGATGCAGGTTGGAAGGTCGCCATGAATCGGAAGGGTACAATAGGGGGCAGACTTCAGGTTTTCTTTTTTCTCAGGGAGTCAGAATTGACTCAATGTGTCATTAAGAAGAACACACATTACCACTACAGTGCATTTTTTAAAAAAAAATATTTGGATGACTGTATTTCAAAGCCATTGGTTTCCTTCGCAGGCAGACCTCTATGTTTTATTTAATTCATCTAAAGGGAAAAAATCTCAGCAGGCGTCCAGGGTTTCCCAGATGCCCCTGGGGCCCTGATACAAAGTGATTGCCGGGGATAAAGGATGACCTCTCCTAAAATGAGGCTAGCATGAGGTCGAGTCTGGGACTTTTTGACATGCAGGCACTTTCACCAGACCACTAAGAAGGTGGAGATCAGGGTCTCAAGGGAGTAAAGATAGGTAGGAGCCTCCTGATTTGTCCTGGGGGTAAAGGCCCTTCTGGAAGGCTTGGGAAAGGAAGATCTTGGCCAGAAGTGTGTTCTCAAGATCAAGAACACAGTCTCCACCTTTAAAGAAGCCACCTGTGGATCAAGGGTCTCTGCACTGTGCCCTTGACCCCTCTCATACCTCCCTGCTTGTACTCTCATAGACTCAGGTCTCTTCTCCATCATCCACTCTCAAGATCTCTGTCTTGTCTGAAGGGGGTAGAGGCCAGCCTTCCTCAAGCTGCCATCTCCCTTTGGGGTTCAGTGTAGAGAGAAGGTTCTGATGAGAGGGTGGGCCCCCCACCCACAAAGTGGAGTCACTGCACAGAGAACAAAAATGAGAGGAGAGTGGTTGGCCCCACCCTCTATCTGGCAGTCTCATAGTCTGTAGTCTCTTCAGGAAAAAATCCAAAGGCTATTTTAGATTTGGGTAGTAAAACATGTAGGCTTATCAAGGAAACTGGTGCTATTACACTATAATTATACAAATATTAGAAATGCATGATATAGCAATGTATTTGTTTCTTTACCAGTGCATTAAATAACATAATCGAGCACTAAATAATTACTGTGCTTTTGAAGTAAGAGAGCTAGCAGTGTTTGAGATGGCTGTACAGGTGCCCGACGATGGGAAAACATTGCACTGGGGGTGTTTGCTGCTGTCACAACCACAGGGATGCTGAACGAGTATGACTTGTTGCCCACATGTCTTCAGTTAAAGATCATGGAAGTCAGGACAGGATCACTTCCCCACTCCAGAGCCCCAGGTTCAGGGGACCAGTCCCCATGGACTTGATTCCAACTCACAGTGACCCTGTCCGTGGCAGAGGAGGACTGTCCACAGGGCTGGCTTTTGGAAGTGAATTGCCAGGCCTTTCACATGTGAACACCCTTGGCTGCTAACAGAAAGATTAGAAGTTCGAGTTCACCCACAGTTACCTTGGGAGATAGGTGATCAACTTCCAAAACACTCAGCCCTGAAAGACCCTGTGGGCACAGTCACACTGTGACACACACATGGGGGTGACATAAATCAGAATGAACCCAGTGACAATTTGCCCTTTCTGGTTAGGGACACCTGCGCAGCCCCTCCTGTGTCTTCTTCTCAAGGAGCACTGGGCTAGGAGTCTGGGTTTTTGCAGATTGCTGGGCATCTGGGAAATGTGGATCCCTCCCAGCTCAGTCCCTTGGGCAGTTGAGTCACCCTGCTGGACTTCTTCGTCCCCTTTCTGGAAGCTGCAGCTTATTCGAGAAGCTTCCTTGTATTATTTGTTTTCCCTGACGGCTCAATAGCTCTATCTTTCTGCTGTCTCATTTTCCTGATTCTGCTTGAACACAAAAGCAAGTCACCAGGGAGAGATGAGACCAAAATTCTCAAGGAAAGAATCGTAGATCTCTGCAAAGTTATCCAAAAATGCCGTGCACTTGTCACTAGAAGAGCTGTCCACGCCTGCGGTCTGGGCTCCTTTTTAATTGTTCCAGTGGGGAGTTGGAGGCAAGACAGTCGGCTTTGTTTATTCCAATTAAACCATCAAACCCCACCGCCATCCATCCAGTTCCTGACTTGCTGTGATGCTATAGGTCAGAGTACAGCTGTCCCATTGGATTTCCAAGGCTGTCATCTTTACGGAAGCAGGAGGCAGGCTGCTCAATCTTTCTTCCATGGAGTAAACGGTGGGCTTTTTAAAGCAGCTTCTGGTGGTTCAAATCCACCAGCTGCTCTGCTGGAGAAGGAGGACCAATCTCCTCCTGTACCAGTCAGATTGGATTTGAACACACACACACACACACACACACACACACAGTGGATTCTGTGTGAACCATGAGCTAAGGGGTCTTTGCTGGTGTCCTGGCCTTTTTCCCCAGGACTCAGACCTCTTAGACCAGATGCAGCCAAGAGGGCCAGGGAGTTGACCCCAGTTCTCAGGTCCCGGCATCCAAGCCACCAAATTGCTTCTCTTCCCTGACAAGAATCCTGTCAAGGCTTCTCTGATAAACAAAACCCATTTTAAAAATAATATTATGAGGCAAAAGGCATACAAAGACTTAAGCTCGTGGGAGGCAAAGGATGAAACGAGACCTGAGGGAGAACAGTTGTTAAGGGTGACAGGGAGCAGGGGCTGAGATCCGAACCACCTGAATCCACCCCCTACCTCCACATCCCTCCCACCTGACAGTGCAGTAGGGTGGATCTGAGTTCTGTCCGCAATGAAATGTTGCATAGTGGAATGCCAGGTGGATCCTGGTAGCTCTCTGAACCTGTCTCCTCACCTGTAAGGTGGTGTGAACTGAGAGGATCGATGGGATGCCACCTGGGCACCTGAGGCAGGTAGGGATGTGCTCAGGAAACCCTTGCCCAGCTCCTCTATTCATCTCAGAGTCCTCTCCCGCACTCCCTCCTACACCCCACCTTCCCCAGCATCCCTGTGGCACCTACCTGAGACCACAATGGGAGGGACTGGGTGCCCTTCGAGCCTGGCTGTTCCCTTTTATACCTGCCCAACAGGTCTGAGCCAGCAAAACCTAAAAAAAGATGAGAACCCCTTGGGGTTCGGGGGCCCAGCTGGCCTGGCCTTTCAGGGCCTGCCTGGACACTGTGGGTCCCTCAGGGGGGATCAGTGAACGTCTAGTTCCTGGGCATCCCGCTTCTTCTCATTGCCCTTGTGCGGGGATGGTGACCTCAGCCTGGGGGTAGGTACAAGCTGAGGGCAGAAATAGAACAGCTGGCGAATGAATTTTCCTCTTAAAGTTATAACAGCACTCTTGGAAGGGGAGCTGGTTTTCAAAGAGAAAGACTTGGGGTGGTGTACCCAAAGCCATCAGTAGTGATGACCTCATGCAACCAAGAGGCGATAAGTTTGCCCCCTTTCACATGCTCAGGCTGAAAGGGTCAGAGTTAGGCCCAGGGTTGGCCTGCAGAAGCCCTGCAATATCACAGCAGGGAGCCAGCCTGGAGCACAGAAACCCCACTGTGTCCTTCTGGGGTGTCCCTGTGTGCTCTGCGCTTGCCTTTCCCACCTGGGAAATAGGATGGCTGCTGCATCCATGGACTCAAGGGTCTTTCCTGCCCAGTTAAGTCTAGAGATGGACTCTGGATCTGCAGGGAGGAGGAGATGGGGCTCCTGGTGTATCCACAGTCACTATCTCTACCTGCTCAGGCCCCCCACTCACCTTTAAAGAAAAAGGGGACCACCATGTGCACAGAGCTGATTTCCTTTCATGTTGACAGGCTCGCCAGGGAGATATTGCAGCTTGTCTTGGTTCAGGCCAGTGCAATAAAGCATATACCATGCAAAGCAAGTCACAAGAATCAGTTCTTGAGTACATATAAAAGTGACATTAACCCTCTGCTATAGGCTAATAAGTGTGCAATGCTGTTGTAATGTACGATCAAATTAGAGGCAGTAAATCACACGGGAGGAGATTGCCCATCTTTCTCCTGCAAAGTACTTGGTAGATTCGAACTTCTTTGAGCCTTTGCATTAGAAGTGCAACTCCTTACCATCTAGCCACCAGAGACCCATAAGTGTGCGTCTTCTTGTTTTTGTTTTTTTTTTTTTTTTAAATTTTGTGTACGTGTACCGTCAAATCAGATCTGACTGGTACAGGAGGATATTGCGCCTCCTTCTCCGGCAGAGCGTCTGGTGGATTCGAACCGTGTTCCTCTGGGATTGCAGTTCAGTTTCTTGCCACTAGGCCACCAGAGCTCCCCAACTTCTTGTTGTTTTTGATTGCCTTCAAGTTGAGTTTTCCGGAGGCATGTTGTTTATGGGAAAGTGTTCAGTATTATGTGAATGACCAAAACCTAGGGGCTCGAGGTGAACACACACTGCAGGGAAAACGGCAGCGATCGACTTGGTTGACACAAATTTATCCCAAATCTTCAATCTGCAAAAAACCCAGTATCAGCAAATCACAGTAAGAGAGCAAAGCTCACCAGAACGAGGCATGCCTCTGCCTGTATGTGGGTTAGAAGGGCACTGGCCCATCAGTGACAGAATTCTCACCCCCAGGTGAAAGACCTGGGGCTGATTTCTGTTCCTCACATACAAGCACCATCTGTCACAATGCACAAGTTTTGTATCAGTGGAGTGTGTTGCTTGTGATACTGACTCCATTTCACCAAAGTTTCCAGACAAGACAGACTAGGAAGAAAGGCCTGGCCCTCCATTTGCCAGTGAAAACCCTATGGCTCACAGCAGTGTGACTTGTAATGTGTCTTATCGATGGCACAGGACTAGGCCGGGCTGCGTTCTCTTGTGTATAAATCTGCGTGACTCAGAGGTCGACCCCGACCCGAGGGCACCAAATGACGGTGACAGCCAACTACCTACTTCACTATGTGCACGTGCTGTTTGTGTTCCCTGTCCCCATTAAAGTGTTATGACAATCCTGTCAGAAGTGAGGTGCAGGCATCCCTCACACGACTGCGCCCTGGAGACTGAAGGTTGCAGCGAGCCTGCCTTGAACAAGTCTGTTAGGGAGCGTTTTTCAAAAGGCAACTCTGTGTGTGTCTCCGACACTATTTTGGCAATTCTGACAATATTTCAAACTTTGTCACAATGCTATTGCGTACCCCAGGGAGCTCCAGGGGCCCAGTCCATAGGGAGTCGCACTGCCAGCCCCAAAGTGTGTCCTCTGGCAGTTCAAACCCATCAGCGACGCTGAGGGAGAATGGCAGGCCGTCTTCTCCTGGGCGATCTGCAGCCTCAGAAACCCACGTTGAATTGGCTTGGTGACAAGGAGGAAGTGAGACACGTGAGGTGAGGTGCGACCACTGTTCTGTCAAAGCCAGTGGGTCCCCTCAGCACAAGCTCCTTCAAGTTGTTTAATTTGGTTAAGTTTGCGACCAAGGTTAAGGTCTACACTGGTTGTTCTTTTAAATTAATCTGTGACGACTTCAATTTTGCCTTCATTCGACCGAAAATTGTCCAGGACAAGCCACTTGATGTCAGAGGGTGTCCTATTCCAAAACTCCAAATGAGTTCATCTGTCCAAGTCCACTTCTCCTGTATTCTCTCTGCAGAAGCTCCCTCACTGGCGGAATCCAATCAATAAACCCAAACCACAACCGAGTGTCTAAGGACTCTGAAGGCTCAACGAGTTCAGGAAGTTGATTGCTGGTTTTACAGGAGAAAAATTGTGCAAAAAAAAAAAAAATTAAGGAGAATACAAACAATTTGGATGAAAACGTTCAGCTGAATCTTTTATACATTTCATACCACCAGGTACTCCATATCAGGTCGAGCACATCCATTCAAATTAGTCACGTGCTTGGAGGAGTAAAGTGGGGCTGATGACTTCCGTTTAGGAGATGAGAAAATAGAGGCTCAGAGGGGTGAAGCAACGTGGCAAAAACACACACTGAGTCAGCGTCTGAGGCCGGGCTCTGCTTTCCTCCCCAGCCCTTATCATGCTTCAGCAATGCACTGGATACAGACTAAAGCGTTCCCTGGTCTTTCTCTCTTGGCAGAAATAGTGGTAAAAGTACTTGACTGCTATCCTCAAGGCCAGTGGTTTGAACCCACCAGTCAATCCACTGGAGAAAGATGGGACAGTCGGCTTCTGTGAGGACCCAGCACATTGGAAACCCTCAGGCTCAGGGGCAGTTCCACTCGGCCCTGTGGGCTTGTGATGAGTCAGGTCGCTCACCCCACTGGGCTTGGTTGGCTTTGGCCTCCCTCCCTAGGATGGCCCTCAGGTCTTGGAGGACAGTGGCTGGAGTCCCTAGAGATTCTGCCCTAGTTCAGGGTAACCCCACTCAGGGCTTGAGAGTCAGGGTGCTGCCGGCTGCTCCATGTGGGATAACCACCCTCTCTCTGTGGGCAGGAACCATTGAGAGGGAGCGGACCCCTGGTCCTCTGCCATGATGCTGAGGGTGTTCACCCAAGAGGTCCTCTGAATAGAGGGGCTCTACCTTCAGTGAATGGGAACTTCTGGGGGTAATGAGGCCCTCACAGTGCTGGGTACAGCATTGAGAGAAGCCATGGCCTTTAACAGGGTGCTGAGTTCTAGGGATGTCTCTAGGGGTGCAGGGAGTGTGCACCGAGTGACACTGTCAGTGGCCGACACACAGGAAAAAGTCTAAAATTTTTGTCCAGCATTTCAGTAACTTTTTATTTTTCATAAAAATATCCCTGTAGCTAAGCTATAGCGGCAAACCCATTCTTTCCTAACGCTCGCTCTCAGGTGGGGGCTCAGGGGCGCAGTCTGCAGGGAGTTACACGCTAACCCCAGGGCTGGATCGCTCTTAGGTGGGAGCTCAGGGGCGCAGTCTGCAGGGAGTTACATGCTAACCCCAGGGCTGGGTCGCTCTTAGGTGGGAGCTCAGGGGCGCAGTCTGCAGGGAGTTACACACTAACCTCAGGGCTGGATCAGCCTGGTGGTTTGAACCCACCAGCAGTTCTGCAGGTGAAAGGTGGCTGATCTCCTCCCGTGGGATTTACAACCTTGGAGACCTTTGAAGTCTCGGTGTGGCATTGGAAAAGGCTCGGTGGCAGTGAATTTAGGTTCTCCGGTACAGGGGGAGGCCAATGGGAAGGGGAGGTGACACCAAGTGGACACAGTGAGCTGGGGCCATGGTCGCCTCTTGCCCTCTGCTCTCCTGTCTCCTCTGGCCAGTTCCCAGGACCAGCCCACTGGCTGGGAAGCTGCAGGGCAGGATGCGTGGGTGTGGCTGAGGCGGGCAGTGTAGGATGGGAATGGCTCTGTAGCTGCCTTTGGTCTCTTGTGGTTTGAGTTTCTCACAGGGGAGTTTGATGGCCAGCATTCCAGAAGGTTCCATTTCCTGTGAGTGTGCTTGTTGTAAGGAAAACCTGTGGCTCTGCTGTCAGAGCCTCTCCGAGTTATTGTCAGGGGCGTGTAGCTCCCCAGGAGCCCTGGTGGTATAGTTGTTAAGCACTTGGCTACTAACCGAAGGGTCGCAGGTTCAAACCCATGGAGCAGCTTCTTGGGAGAAAGGCCTGGAAATCTGCTTCGGTGAAGATTCCAGCCTGGGAACCCCATAGGGAAGTTCCCCCTGTCACACCACGTCCAAACCTCACCCACAGCACCACTGTCATGTCAGCTCTGATCCAGGAGACCGTCTGTCAGGATTCTGAGGCAATGAATCCTTACGAGAACAAACAGCCTCATCTTTCTCCTGTAGAGTGGCTGGTAAATTCGAACTACTAACCTGTCCATTAGCAGTCCGACACATAAACCACCATGCAGTCCAGTAACAATCAACTCATAGTCAACCTTACAGGGACTTCTCAGAGGTAGTAAGTTGCCCGTATTTTCCCCACGAAGCAGCTGGTGAATTTGACCTGCCTACCTTTGGGTTGGCAGTGCAGTTCCTTACCACTAGGCCGCCAGGGCGCAGGTTGGTATTCACCTCAACAGCACACAATGACATATCTCCCAGAAGGCCCTGAGTAGTACAAATGGTTAACGTGCTCAGGTGCTTATCAAAAGGTTGGAGGTTCAAGTCTACCCAGAGCACCTCAGAAGAAAAGTCTACTGATGTGTTATAAACAAAACAAAAAGCGCCCAAAACCTAGCCAGTGCAAAGTCCCCCACCCCCCTCGGAGCCCAGCTCTCCTCTGACATGAGGTTACCAGGAGTCATCATGCCGCCGGCAACAGCTACTTCTCCTAGAGAACAAGTGCTTAAATCTGGGGGTGAGAGAAGCCCTTTGACGTCCTGGGTTGGTGTTGGCACACCAATAAAATCCAACACCTGGACGGGTGGGTGGGGCAGGTGGGGTGAGCAGACAAGAAAGCAGAGGTTCAGGGAGGTGAAGCAACAACATATCAGACACGCAGTGAGTCAGCGTCTGAGACTCGGCTGTTTCCCCTGTAACCTTGTCATGTTCCGAGGATGTGTTAAGGGGCTGCCGCTCCTTGGCTATTCTCTCTACAGTGCAAGCGTGCTAGGGGCGAGGGCTTGGCCTGGCCAGTCCTTTGGGGGACAGTAGAAGGTGGTGGTCAAGAATGTTGTTTGGGTTCATAAGCCTGATTCAGGGAGTTTTAATCCCAATATTTTGCCCCTTCCTCTCTCTGCGTGTCAATTTTCTTTTCTGTAAAATTGGTATAACAGTGATCTTTTACCAAATAGAGTTGTGGAAGCAGTTTATGAGTTCATGTATGTAAAATGCCTGGCACATGTGTTGTTGTTAGATGTTGATGAGCTGAGTTTGAACTCATAGTAACTCTATGTGACAAAGTAGGACCGTCCCGTAGGGTCTTCTAGGTAGTAATCATTACAGGAAGGAGCCCAGGTGGCACAGCAGTTAAGCACTTGGCTACCAACCAGAATATGGGTGAGTCAAGCCCACCATCTGCTCAGCAGGAGAAATGAGGCCATGAAGACTACAGCCTCGGGTCCCGTGGGTGCTCTGCCGTGTCCTGTAGCAGCCAGCTTAGGAAATAAGCCTGGACCATGTGTGGGTAGCAGGTTAAGTGTTGGGCTGCTAACCCAGTGGCTGACGGTTCAAAGCCATCACCTGGCTGTGAGGAACTGGAATCAACGGCACAGCAGTGAATCTGGTTTGGCCTGATTTGGCTTTCAGTGTCTCTCCTGCCTGCCTCCCTCCCTGCCTTGATTTCTACGGTTCCTTGTTCAGTTCTGTGCCTTTGCTAGACCCATCCAAATCCACTCCGCTGCCATCGAGTCAGTTCTGACTCCCAGAGACCCTGTAGGACAGAGAAGACCGCCCCGTGGGGCTTCCAAGACTGTAGATATTCACAGAAACAGACCGCGTCATCCTCCTCCCACAGGGAAATGAGTGGTTTCAACCCACCGACCTTTTGTTTAGCAGTGAATGCTTTAACAACTGCACTACCAAGCTCATTTGCTGGCCCCAAAGAGGGTGCACAGTGGACTAGATACTTCCTCAAGGAGCCCTGGTGAGGCAGCGATCGGCTGCTCCGCTGCTTGTGGAAAGGCTGGTGGTGCGTCCTACCCAGAACTCTGCGGGAGGAGCGGCCATCTGCTCCTCTGTGGGGCAGACTCCCTGTGAGTCAAGATCAAGGGCAGTAACAGGATGTCTCTGCTTTGGGGAGTCTGTGGGCCTCCCTCCTGCCCTTTTCAGGGAAGAGCTGTGAGGATGGGAGACAGCGGAGCTAAGGAAGGTGAGGGTAGAGGAATGATGGCGGATCATTGCTGTGCCTAGTCCTTCCGGCCAGCCCGAGGGAATACTGCCTCCGCCAGAAGAGATGACCCTCAGGGAACAATGAACACTGACCACAAGCCAGAGCTGACTCATCAGTCTGGGAGTTTGTTCCGTCTTGTGCATTCCAGACCTGAGGCCTTCATCAGGTAGCAATTTGTATGTGCTTCCCTCGTCTGGAGCTTCCCTGGAAAATGCTTTCTCAGCTTTAGTGCAGTGATCAGAATCTCCTCCTATGACTCAGGATGGAGATTCCAAGAAATTCCATCCCCACCTGTCTGTGCAGACCATGGGCCAGCACAGCTCAGAGCAAGGCCGCCGGGTGGAGGGTCTGATGAGGTTGCTCAGAGGCTGGGCAGGGAGGGAGGGAACCAGTCCCACCTGGGGTGTTCCTCTGCAGGGTCATGTCCTCAGTCTGCCACTCCCTCCTCCCAGGGGAGCACCCCTTGCCCGATGGACGTCCAGCTCCACATTCCACAGAGTTTAGATGTGCAGGTTATTGCTGGGCTGCAGGGGTGGGGACAGCTGGACCCACATCCAGCTGACAAAGTCAGAGTTTGTCCAGGCGGCGACCTCAGTCCTGGACCAGGGCTGCCGAGATGAGCCAGGCAGCCAAGGCCCACTTTCTGCCACTGCCCCCCGATGGGCTCTGTCCACTGGAGCCCACTTCTCTTCTCCTGCCCCTTCCCTTCCCCCTCCTTGTCCCTCCAATCCCCTCTCTTTCCCCTTCTCCTTTCATGCCCTCTTCTCTTCCTCTTCCCCTTCCCTCTCTGCCTCTCCCCCTTTTCCTCCTTTCCCTTCCCTCCCCCTTCCCTCTTGGTCTCCTTGTCCCCTCCCCTCCCCCTTCCTCCCTCCATCCTTTCTTCTCCCCTCACCCCTTCACCCCTTCCTCCCCTCCTTCTTTTTCTCTCTTGCTCTCCTTACTCCCCCCTTCCATTCTCTCTCAAGCACCTGCTCTGTACCAGGCCCTGTTCTCTGCACTGAGGCCTCAGCAGTCAACAAGACAGATCAAATCCTGTCCTCAGGAGTGGGGAGGTGAACTGTAAATACAGGCTGTAGTAGGTCAGATGATGCTGCATGCTGGGGACAGGGGAGCAGAGAAGGGGATTTGGGAGGGTTGGGGATGCCATTTTAAACACGGTTCTCTGAGACGCTGGGTAATGCTGGAGAAGAGCCTTGACTAGAGTTCTGATGTGGTGTGTTATAAGTTATGGTGCTAACCAGAAAGGGTCAGCGGCACCAATCCACCAACTGCTGTGTGGGAGAAATGTAGGCAAACTCCTCCCATAAAGATGTGCAGCCCTGAAAGCTCACTGGAGGGTAAATGAGATGCGGTCGGCTTGATGGTAGTGGGTTTGACTTTTAAATGGAACTAGGGAAGGACGCAGGAGAGTGCTGGGGGAAGTCCTGGCCCCAGGACTGCAGGAGTAGAGGCCCTGAGGCTGGGCGAGCTGGGCCATGGTGGAAGAGAGTGGCTGGATTGGTGGGATAAGGCAGAGCGGGAGGGGACAGGTCCTGGAGGTGAAGAGGTCTGAATGGGAAAACCTCTGGTCCCCCTGGGAGTTATCCTTGGAGTGGGTGGGCTTTGAGAGAGCAGGGCATGGCCATCCTCCTCCTCATATTCAGGGCTGGCCCTGTCTCTAAAGAGAGGTTATCCCAGGCTGGTTCACAGGAAGCCTGTCAGCTGGCTAGTGCTGCTGTAACAGAAGCGGGGACTTTGATGGACAAGGAATGTATTTTCTCACAGTTCAGGAGATTAAACATCTGCAGATTCCTCCTTGTTGGTAGTCCTGGGCATCCTTGGTTCCTGGATTGAAGGCCATCTTTACATACATCTCTTTCACTATAGGGACATGGGATTGTATGTGCCTATAATGTTGTTGTTGTGTGCTATGGCGAACCGACCCATAGCTGACCCCTCTGGTGGGGTTTCAGAGGCAATTAATCGCATGCTAGGAGATTGCCCATCTTTCTCCCACAGAGAAGCTGGTGGAATCAAACCACATGCCTTTGTGTTTGCAGCACAGCATCTTGCCACCTGGCCACCAGAGCTCTCTTATAATATGTAGATTAACATATCAACACTCTTGGCACCAGCAGTCAGGAAATAAAAGACGAATTGTACTAGGGAAATCTGCTGTCAGGGATCTTTCCAGAGTGCTGAAAAGCAAGGATGTCAGTTGAGAGCAGAGAGTCAGGCCATGGTCTTTGCAATTACTTGCTATGCATCTGAGAGCTGAACAATGACTAAGGATGATAGAAGAAGAATTGATGCCTTTGAGCTGTGGTTCTGGAGAAGAGTTTTGTACATACCATGGACCACTAAGAGAACGAGCAGATCTATTCTGGAGAGGGTGAAACAAAGCTGCTCCTTGGGTGCAAGGATTTTGAGACTCCATCTCACATACTCTGGTCATGTAGCCAGGAAGGGCAAGTCTTTCGAGAGGGATATCATGCTTGGAAGGGTCGAGGGACAGTGCAGGGGAGGAAGATCCTGGATGAGATGGATTGACACAGTAAGTGGGGTAATTGGCAATAGGTATGTCAGAGATTGGCTCAGGCTAGAGCAGGGTTCAGAGCTGTTGTACATAGGGTTGCTATGAGTCTCAAGTGACTCAACGGCACATAACAACATGTGTAAAAGCAGCCAAACATAACAGGCTGCCTATAGTGAGGGTCGCTGAGAAGACCCTCAACAAGTGGCTTCCGCAAAGGGCTCAAGCACTGTCGTGATTGTGAGACTTGGGATGGCACAGGGCAGGACAGGGCTTTGCTCTGTACTGGAAGTAGATTAGAGGTTATGGGTAGGGGTGCTGGGGAAATCCAGAGTTCTTGCTCAGTGAGCAGCGATTCTGTTTGGGGTGGTGAATAAGGGTTTGGAAATGGATAGTGGTGATGGTTGCACAACAGGATGGACAGAATTAATCCCACGAAAATGGTTAAAGTGGCACATTTAATGATATTTTTATTTTACCACAATATAATCTTAAAATATAAACACAAAACAAAAGGATTATAGTTTCAAAAAATTATTCCAAAACCATTCCTGGCTTCAAGATACTTGAAATGTGTTGGGAAAACACGGTTTCTCGAAGTTGAGTAACAGATTTCAAGTCCCAGACCAATCAAGCAGCAGTCAGGGGTCACTTCCTTGCAAATGGTGGCGTGCTGTGGCAACCCCAGTGTCTGGCCCTGCCGCCCTCAGGAGACCCTGCCTGGAGTCAGACAGCTCTGAGCCGCGGCAGCCCCCTCTGACTTTCCTTACGAGAGAGCCAGCAGTAGAAATTCCACGGAAATCTGCTCTGGGTGAAGTATTGTAAGAATGGGTCGTCAGCAACCTCAACGAGCTGGGCTGATGGCTGCCACAGCGGCCACGCCATGAGCTCAAACGCGGCAGTGGTGGTGAGGATGACATAGGGATGGGCGCAGTTTCAGTCTGTTGTATATTGAGTTGTTTCTTCGGTTGTCTATCAGGTTGACTGTTTTGCTGTACACAGACTCAGCGACACCTGGTAACCAAACTGAAACCATCAAGTCAACTCCAACCCACACGAGGCCCATGTGTGCAGATTAGAACTGTGCTCACAGCATCCAACGCTGTGGACTCTGGGAAGCCAGACACTGAACCTTTCCTCCAAGGCACTAGGGGGATTTGAACCACTAACCTTTTGGCTAGTTGTTGTTGTTAGGTGTCATTTTAGTAGTTAAGTACATTTGGATCACCTAGGATGCTCCATCAGAAGATTAGTTAAGCAGATCATGTGGTATCCTTAGCTGACGTCAGCACTCTGATACTGATCTTACCTATAACAAATAAAACATTACTGGTCCTGCATCATGGTCAGTAGTAAGTTCAAGTCCACTATTGGCAGCCATCATGTCCAGCCGTCTCATTGAGGGCTTCCCTCTTCTTTGTAGACCCTCACTTAACAATGTAATGTCCTTCTCTATTTGGCTAGTCCCACCTGATGTAAGTAAGTAATTGGGTTGAAGTTTTGGACAATATCCTGTGACCCATGGAGTTTTTTTAACAGATGATTTTTACAAGTTGTCAGGCCTTTCTTTCCGGTCTCTCTGTATATGTATGTATTTATTCCTGGTGAAAATTTTTCCCGGAAAAAAAAATACATCCACAGTTTCTGCTTATGCAATTCAGACATTCATTGCATTCGTCAAGTCAAACTGCCTTCCTAGAATTCTTTTTGTCTTCACAAACTCATTACTCCTTAAGCTTCTTATCTATTCTTATCTAAGCTCCTTTCAAGTTGCTATTGTCAGTTTGATCTCATATAGATAATTCTTTTAAAAGAAAACATCACTCAAAGTGGCCATCTTTTCTAACTTAGTTAAAGGATTGTTTGGCTTAAAGATGACATCAGAGAATGGCCTCCCTTTAAGGATTAAAGATTTCTTCAGACTTTGTTCCCTGGGGTCATCCAGCTCCAGAAACTCTAGAATGATGGGATACCTCTTAACTGCCCAAGTAACTTCATGTTTGTAGTTGTGGACCAAGGTCCACAGCATATTGTTGGGTTAAATAAAAGATTCTAGAACAACTTGACCCCATTTTTCATGATGGCATCTGTATGAACAGATGATCAGAAAGCTATCAGAAAGGGTCCTGCCAGGCTGTCGCATCCAAGCGGTTATAGGATTGTTTTTTTCTTTTTCAAACCTCTATTAAACTTTCCTGATTTTCAAATTTCTTTTCTTTTCAATGAGAAGGACCCTTAACAACCCTAAATGTTATTTTTAAGGGGTTATACAGGGAAACAAATGCAATTCTTAAAAGCTTCCTTTCGTTTTTCTGTGTTGTTTATTTTTAATGTGGTAAAAATACAAATGTAACAAAACATTTGCCATTTCACCTTTTTTTTTTACACCTACAATTAATTAGGTGACATTCTGGGCATTTGCCATGATGTCATTTGCCACTATCTATGTCCAGATTCTTTTGTCCCTCTCAGCAGAAACATGGGGCCCCCAAGACAACAGCCCCTGCTCCTGGGAAGCACAGGTCACCTTTGGTCTCTCCACACCAGCCTCTTGCAGTCGTTTGGCTCACGTGGGATCAGGCACTATTCGCCCTTTCATGGCTGACTTGTACTCGTCTTCTCCGCCTTTGGAGCGAAGGTGGTAGGTGGAGGGTCCTTCCTGGCGTGCTCCGGAAGCTGCATTCCCAGCTGTTGTTTGCTCCGGTGGAGGAAAGGGATCAGTGCCCTCCCAGGAGGGCTGAGGGAGGGCACGGTGGCAGATGGGGTCGAGTTCACTGTGTGCTCCTTGAAGACCAAACATGGACTCAGGGCCGTGGCCCAGAAATAGACCCTTACCCCAGAGGCCCTTGGAATTCTGCAGGGTCATCCCAGGGAGGAGGTCACTGCCAGAAGATTCCTTACAGGCTCTGGAAAGGAAAGATGGGGATGGGGCCAAGGACAGCCTCCTCTGAGCGCCGTTCTCCAGAATGAGGACAAGGAAGAACCTCAGGCAAGGAGCTCTCCAAAGTCAGGCCAGCTCGAAGAGGCGGATTCTAAGCCAACTGGAGATTTCCCATTTACTCCTCAAATTCCATGGAATGTGATGGCCAGAGTGGCTGAAGATGATGTCTACAGGTGTCTGACTCCAGCCTTCACGGTTTCCCATGCTTCTTTTAGACTTATACTGCAACTTGATTTTATACAGCACAAAAGGGATGTTCTAACCCCCCATGTGACCTCAAAACTATTTCCAACTGCTTTATCTCTTCCAGGTAACTTCCAAATATCATTCCTCATTATCAAGATAGAGTTATTTTATTTTCCTAGAGAATCTGTGTTAACTTAGTGTGTCTCAACAAGGTCAAATATCCTAGAGCTAACCACTGCTGAGTGACAGAGAGCAGCGTGGACGCCTTTACCACAGACAGGGAGGAAGAGCTCTTCAAGGCAGGCATGGGGTTTCAGGTGGGCCCGGGTGGGGGGCGGGGCTGTTTTCCTCTCTAGGGACTGCAGGAGCTCTCAGCCCCCTGTGGGACTGCTGGCCTCAGAGGCCTTGGACAAACTCAGGGACTTCTCCATAATCAATTCATCTCAAAGAACGGCTGCTGGGTACTGTGTGTGTTAACTGCTGTGGACACACAAGGATCAGAAGTGGAATTTGTCCTTAAGGGAAGGAACCAAGTGGTACGGTGGATTGAGTTTTGGACTGCTAATCCAAAGGGCAGTGATTTAAATCCAAAAAATAAAAACAAAACAGCAAAACACTAACAAGGTCAAATAAAAGTTGGGTCTGAATCAGTTGGATTAAAACCCCAGCTCATCCAGATAACCTCTCCTTTATTTACCCATTGATCCATGCATCCATGTGTCCATCCATTTATCTATTGACTCACCACATACTTGCGGCCTGGGGCCAGACCCTTGGCTGAAGTGAACCTTGCCCTGTTCTCCTCAGCTGTCCTTCAGGACATTTGTTCCCTGGAGAACTGTCACAGGCAGCAGGTGTATTATGTCAAGCATATGATGCTGTTTTTGAACCCCTGACTCAGGGAAGGCTTGTCAAAGCCCCAGGAAGTACTCTAAGTGGGGCGTGGCCAGGATGGCTCCTCAAGGTCCCCATTCTTCCCCTAACGTCTTTGTGGTTTGGCCTGCTCCTCATTTCTCAAGTGTGTCCTCATCTGTATGCACTATTATTGGGCCATGTGATTGCCCGTCTGCTGGATGAGCTGGATGACCTGGATTGCCAGGTCTACAAGGACCTGGAGCCTCCCTGACCTTGACCATCAGTCCCCTTCCTCTCTCTCCCCTGTTGCTCGCTCTCTCTTGCTCCCTCTAACTCTCTTACTCAGTCTCTCTCTCTCTCTCTCTTTAGCTTCTCTTTCTCGCCTCCCTTAGCCCTCTCTCTCAATCTCTAGTTCACTCTTTCCCTCACTCTTCCTGGTTCCCCCGAATTCCCACAATGCTTGTGCCTCTCTTAGTTCCTTGCTGTGACCCACATCCATTTGGGCCTCTTTGGGTCTCAGTTTGATTCATTAAAAAGCTGCTGATGGAGCCAGTGTCCAGAGTGTGCAGGTGCCGATGGGACAGTCACAGACCTGTCGCAGCCTCTGGACCCTGGACAAGCAAGAACGGAGCTGCAGGAAGTGTTAAGAGCACAGCTGGTGAAGGGTGGGGGGATGATGGCGGTAGCACAGGGCGGGGCTGGGGGCCGGTGGGAGCTAAGTTCTGGGGACCGGGAAGTGTGAGATTTGAAGCTCGTGGCTGGACAAGCCGGAGAAGGTCTCCTGCTCAGAATGGCGATGTGAGCAGAGGCATGGCACGTGTGGTCACACCGGCTTGATGTTGGGGCACTGCAGTGTCCAGTTCACAGCTCTGGGTTCTAGAGTTGTGGCTGAGCTGCTTGTCAGGGTTATGGAGCGAGTGATACCATGGCTGGGTGGCCTTAACAAGCAGCATTTATTCTCTCAAAGCTTAGGAAGCTAGAAGTCTGAATCTGGATGGGTCTCGGGAAGGTGTCTCTCTGTGCGAGTGAAGGAGGAACTGCCTTTCCCTTCCGCATCAGGAGGCCCAGCCTCCCTGGGAGATCTCCTATGTCTCATCCTTCTCCCGTGTGGAGTTTCCCAGCACGAAAACCCGAGTCCAAGGGATTTTCAGTCTTGGTGAGAATGCAGTCTGTGTCCTCTGCTCTCTCTCTCTCTTTTTAAAAAATTTTTTTAAATGATTTTTTATTATTTGTGTGTGTGTGTGTATCATCAAATTGAATCTGACTGGTACAGGAGGAGATTGTCCCTCCTTCTCCAGCATAGCATCTAGTGGAGTTGAACCATCTACCTCTGGGATTGCAGTACAGCTTCTTACCACTAGGCCACCAGAGCTCCCTTCTCTCTCATCTTTTATGTCTCATTAGTCAAGGTGTGAGATAGGAGGGCATATCCCAAGGAGACATCCCTTTCATGAGATCTGGTCTGTGTCCTAATTGCGGGGATCCCCTCACAGCTGATTGGCTGACTATACCTCAGATCACGCCATGGATGGTGATTACATCATTATGCCACTGCCTCTAATCCTGCCTCGTAGCACAGAGAGTAACTACATTTACCACAGTCTAGCCAAGCTGGGACATATTTTTGTGGGACGGAATTTAATCCATGGCTTTCCTCACTGGGGATTATGGGCAATTGCTTCCCCTCCTTGAGCTCAACTCCTAATCTGGGATGATATCTATCTCACCTGGGGGATTGCACCAGTGAAGTGAGAGTAACAGACAAAAAGCCTCCGTGTCACTGTTCACCGTTGAGTGGGCCCTGACTCCTTGCGTCTTTGTGGACAACACACTCGGTGGTCCTCATGACTGTTACCACGCAAAGTCCGTGATCGTACCCATGGGCCTTCATGCCTAGGGGCTCACTTCCTAGCATGATATTGTTGTTGCTGTGGTGTACCATGGAGTTGGAACTGATCCATGGCTGACCCTCCAGTGGGTTTTCAGAGGCAGTTAATTGTAGGGGAGGAGATTGCCCATCCTTCTCCTGCAGAGCAGATGGTGGCCTTGAACCGCATACCTTCGGTATTGCAGTGCAGCTTCTTGCCCCTACGCCATCGGAGCTCTCCCATTGTGATAGTGGGAGATATTATATTGCAATGTTACTTGTTGGTTCAATTTCAGAAACAGATCACCTAGCTTCTTTCCTAGTCTTTTAATCTGGAAGCTCTTGCTAAAAGCTGTCCTCCATGGATTCTGCTGCCGGTGCTTGAAATATTGGTGGCATAGCTTCCCACATCACAGCAGCATGCAACCACCACAGTATACCATACTGACAGGCGGCTGGCGGAGCAGGGACTGGGTTCTCAGGAAATGCCAGTCCCGAGCTCTGGGGTCCTTGGTGTCAGGCGCGTCTGCTCTGGCACCTGCAGAGGTGAGCACTGAATAGGCACTCAGGGTCTGCTATTTCACGTACCCTTGTGCATGACTCAGCTCCTGCGGCCGGATGCTAAGTGGATATGAGGTCATCCTGGCGTGACGTAGGTCTTACTCCATTTGTATCTTCATAGAGGAGACACAGACAGAGAAAGATGGGCCACGTGAAGATGGAGATGCAGGCCTAGGAACACCCAGAGCTGCTAGAGGCTGGAAAATAGTCTCCCTGGAGCCTTCCATGAGAGTGTAACCAGCCCAGTGCCCCCTGATCGGAGCCTTCAGCCTTCAGAACAGAGAGGGACAAAGATGCCCCCCCCCGGATTCTTCCATGAGAGCTCACCTAGCCCAGAGGACCCTGATCAGAGCCTCCAGCCCTCAGAACTGAGAGGGGGGAAAAGATGTCCTCCTGAGAGAGTGCACCCAGCCCAGCACACCCTGATAGGAGCCTCCGGCCTTCAGAAATGAGAGGCGGTAGATTCTGTTCTTAGCAGCCGCCCACTGTAAGGCCCACTGTAAGGGTTTTGTCATGACAACCTCAGGACAGGAGCAGAGGTGGTGTCAGGGGAGAGCCTGGTAGGACAGGGACTCCAGGTGAGGTTTGTGCTTCTGCTGCTCCAAGGCCCCCAGACCAAGCCCACCCCACCGCCATCACCCTAAGAGTGGCTGATGGGTGCGAACCACTAACCTGTTGATCAGCAGTTTAGCCATTGCCCCACCCAGCCAGCAGTGTGGAGGGAGTGCTATGGACTGAGAATTCCAGATGCAGCAGACTCTATATACATACACCCAGTCCAGAGAAGGAGTTTAAGTCAAACACGTAGAAGGGATTACTTTTGAGGAAGGATGTGACCAGGTCAGTAAGACCCTCATCTAGGAAATAACCACTGCACTGGGGGCTGGGGTCCTGGTCTCACCCTGCCCTGCCTGTGGTCTCCTTTGGTTGGCTCTCACCTCCCATCTCTCTCTGTTTTCTTTTCATCACATCTACCCTGTCTTTCCCTTTTGCCTCCTTGTGGGCCAAATTGCATTTACCAAGAAGCTAAAATTAGTTTCTGAAGGGTCAGCATCTTGTGAAGTTTAAGTTCCGCTAGGCCCTAGGGACTTGCACAGGCCTCTGCGCACACACACCCCGACACACACACTACCCCCGCACATCCTCCCTCCCCCCCCACTCACTCTCTCCGTGAGGTCAAGCATGTCGACAGCTGCATGTGAACAGAGCCAGTGGATTCCCAAAGACTGACCTCAAGCATGAGGCCTTCTCGGAATTCCCTGAGGAACCATGACGTCAGCTTGCCAATTGAGGTAGTCTTTTTTTAAAAAAAATCTTTTTTATATTGATCAAGATAATAAAAAACAAAAACCAGCGGAGGAGGTTGGGCAGGGAGAAAAGTACAAAAATGAATGCATGGAAATCCAGAGTGTCTGTAAACGTTCATTAAAATTAATTAAAAGAAAGTAAATCACAAAAAAAAGAATATACAGAAAAAAATTTTTTAAAAATAAACCAAAACCAGATCTGTGACTGCTGGGTTGACTCTAACTCGTGGTGGCCTGTGTTACAGAACAGAGCTGAGCTCCGCAGGGTTTCTGGGCTGTAATCGTGTTGACTGTGGAGCCAAGCAAACTAAAGCTTTGAACAATCTCAATCTCTTCACCATCCATCCTGATGCTGCCAATTGGTCCAGTGGTGAGAATCTTTGTCTTCTTGACATTGAGCCTCAATCCATATTGGAGGCTGCAGTCCTTGACTCTCTGTAGCAAGTGCTTCAGGTCCTCCTCAGTTTCAGCAAGCAGGGTTGTGTCATCTGCATAACACAGATTGTTGATAGATCGTCCACCAATCTTGACCCCACATTTCTCCTCATAGAGTCCAGCCTCCCGGATAATCTGTTCTGCATACAGGTTGAAAAGGTATGGAGACACAACACATCCCTGACGTACGCCCTTCCTAACTTTGAACTATGCAGTGTTCCCTTGCTCTGTTCTGACAACTGCCTCCTGGTCCAAGTATAGGTTTTGCTTTAGAACGATCAAGTGTTCTGGGATTCCCATTCTTCTCAGAGTCAGCCACAGTTTGTTATGATCCACATAGTCAAATGCCTTTGCATAGTCAATGAAACACAGATATACATTCCTCTGGTATTCCCTGCTTTCAGCTAAGATCCATTTAACATTAGCTACAATATCCCTAGTACCACAACCCCTTCTAAACCCAGCTTGGACTTCTGGCAGTTCTCTGCTGATGTGCTGTTCCAAGTTTGCTTGGCTCCACAGTCAACACTCTTGGCACCAGTAGCCAGGAAATTAAAAGACATATTGCCATGGGAAAGTCTGCTGTTAGGGACCTCTCCAAAGTACTGAAGAGCAATGGTGTCTCTCTGGAGACTAAGGTGCGTCTGATACAGGCCATGGTCTTCGCAATCACTTGTTATGCATCAGAGAGTTGGAAAATGACCAAAGAGGATAGAAGGGGAATTGATGCCTTTGAGCAGTGGTGCTGGAGAAGAGTATTGAGGGTACCATGGACTGCTAGGAAAATAAACAGATTCATCCTGGAAAGGGTTAAACCAGGTGGCTCCTTGAAGGCAAGGATTCTGAGGCTCCGTCTAACATACTTTGGACATGTTGTAAGGAGAGACCGGTCCTTGGAGAGGGACATCATGCTTGGGAGGGTGGAGGGACAGCGCAGGAGGGGAAGGCCCTCTATGAGGTGGATTGATTCAGTGACTGGGTTAATCGGGATGGGTGTGTCAGAGACAGTGCGATTGGCACAGGACAGAGCAGAGTTTAGGGCTGTTGTACATAGGGTCGCTATGAGTCGCAAGCGACTCGACCCCACATAACAACAACAACAACAACAATAGTGTGGAAGCCAATGCCAGGACTTTCTTCTGCAGCACCTCTGAGTGGGTTTAATCCAAAGCATTTGTGTCAAATAAATAGGTATTTAGATATTAATCATCAGTTTGTGGACTGAGTTTAAGGTGATGGATGCAGCTGACCAGAGAGCAAGCAATGAGGGATTGTGTTGACTGGAAAGGAATGATTTAATTTTTTACTGTGAATTGGGTGAAAGTTCGCTGAGTTTACCATTTAACAGCTCATGCAGACTGCGTTTTGTGACGTTGCCTGAAACCCCACAAGGTAACAGCTCTCTTCCCCGTGCTCCTCATTTCCACGTGTCCTCCCTTCCTGTCCCTTCCTGCCCTCTGACTTTATCCCTGGACACTTGCTGCCCTTTTGAACTCCTGTGTTTGGCTGTTCCAAGGAGAGTACCCCTCCCTGATGGTACCGTTCACCTTCTAGACCCGTCTATTGTTTGGCTGAAGGTTAAGTCGTGTGAGTGAGTTGGGTCCTAGGCTTGAAGGGTGTCTGAGGGTCACAGTCTTTGGATTCCACCAGTCTGCATCAGACAAGTCAGGCTGATTTTGAGTTTTATCCCACATTTTTCTTCCACTCTCTCTAAGATTCTTGTTCAGAGCATTTGGCAACAGCCGCTGGACACCGTCTAGTTCTGGTCCCAGCGACGTGGAACCGGGGCTTCCTTAGGATAACAGCTCTCAACCTTTCTGTTAACAGCTGAGCATGTAACTGTTACATCATTAAAAACTCACTGTCAAGTTGACGCTGATTGATAGCAGTGTTACCTGACGGGGCGGAGCTGCCCGCAGGGCGTCCAGTCTGCGGTCTTGACACGAGCGTGCTCCTCATCATCCCCACAGTCTCATCAGAGGGCACCTTTCAGAGGTGCAGCCAGAAAAACGGTGTCCTGCGCTCTGCCAATCCGCTACAAAAGACCTCTTTAAAGTGGTTGTTCAATTTTTTTTTTTAAAAAAAGAAAACCCCAAACCAGTAAAGATGTCACTTTGAGGAGTGTGGGGTGTCTGTCCCAAGCCATCGTATTTCACTCGCCTCATATATGTGTGAAAACTGGACAAATGAATAAGGAACACGGAAGAATTGGTGCCTTTGAGTTATATTGTTGGTGAAGAATACTGACTAGATGCTGGACTGTCAGAGCAAAGCAAATCTTTCTTGGGAGAAGGGCAGTTGCTATGAAAGCTTGGCTGGGAGGCTTTGTCTCAAGTGCTTTGGCCATTCCTGGAGCAGGACATCGTGCTTGCTGGGTTATTTTATAAATTAAGTTTTAAAAATGCAGATTTCCACCCCCCCCCCAGTTTCCTTCATTGACATGTTTTTCCTGCAATCATTCCCATACACTGTTTTATAAACTTAATCACCATAGGATTATGCCCATCATTACTCTGCTTTTTCAGGTTCCTGCCAGATCTTTCCCATTTCCTTTACCCTCTCCCTCCACTCGCCAAATTGTGCAACAGTGGGATTAGCCCCCTACCCATCCTCACCCCTCTGCTCCCACCTCTTCTCCCACCTCTTCCCCCCTTAGAGCCCCATACACACTTTATTAGTTATCTCCCTCCTGGCCATGTGCCCAAAGTTATATGAGAGATGAGACAGAGCTTCAAAATTCTTGCCTCCAAGGAGAAACTTGGTTTAACTCTCTCCAGTACAGACCTATTTGTTCTCTTAGCAGTCCATGGTATACTCGATACTCTTCTCCAGCACCACAACTCAAAGGCATCAATTCTTCTGTTGTCATCCTTAGTCATTGTCCAGATCTCTGGGGCATGGCAAGGAATTGCAAAGACCATGGCCTAGATCAGGTGCACCTTAATCCCCAGATTGACATCGTTACTCTAGCACTTTGGAGAGGTTCCTAACAGCAGACTTCCCCAATGCAATTCGTCTTTTGATTTCCTGACTGCTGGTGCCAAGCCCCTTACTTCTATCAGGAGGGACACTTCCCCTTTCCCTTCTGCCTTCACCTGGCCATCCTGATCCCCTGCTCCTCCAGTAACAGTGAATGGCCTCTTTGTTCTCATGGGAGCCATGGCCGTTTTCCTTAAGCTGTTCCCTCTGCCCAGGGCCCCTTCCCACAGGACTCATCTTTTGGTCATGGAGCTGCTGTTGGTGAGTTTGAACTGATGACCTTTAGGTTAGCAGCAGAATGCTAGGCCTTCTAGCAAAGTCCAACCTGGAGCCAAAGAATGCTGAGATGTGACCCTGCCCCTCTGCTGGTGAGCAGGCAGAGGGCCTCCGTGGGGCCACATGTGCCTGATGGTCAGTGGCTGGAATTCCCCAGCTGCTCTGAGGGGGAAAGACGGGCTGATGATCTTCTTCCATTAGGACGTCAACCTTGGACGCTGTGGGGCCATCCTGCTCTGTCCTACAGGGTCACTGTGAGTCACGACCCACACGATAGCAATGAGAGGTTTTTTCTTTTTGTGGAAGTTACAAATCATATTGACTTTTCAGCCAATTATCCATGAGCATTTTGTTTTATAGGGATTACAGTTGTGTAATGTAATTCATTTACAATTTCTTTTTTTCTTTTTTTTTTTTTATGCGTGTACCGTCAAATTGGATCTGACTGGTACAGGAGGCGACTGTTCCTCCTTCTTCAGCAGAGCATCTGGTGGATTTGAACCGTGCACTTCTGAGATTGCAGTGCAGTTTCCTGCCACTAGGCCACCAGAGCTCGCCATTTACAATTTCTAATCAGGTTTTATTTGGTTTGATTTGCTAACGTGGGAGGAAGTGCACAGATGCTTGAACCTCAAAACTAAAATTTCTCTAGAGGCCTAGGGGTCCCCACTAAATCCCAACCTTGTTTCTGAAGCCGCTGCTCACAGAGGCTCGGCCTGGCCTGCTTTACTCAGGGTCACCCTCAGGCTTTAATGAGGACAAACATCGTGGTGGCGGAGATGGCCCTGTAGGGCAGCAGATGGGGACCAGGACTCTTCCCAGGCCACAAGCAGTTGGTCAGAATGAGGGCCCAGAAGTCAGCTGACTCCGGCCACTTGCAGGGACCTTGGGCTCAGACCGAACTGGAATCCTGCCTCTGATACTTACAGCTCTGGCAACTCTGGGAAGTGACTTCATCTCACTTGATTTTCCATCAGGGAAATTGGGATATTACCCACTAATTTATGAGCTGAGACTCCAGTCAGTCCTGGGCTCTCTGGTGCCGGGCATGAAACACCATGTGCTGGGCAGCCCAGGATGCCAGTTTCCCCAGACACAACATGCTCTGTCCTCCCCAAAAGTAAAACACCACATTACTGTTATTGTTGTTGATATTGTTGCCACGTATCTTCAATTTGATTCCCACTTGATGGCAACCCAACGCAGAAGTCTCATTCCTGTGTAGACACCAGGCAGAACTCTATGTAGGGACTCAAAACAGATACTGGTATCCCAGCGTTCACTGCTGTAGCACTCACAATAGCCAGAAGGTAGAAACAGCTCAAAAGTCCATCAACAGACGAATGGATAAACAAATGCGGTCTACCTAAACAATGGAATATTACTCAGCCACAAAGAAAAAGGACGTTCTGACACGTGCTGCAGTGTGGCTGGCTGAGCCTTACACACGTGGTGTTTGACAGACCAGACTGAACCAAGCCTGGTGTCAGGTACCTACAGGGTTTTTGAAAGGTTTTGGATCGAAGCCAAGAACCCCTGAGGTAGAAACATTTCTCAGAGTTATTGCCTGCTGTAGCACTGGGGGTTGGGCTTAGGGGTTTATATGGGGTTGTTTCAGTGGCTCATTGGTGCATAAAGTTTCTGGTCTTGGGAAACTGGTTCTGGGGAATGTCCTGACATAGGATTTCTGAGTTCTGGTTTCAGAAAAATATCCTAACATAGGGTTTTCTAAGTTCTGGTTTGGGGGAATATCTTGACATGGGATTTTCTGAGTTCTGGTTTTAGAAAATATCCCGACATAAGATTTTTGAGTTGAGCTTCAACCTCCATTTTTATTTTTAGCCTAACCGTTTCCAAGTCAGTAAATCTTTAAGCAAACCACTACAACCTTCTCCTGCAGAGCATATGGCCTTTGAACCACCAATCTTTTGGTTAACAGCCAAATTCTTTAATCACAGCACCACCAAACCTCCTGGGTGTGAAGAAAGTCACACCTAAAGGTTAAATATTGTACGGTTTGACTTATGTGACATGGAATAGGAAGGATGCATAGAGACAAGGTTAGATTTGAGGCCATGACAGCCTTGGAGGGAAGGAGAGGGAAGTGAGACTCAGTGGGCACAAAGTTTCTGTGTAGGGTGATGAGAAATTTTATAAACAGTTAATATTGATGGCTATGAATGTAATTGTTGCCTCTGAGAGACAAAATGGTAAAAATGGCATCTTTTGGAATATTTTTTGTAATATACAATATGTAATATTTTGTAATATACAATATGTAACTGATAATTTGGGTTTTTTGGGTTTTTTTTTACAGCTAAGATTATTTTTAATGGAAAGGAAGTGACTTCGGTCTTTGCTAGAGCTCCTTCTCACTTTGACAGTCTCCTTTGGGCTGGGTCTTTTGACGGGGAAAGATGCTATTTGTCTTAACTCTTAAAAATCTAGGCTACAGCTTCTCATTCAAGTCCAAATCTCTGGATTCTTGACACTGTAGGCTGTGAACCAAAAGGTCTGAAGTTCGAACCAACCTTTGCCGTTGTGTGGCATTTTACTCAGAGTGACCCTACAGGACAGAGCAGAACCGTCCATAGTCGCCACACCTCTACATCTTTACCGAAGCAGACTGAGGGGCTGGTGGGTTCAAACCACTGACCCTCAAGTTAGCAAGCTATCACTTAAGACTATCAGGACTAATTGAATCTGATACAACGTCCAAGTGAATGAAAGGCTCACATGTTTCTCTGCGCTGAAACTTCCAGTGTTGAGAACATCCTGCAGCAGATTTTTTCTTTCTCTTTCCTCCCAGAAGCCTGGGGTTCTGAGTGGCTGCTGTGAGCCACGCTGCCTCGGCTTCAGTGTCGTTACACTGATCTGAAGCCTGAGATTATCTTCTGTTGAGTACTCCTTCTGGTCAACAGGCAGTGACTTCCAGATGTGGCTGGGGGCCCTCTGTCCAGCACATCCTGTGTGGATATGAATGTGGCATCAGAATGGTAGAGAGTTTCGTGAATGTTTGGCGGAGCCCTGGGGCACTCTCCCCTCCACCCTCCGAGACAGGACTGTGCTTGGTCAATTCCAAGGAGTCATGTGCATATCTCACCCTGATTTGAGGATAAGTCATCTGCTCTTCTGTCTCAAACTTCTGAGGAAGCAAACACATTAAAGAAGGAGATTTCTCCAAAATGAAGCTAGGGGGACTGGCCAAGCTGGTGGGCTGCCTCTGCTTTAAGATCAGTGTATGTGCTGGCAGTGGCTCTTTGGTGAGGAACTTGTCCCTGTCCCAGTTGCCACTTCCAACTGGTTCCACCACCATCATTCTGTCATCTGTCTCGACTCCTGGCCCCTAACTGATTCTTTGGTCTCTTGTCCCTGCTGTGAGGGTGAACAAGACTCAGACCTTGTTTGCTGGCTGTCAGAGTTTGTCTCTTCTTGAATCTGAACTTGCTCATGAACTTCCTCAAATTGTCTACTCAGTCATCCTAATTGAAAATGTCTAAAGTCTTCTTTATCTTTATCCACTTTTCTCCTTTTTTATGATGTCTTGTTAACCATCCTGTATACTTGGAAACGGGTGATTATTCGGTGCAGGCTTGTAAGAAACACTTGTTAATCTTACTGCTTTGTAGAAAAGCTCAGTTTGGTGTGGTTTAAGTAACTTTCTCTGGGGAGCAACTCTCTCAGCCATCTTATCACCACCACCCTCCTTCAGCAAATATTTGCATGATGATTTCATGCTTGCATTGTGAAAGAGATAAGGACTTACCTAAAATACACTAATCCCATTGTCATTGAGATTAGAAGGAGGAAGACAGATAAACAAGAAAATAGTAGTGATCAAGGCTGTAAATAAAAGGAAATGGGTGGACCAAGAGCATTCTCCTAGTCTTAGATAACCTGTCATCCTTGAGTTGCCCATGGTGATGACGCATGGGTCAGGCTACCATGGTTTTCAAGTCTACAGTTTCAGAAATGGGTCCTCAGTCCTTTCCCTGAGGAGCTGAGCATGGTGACTATTTGCAAAACTACTCCTGAAGTCTTGGGCAGAGAGTAACTTTGTAGAGGTGATGTTTCAGCGGAAACTATGTAGAGATTTTGAGAGGACACCTTCTGTAGGAGTAGCTCGTCCAGAGGCCCTCAGTGGAGGGTAACCTCGATATTCTTGGTGATAGAAGTCTAAGTCAATCAACCAGTTCAGGCAGCAGCATATGATCAAGAATGAATGACAATGAAGGAAGAAGTCAAAGTACTGATGGTGCTGGTGAAAAACAAGAACTGCTGTGTTTTCAGGATTATTAAAATAATCTTCTTGCAGCCTTTAAGGATAAAAAAAAAGAACTGAAACACTATCATTTTATGTTTCCACAAACAGATGCAATGCTGAAAGCCATTTACTTGTCTACAGCACGAAATATGGAAGAAAGCTACCTGGCCAATTGACTGGAAGAAATCCACATATTTGCCCATTCCAAAGAAAGGTGACCCAGCAATGTCTTGGTTATCTTGTATTACTATAAGAAAAATACAAGTGAATTGCTTTAACAAAAAAAAAAAAGAAGAAGTCTAAGTCAGAGACAGCAATCAAGGAAAGGACTGTTGAAGATGTGGTTGGCTGGGGCTGGCTTTCAGTGGGCATCGTAGGGTGTTTGCAACCAGCTCAGTGAGCAGCCAGTAGAGTTTTGAAATAGAAGAGTTACACAGTCGGATTCTTTTCTTTCAAAGATTACACAACTCCTCGCTGAGAATGGAGTGGAGAGGGAGCAGGTGATGGTTGAGGCCAGCGGACCGGGCGAGCTGATTGCATGGTGCAGGTAGAAGGTTGTGGCAGGTTGGAGGTGGAGGCAGTCTACCAAAGATTTAGGAGGCCTGTGTCACTGTCTTGTTTTCACTGCTGCGATGGGAGAAATACCACAAGGGTATTTGACAAAAGGCTTTGTCAAACAAACTTATTCTCTCCCCCATTTAAATGACAGGAAGTACAAACTGAGGGCACCAGCTCTAGGAGGAAGGCTGTCTCTGTCTGCTCTAGGGGAAGGTCCCTGTCTCCTTTCAGCATCTGTGAAATATGGTGTCCCTTGGAGATCCCCATGTGTCTTGGCTTAGAAGGATCTAGAAGGTTCTCAGTGCAGAGATGCAGAGACCACTGGCCTAAAGGACATATTCTGTTCCTGTGTGTGTCTGTGTCCCTTTCTCTGTTCAGTTCTTCTTTTATCTCATATAATAGTGTCACAGGCCACACCCTAGGAGAACTCCTCTTACATTGGATCAGGGGTGTGGTGGGATTAAGGGTGTTGCATCTCTCTCTAATTCTTTTACAACTGACTGGTTTATCACAGCAGATCACATCTTAGGATAATTACATCATTATACAAATGCCAAACCAGTTCCTTACACTCAGCCAAAATGAACACGTTTTCAGGCAGATGGGGGAGGGGATAGAATTAAATCCATGATACGCATGTTAATGACTATTCTGACCAAATCTATTGGTGGCTTGGTGTGGAAGGAATGGTTCATGTTCCTAATGTGGCCTGGCTAGGCTTATCCTACATATGTTCTCAGTGCAGAAAGACTTGAAGCCCTTGCAGAAGATAAAATACAGCTTTCAATATGGATTGCATTTCAATGTCAAGAAAACAAAAAATCTTACTACTGGATTGACAGCATCATGACAAATGGAGAAAAGATTGAGGTTCTCAATGATTTAATCTTTCTTGGATCCACAATCAAAGACCCTTGATACCAGGAGACATATTTTACTGGGAAAGTCTGCAGTCATAGACCTCTCCAAATTAATGAGCAATGATATCAGTTTGAGGACTAAGGTGGACCTGATTTAGACTATGGCGTTTTCAAGCATTTGTTATGCATTTGAGAGCTGAACAATGAATAAAGATGACAAAAGAAGAATCGATGCCTTTGAGTGCTGTTGACTGATGGTAAAGTACATTAATAACAAGACAGAACACAAGAATGTATAAGTAAACAAACACAGGTAAAGCAGGGGGTGAACAGTTCGAGCCACTGAAGCACAGCACCTAGCTTCCCTGTGAAAATTGCCAGGGATCAAATCACAAAGAGAATTCTATGCAAATGAAGCTAAGCTCTTTCTATTGAAAATCTTATGCTTGACTCAGGAGGGAGGGGTTAGCAAACACAAGAATCGTGTAAACACTTAAGGTTTGCCTTAGTGTCTACCCTGTAAATATCTAAAATCTGCCTTGGTGCTTCAGGGTGAATTTCAGTTTGTATCAGTGCCTCCCTCATATTCTGATATAGCATTTGGTTTATTACAAATATTTAGTATGAAATTTGGCTTCTCACATTTGAGCTATGGTGTTACAGAAGAGTCCTGAATATCCCCTGGACTGCCAAAAGAACAAAGAGATAGGTTTTGGATAAAGTGCAGCCAGCATGCTCTTTGGAGACAAAGATGATAAAGCTTCATCTCCCATACTTTGGACTAAGAGAGGTTATTCCTTGGAGAGGGACATCATGTTTGGGAAAGTGGAGGGTCAGCAAGAGAGAGGAAGATCTTCAACCAGGTGGATTGACATGGTGACTGCCACAATGGGCTCTAGTGTGTCAGGAAGTATGAAGATGGCACCGGATAGAACAGGGCTTAGATCTGTTGCTCGTAGGGTCACACGATGAGTCATACTTGACTCAATGCACCTAACAACAACACAATTTTTCCTGCTTTCCCAGTGCACAGAAAAGTTCTTTTTACACCACATGGTAGTCTGTTAACTATGCAATAGCGTTATGAAAAAGTTTTGAGATATTGCTAGAATTAACCAAAATTTGGCAGTGAGCACATGCTATTGGGAAAATGGCACCCATAACTCACTTGATGCAAAGTTCCACTTTCAGTTCATTAAAACCGCAGCGCCTGTGAAGTGGAATCAGGTGGGCTGCAGTGCGCGAGGCCAGCCCAGAGCACCGCGATGACATCCAGAAGTATCGTGGACGTGCTCGCTTCATCGGACTGTGAGGAGTCAGGTATGAGAGGCTCACTTTCCATGCAGAAGACAGAGCAGGATTCCGACAGTGAAGCCATCACCATCTGTCAGCACTGGTTTGCATGGAGCTGTGATGCTGAATAGGTTTCAGTGAAGCTTCCAGATGAAGACGAACCAGGGGGAGAGGCCTGAGAATCTTCTTCGGAGAAGCAGAAGATCCTGGGATGGGGCAGATCCGGCAGTGTGCACCCACTGTGCGTGCGGCTCCCGTGACAGCACAGTCAGTTCTCAGGTCTTCAGCTGAAACCTACCCACCCCCAAAATTACACCATTTCCCAGAAAATATGTTAGCTGCGAATTGATACAAGGAGACAGGGGTTTTGGTCTGGGATTAAGATTTAAGTGGCCCCCAGACCAGTATCCCCAGGATGTTTGGGGTCCTGGGGTTCTCAGCTCTGCCTTTACTCCACATTGGGAAGGTCCAGGTGGGAGCAAGGTTTTCCCAGGTCTGTGAAGTCTACTGAGATCTGAATCAACAGTGATGTGCTCATATTCAACATGCAATGGAATGCTCTGTTCAAATGTCTTCAAAGACTCCTGTTGCGGGTATACATCTGCATCCTTGAATTCTTGGGGAAGAGTGACTCTTTCCCCTGCAGTGTAGATGGAGAGTGCTTGAAGGATGCAGAGAGGAGGTTCTTTGCCAGCTGTGCACGTTTTGTATCCTGCAGCAGCTGTGAAAATGCAGATGGCACTTTCTAGATGTTTCTGGAGATTCAGCGAGGTACCACTGATGAGGCTCTAAGCCCTCAGATTCCTCCCCCCTCTGCCCCCCATACTAGGTGAGGCAGCAACATCTGACAGCGGCCAGGTCAGCCCTAGGCCAAGGACGACAAGAAGGCCTTAGGGAGAAGCACCAGTCAAACGGGTGAGCCAGGCTGGGCCTTCGGAGCAGCCGCGTGGAAATGACAGCTTAGCAACCCTCTCGGGTTGGATCTAGAAACTCACAAGCTCCAAGTGAGGGAGTTTAGCTGTAGGGAGTCGTGTGGCTAACTCACAGGCTGCATTCCTCTGGTGGTTCAACTCCACCAGCAGGTCCGAGTGAGAAAGGGGCAGTGTCCTCCTGAGTGACTGGCCGCTGCGGAAGACCTGCTGGAGGCTCGGCTAGAAGTCGGCGCCAACTTGGGGACGAAGAGGTAGGGAGCCCTAGTGGCACGCTGGTTAAGCACTTGGATTCTAACTACAGGGTCAGCAGTTTGGACTGGCCAGCCGCCCTGCAGGGAAGCTGAGGCAGTCTGCTTCCGTAGAGATTTACAGCTTTGGAAACCCCTGTGGGGCAGTTCTCCTCTGTCCTACAGGGTCACTTGAGTCGGAAACCAGCCTGATGGCAGTGGGTTTCTGAAAGTGTTTGGGAGGGAAGGAGTGGAGTCCCTGGTGGGACAGTTAATAAGTTCAGCTGCAGAAAGCTTGGGTTTCAGTCCACCCAGAGGCACCTTGGAAGAAAGGCCTGGCCACCTACTTCTGAAAAACCAGCCATAGATCACTCCGACTGTGGGGGACAGTTCTCACCTGACACACACGGGGCCTCCAAGAGTGGAGCCAATTCAGCGGCAGTTGGGCCAGCTTTGGAGGCCTTGGAGGGGAGATGGCATATGGCTGTGGGCCCGGGACTCTGTGCTGACGGGGACCAAGCACATGCTGCTTCTCATTGAGACTTTGCTCGGCCCTCCTTAACTGGGAATTTAGGAAGTGAGGATTTCTGATGAATATTTCTCTCTCAGCTGAGACATTTAGTTGCTGAAGGTCTTGCCTAGCTTTGAATGCTGTCCTGTCTTCAGAGCTCCAGCTACTCCAACTTCCCTACACCCTAGATCGGCTTCCAGGAGCCCTCATGGTGCTGTGTTAAATCACTTGGCAGCTAACCAAAAGGCCAGTAAGTGAGAACGCACCACCAGCTGCTTCATGGGAGCGCGAGGAGGCAGCCTCTTCCGTGAAGCAGCACTCTGGGAAGGCTGTGGGCAGTTCCACTCTGTCCTCCAGCGTGCTGGGAGTCAGGATCGGTCCGACAGGTCAGGTAGGTGGGCTCGCTTCAAGGCCAGGTCTGTGCTCGTGACATTTCTCCTCTAAGAACCCCAGTGAACACTGTACTTCCATATGTCATGGGTACCCCTTCTCTGTCCCGTCTGAGCTATCTATGTCCTTCCTCCCCACCTGCCAGAATTGGCTCCATTTAGCCAAGAGGGTCTAAAGACACACTCCTGTTCTTTGAGTGAGTTGCAGTAACATTCACCAAACATGAAGTTCACCCTTTTAATTACAAAGGAGGAGATAGCGCATCTTTTCTGGGGACGCTGCTGATGGACCCAAACTGCCAGAGAGGCGTGGCCTTTGGGTTCGCCCCAGGACTCCCTACATACTGTGTCCCCACAGCTCCCTTCTTGCACTAAAGCGAGGCTACATTGGAACCATGTGTCCCTAGACTGACTTACTCACAAGGAAGACTTGAAGACAAACTTGAGAATGACCTTGTTCATAACCAAGTAGTGTAATGTCATCTGCAGGTAGAGATAAGTATACTTGTTTCTGCCATTTTCTGATGTCCATTTGCATGTTCTTCTTGTGTGCCTTTAAAGAGATCCCGGGGATCCAACGATGGCAAGAATTAGTCCTTCTAATTCTTCATCCCACAGAGCAGGGGGTCCTGTGGGATGGCCAGTATCCTCCCCTGCTTTGACAGGGACCAGCATGCTGAAGGGGCAGCCTGTGCATGCCAGCCCGTGCCAATCAGCTGGATAGCTAGATAGATGGCTTCAACGCTCATTTTGGCAGAGACTCCAGCCTGAACGTTCTCTCCTAGCACGTCAGCCTTAGCCTAGATGAAATAGGTCGTGGAGTCAAGGGTACAGACCCACACCTGTGTTTCCAGGCCACCTGGGCAGCCAGGTGATACTCCTTCCTCAGAGCTAGATGTGTGCTCCGGAGCCTTTGGGTTTCTGAGCTGTAGCAGGATGACCAGCAGCTACGAGGAAAGGCTGGTTCTTCCAGAAGTGAGGCTTGGTTGCTGCTCCACGCTGTCCTTGGGGCAACTTAAAATATGCAACGTGCTGTCAGAGATGAATTGCTTCATTCAAATTGGCCTCTGCAGAAGACTGCGCTCCTGGATAATACCTGCAGGGAAATGCCACTCCATCCCTGATGCGGGCCGGGCTCTGACACGAGTCGCTCCAGCCTAGCTGTTTATCTCACCTGATGGTTGAGGATGCCAAGAGCAGACACAAGGAGCCTCTCATTCTCTGTCAGTTCACAGGAAGACGCTGTCCTGGGAGAGGGACCCTCCCCTGCAAATGACCATCGATGAAGAGCTTCCCCGCCACCCCCGGCTGGCGGAGTTCCTGAAGTTGTCCCCTTACCCAGGCTAACTGTTAGAAGCAGCCTGGGCTCTGGCCAACACTGCTTTGGGGCCACGGAGCTGGCCTGGGTGCTGGCGGAAGGGGGCACCATCCAGCCCTTGGTCGAGCTCCTATCCTGTCCCTGTGCAGCTATGTGTGACCAGGCAGTGTGGGCTCTGGGTAACATAGGTCAGCTTCTCCCCTTCTCAGGCTAAACAAAGGGGTTCAGGCAACACAGAGGTATGGGGACTCTGTGGATGGCATAACCTCAAACCCCACAAACCTGGTGCCATCAAGTTGGTTCCAATGCCTCTTAACTGGGTTTCCCAGGCTGTAAGTCTTAATGGGAGCAGACTGCCTCACCTTTCTCTCAAAGAGTGGCTGATGGACTTGAACTGGCGACCTTTTGATTAGCAGTACACGGTGGGCTTGGTGTTCTGGAACCCCTGCAGGACGGTGCGGCTGTGGTTGCTGCTGACTGAGCTATAAGTCACATGACCTCCTTCTAAGGGGGTGAATCTGTCCGGTCCTGGTGCTTCGTGGTCGTCATCCTGTTTGAACCCACTGGGGCAGTTAGTGTGTCAAGACTCCTCACTGAGGGTTCCTCTCATTTCTACAAACCTTCATCTTTCTAAGCATGATATTCTGTTCCAGTGATCGGCCTCCTACCAGAAATACCCAGAAATGCTGGGAAAGAACAATCTTTTTCAAAATTCAGAGTCCAGTTCAGGAGGGGAAATAAAATGAAGCCGACAGGACGATGTGGTGCTTTCCTGAGGACCTCTGCTGACACTGGGGCCCTGACAGTCATAGGAACGAGAGACAGGGACCCTGAGTGGGACGGATAGTTTGTAGGGAATTTCTAACCAAAAGCTTGATGGTTTGAACCTTCTCAGTTGGTGCCATGGGGAAAAGGCAGCTGATTTGTCTCCATCAGGATGACGGTCTTGAAAACACTACAGAGCTCAGTTCTACCCTGTGACATAGAGGAGCCCAGGAGCTGGAACAGACTCAGAGATAATGGGCTTGGCTTTAACTAATGGCTCCGGGGTCAAAAGAAAGAGAAGCCCTTCACCCATGTACCATGGGAAGCTCTCATAAACCTTTGTATAACCCAGGACCCTGCTTTACTGAACTACAGCTCCCTGGACAGGAGCTTCGCGTGGCACTAGGGTAAGACAGTCAACTGCTAACCTAGAGGACAAAGGTTTGAACTCACCAGCAGCTCCAAGGGAGAAAGACGAGGCAGGCTGTCTCCATAAGGATTTACAGCCTTGGAAACCCCACAGGCCGTCCTTTGTCCTGTCAGGCTGTTACGGATCAGAATGGACTGGCTTGGTTTGGGGCTGCCTCCACTGAGCGCTGCCAGGGGAGCTTATAAAGTTAATGTCGCTTTGGCTGGAAGTCAAGTCTCCTCCGAGAAATTGTCCTATAGCCCCATGGTGGATCTGGGGCTTTGGTCTCTGTGGACCCCAGGAAAATACGAGCAGAGGAATCAGAGCTTCAGGGCTGGCAGTGCCCCTCCTCAGTGGGTGTGTGGCGGATAAATCCAAATGCTATCAGGGAGCACAAACTCAACCGGAGCCCTCAGGATCCTAACAGGTTCAGATCAGCCCAATACCAGCAACTTCAAGTTCAAGGAAAGAGCCCCCCTCCACAACTGAGCAAGAAGAAACAAACAGCCTAAGTAGACTGCCATGGATTCCAGATCCTGGAGTTAACAGCTGCGGGATACAAACGTGGTCTGCTTTTGTTTACTCCTCCTCTCCTTTTCTCCTGTTTTTAAAACTCTTGCAGACATAAAACACCCATTATGGAGACGGTCTGTCTGTCGTTTTGCCGGCTCTGAAGGGGCCAGGCCAGGCTGGCTGGTGTGATGTTACTAATGCCTTTCCTGATGGCCGAGGAATACAAACTGAGACTTCCAGGATCTAAAACGGGCCGCTGAGCAGACAGCTGATCGCCAACATCTATTGATTTTTCCAGATTTTGCTCGGAGTGAATTTTGTAGGTTACCACCTTGTGCCAAAGTCTTCCTGGCAGACAGCTCTGTCTTCCTGAGATGCTAGCAAATGCAGCCACCAGGAGAGCAAACTCCGTGGGCCTTTTATGTCCATGCACCCACCAAAACCCATTACTGCTGGGTCAGCTCCCACTCACAGAGCCCTACAGCACAGAGCAGGACTGCCCCACAGTTTCTAAGCTGTAAAACAGACCACCGCATCTTTCTTCCTATGGAGCCGCTGGTGGATTTGAACCACTAACCTTCAGGCTAGCAGCCGAGTGTTTTAACCACTGCACCACTAGTATGCCTTTTGATGTCCGTGTCCTGTGCAGATAGCAGCTGCTGCTGTGTGGCGCCTCTGCTCTCCAGGTTGAGGGTGTCCAATCCTCCGACACCTTGGAGAGGGTCTAGTAATTGGCGAGCCTATCTACTTGCCAAACCCAAGGATGAGTAGGCCTCTCTCCTGCTGGGCAGACTAGTCTCCAACCCCAGGGCTCTGTTCTGTCCTTGAATGCCATGCTCGGACCTGTCTGCAGGTGAAGTCAGGAGTTCTGAGACCCCGTTATCTCCAGCAGTTCTGTCCCACATCTGCTGGCCCTGCTTTCAGCAGCAACCCAGGTGGGCGTCTCTATGTGAGACCTACCCAGGTGATGGATGTTCTTAGTTGGGAAATCTGGGGAGATGACCCCAAAGCAATACCAGATCATCTGACTGCTGCCCAGACTCCCTGAGAGCAGCATCTATGAACAAGGTCTGGTAATCAATATTGTTTGGATGATTGACTTAAATTTGCCCATTTGGAACTGTTAGAAGAGGTCCATTAAACTTTTTACTTTTTATAATAGCTAAAGATAGAGGAAAGGTTATTAAGCAAGAGACACATTCACAAAGGCGAGAGCAAGTCCTGTCCACTACAAATTCCAAACTGACTGGGTCGGTGCATCACCAATTATCATTCACCAATTACATGTTTCCTTCTACATTGTGAAAGATCCATCCTCTCAAGTAATTCTGAGGTCTTCTTGAGTGACCTAGGTTTCAGCACCAAATGTTAGGGTTTCAGGAGGTTCCTGGACCTGGTTTGTTAGCTGGGTGCAATCTAGAAAGATTGTTTCCGGAAATGACTACTACAAGAGCAGAGTTAGAACATACAATGCAGATAGCATCGTTAAAGACAGAGGAAAGTTTATTAAGCGAGTATTCCAGAAGGTGAGAGCACGTCCATTCAGGAGTAGAGAGGTGACAGCAAACCTCACTGAGGTTTTTCTAAGCATAACAGCGTCTTGCCATCAAGTTGATTCCGACAGGGACAGAGAAGACCCGCCTACATGGTTTCCAAGGCTGGAACCTGTATGAAAGCGGATTGCCTCATCTTTTGCCCAAGATCAGCTGGTAGGCTTCCATTTAGTTAACCCTTCAGTTAACAACTGGACACTGAACCAGTGCATCAACAGAGTTCCTGAAGATTCTCTAAGAGTGAGTGCATTCTGCCTTTAAGGGGACAGACAGAATCAGTGACTCCTCAGTGGTGTTCATGGGAGCATTGATAGCTTGGTTGTAAAGAGTTGTGCTGCCAACCCAAAGGCAGGCAGTTCAAATCCACCAGCTGCTCTTCTAGAGAAAGATGGGCAGTCTCTTCCCAGGAGATTAACTGCCTCTGGAGCTACGGGTCAGTTCTGACTCCACAGTACTTAACAGGGACAGCTCTGTTCGTAATAGGATCTAGAGTTGAAGGTCAGAGTTGATTTACATAGCAACAATAGAGCACTCCCTGGACTGGGCATTAAATCTGAGTGTGGTTTACCTCAAATAAAAATGACGAGAAAGTAGATTTCAAAGACTAGGGGAATCCAAAGAAAATACAGAAATGTTCGACTCCACCAGATGCTCTGTTGGAGAACGAGGGACAATCTCTTCTTGTACCAGTAAGATCTGATTTGATGTACACACACACACACACACACACACACACACACATATACACACACACACAACATTTTTTAAAAAAGAAGGAAAATGCAAAAATGGCTGATAGGCAGATGAAAAGATAAACGTTATTTGACACTAGAGAAATGCTTATAAAAACCCACAGTGAGAGGCCACTTAATCAATAAACCGGCCATCATCAAAACAATAAAAATAATAGCTGTCAGAAGTTGAGAAATTGTGCACTGCTGGTGTGAATGCCAAATGGTGCAACAGCTGGATGGTTCTTCAGAAAGTTAAACGTAGACCTATCATATGAACCAGTACATTCAATCCTAGTTACTTGCTCCCTCTAATTAAAATAGACTCAGATATCTGTACACCACTATGTGTGATTCAGAGTAGCCTAAATGTAGACACAACGCAAGTATCCATCAACAGAAGAAAGGCTAAGCAAAAAAAAAAATAGTATGTAGAATACAATGGAATATTATTTAGCCAAGTAAAGGATGCGGGAATACAACGGAAGGATGTGGTAAAATGCATTGACCTGGGTTGTTGATGTGCTTGTATGGTGCAACCAGAAGTCAAACCTGTTACCTTTGAGTCAATTCTGACTCCTAACAACGCTGTAGAACAGACTCTATAGGGTTTCCACAGACGCAAACCTTTATGGAAGCAGATTACTTCCCATGCTCCCTGTGAAGTGCCTTGTTGTCATTGTTATTGGGTGTCATCAAGTCGAGTGCAATGCATAGTGATCCTGTGAACAACAGCTCTGAGTCCTGCCCCATCCTGTGCTGTCCTCATTTCTGACACACTTGAACCCGTGGCTGCAATCCCTGTGTCAATTCATCTTGTTGAAGGTCTTCCTCTCGTTGACTGTCCCTCCACCTTTCCAAGCATGATGCCCCTCCCTAAGGAGCAGCCTCTCCTAGCAACATGCCCCAAGTATGTGAGGCAGAGCTTACCCTCTGCCTCCTCAGAGGGCTCTGGCTGCACTTTCTGCAAGACACGTCTGCTTGCTCTTGGGCACTCCATGGGGTATTCTGCTCTCTTCATACAGCCTTTCCCTCTGCGGCCGAGCATGTAACTACTGTGCCACCAGGGTTTCCACCTAGACATGGCAGGAAGGCAGAAGAAATCCAGGACACCCCCAGGATTCGGGGCAGGTCATTTAGATGACTGTCCTCCTATGGAAATGGGAAAGACAGCTGGAGGGAAAAACCAGAGCTTAGCTATCTATGCTGAGTCAATGAGTTCAAGGCATCACTACACGTCAGCTTGAAGGATATGCAGGTCTAGGTGAATGTGTGTACAAGACTCATCATGCCAGGTGAGAGCACTTAGAACAGGACTTCACAACCTAATGTGAGCACCTGATTGTTTGTGTAAATAAAGTTTTATTGGACCGTGGCCACACCCACACGATTACACAGTGGCTGTGGCTGATTCTGTGCTGTTGAGTAATTGCAAAGAAACCCTATGGAATGCAGAGATGGAAGTATTTACTATCTGGCCCTTTAGAGCAAAAGCTTGCCAGCTCCTGACCTAGAATGTGAGGCGAGCCAGGGGCCAGGTCCCAGGACCTCAAGCATCCAGAGGTCAGGCAGCCTGCCGAGAAGGCTTGTCAGTGGAGAATCGAAAGGCTGGAACCATCACGGATGCCGAGATGAGCTTTACCAGAAGGACGTGGCTGGCCACTGCATAGAGCTGACTCTGAGGACAGTAACTACAGGACTGAAAACCAGCCACTGAACTTGGAGGCTTGGGTAGAGGTGATTCCTACACCATACACCAACCTAAACTGGTTTGAAGGACAAAAGAGTAGCTGTGAGGCAGACAGAGACTACAGACGTACCTTTGATAATGGACTTTGAATAGTAGAAGTGGGATGATGACTGGCGAGAAGGCAAGGGAAGCTCGAAGATTCCAGAAGTGTGTCTATGCTGATGGAGCAGCCCGGGGATAGAGGGGACCCTGGGTCACGAGTCTTTAAAAGCAAGAAAAGTGGTGGGATCGGAAGCCTGATCCTTGAACAGAAGAACAGAAATGGGATTATGATGTGTTGATCGAACTATAAGGCACCCTGGTGGTGCAGTAGATTAAGACTTGGGCTACTAACCAAGAGGTTAGTGGTTCAAACCCACCAGCTGCTCTTGGCGAAAGATGAGAGATTCTGCTTCCATAAAGATCTAGAGCCTTGGGAAGCCTTTGGGGCCAGTTCTGCTCTGCCCTAGAGAGTCGACAGGAGTCAGAATTGACTCAGTGTTAGTGGGCTTGGAGAGGCGGGCGGAGTGATAAGCTGCTGGTGGGAAGGCCAGTGACTGCTGCCTCTGATTTTGATCAATGAAACATGGAATTAGGTCATCGAGTGAACAGAGGGGGGAGAATGTTCTAAGGGAGCTTCCACCCGGCACCGAGTGTGACATTTCCTTTCGTGTACCGGGTCTGTAGCATCACCTAGAACAAGTCCCTGTCTGAAGCACAAAAGCTTTGATCCATGCTGGTCGATGGTATTGATCGCGGATGGCAAGGGCATGCTGCCGCTGCGTTTTCTATCCTTTATCCCTGAACAATGTCTTTGCAGCAGCTCCTGTGTGTGCGGAACGTGAAACCATGGTCATGTGGTCCTGGTCCAACCTGTGCTTGAACCATAACCTGTGTTCTTAGGCAAACGTGGGGAAGCAAATGCTGATGGTCCTCTGGAGCCCCCTGCAGTGCTCTCAGACACCCACTGGGCCCTGAGCACAGGCGGTGGACACAGGGGTCCTGGCCAGGCCGCCAGGGCTCACGAGCACCCCACAACTCAGTATCTTGGTAGGCAGCCTCTCAAGTCCCTTCTGCCTAGAATCCAGCCAAGGACCTTCAGCCTAGAACCCAGTCCTGTTCATTGTAGCAAATTCTCTTCTCGCTGCCTGCCCCTCCTCCAGGCCTTCCCAGTCAGTTCTCATGCTGCTTCCACCACCAAGTTTCTGTCTGCAGAGCCCTGGGTTCTGCCACTCTGTAGCCAAAGGCTTGAATGGATTCTGACCTAAAATATGGCAGATATTAAGCGGTATAGGGCCATGGCAGCTGCGGTGCAGGCTGTAGGAGGCTGCACTGGTAACCGAACGGCTGTGCTGCTCCGGTGCTTGGAACCACCACCCAGCTCTGCAGGACGAAGGTGGGCGCCCTCCTCCCGTGGGACTTGCAGCCTCAGAAACCCAACGAGGGTCAGCAGAGGGGGTCGGAGTCATGGGCAGTGAGCATGCAGGAGCGGTTCAGTGATGAAGCACTCTTCTGCTGGCGGAAAGGTTGGTGGTTCAGGCCCACCCAGTGGCTCCACAGGAGACCTGGAAGTCTGCTTCTGCAGCAGCTGAGCAAAGCCATGGGTCAGTTCTTGTGAGCTATGGAGTCACTGTGAGCCAACACCCAGCAGCAGTATCAGCAACAAGTAATTTACTGTCTTAATCTGACACCCAGAAAAACATCTAATAATAACTACTTATGGGGAGCTCTGGTGGCCTAGTGGCAAGAAGCTGAGATACAATCCCAAAGGCTCACAGTTCGAGGCCACCAGCGGCTTCCTGAGAGAAGGATGGACAATCTCCTCCCATGCAATTAACTGTCTCTGAAAACTCACTGTGGGTCGGTTCCGACTTGACAGTCCACAGCAACGACAATAACAACAGTATTACATATAATTCTAAAAACAAACTTGTTGCCATCGAGTTGGAATCGACTCATAGCTGATTCTCTGGCAGGTTTCAGAGGCTGTAAACTGAACGGGAAGAAAGGGCCCATCTCTTTCCCACAGAGCAGCTGGTGGATTCGAACTGCCTGTCTTCGGGTTGGCAGTGTAGCTGCTTACCCGCTGAGTCACCAGAGCTTCTAGATTACCTATGACTTAGGCTGAATTACCCAGCAGCCCTGGTGGCGCCATGGTTAAGAGTTCAGCTGTTAGTTGGGATCTTGAGGCTACCCAGCAGCAGTGCAGAAGAAAGACCTGGCAACCCGCTCCTATAAAGATGACCGACAGCCACGCCAAGGCTCCGGGGTCAGGTCAGCTCCAGCTCGTGGTAAATCTCCCCAGGAGCCCACGGCCCCACCTTACACACGAGAAGAACAACATAAAAGGGTTCTGTTTTCTGAATAACAACATAGATTACACAATCGACTTACAAAAATGATTCTGTTTGACCTTAGAATCTTTTTCCAAGATTCTATTCACGTTTTCCTAATTCCTAGATTTCTCAAAGATCCCATCTTCTCAAGATCCAGAGGCACATTCTCCCTCCTCGAAAACGGCCTGCCTGGACACTGGACCACGCCGGAATCCTACATTTAGGTTCTTGGCATTCTGCAAGGAATTCTACGTACAGGGAAGGGCTTAAAGCCCAGAGAGAAGCTGTCTCGGCGGTGGTTAACTTCACACCTGGAGCTCCTTGGACCAGCTGGTCCTTCTTATCCGGTCTGCAACCCTGGAGTACTCCCTGGTGGATCTGCTGCGTGTTCAGGACCCCTGGGTCGTTCTCATCACCCTAGACCCTGTCTTCATCCTCCAGGTAAGCTTCCAGGCGACCCCCAGGTTGTTCTCATCACCCTAGACCCCATCTTCATTCTCCAGGTAAGTTTTCAGGCAGCCTCCGCATTTGAAGAAGACATTTCACTTGCTCCTTAAAACCCGAAGCAGATTCTCGACCATGCCACCGTCACGTGCCCTCCACACATTCTACGTTGTTGTTGTTGTTGTTGTTGCTATGTGCCGTCGAGTCGCTTGACACACATTCTATAGACAATAAAACCAAGACAGCTGTCAGGTAGAGGGCCTCCACCTTCACATTCTCCAGCGAGTGTGAGGCTCTGCAGAGTCCAGAAGATGCAGGTGGCGTGACAGAGCACAGGTCTGCTCTCGTAGAGCTGACGTCCAGGGGCCAGGCACGCCAGTATGATGGGCTGAAAGGAGTCCCCCTAAAAGTGCTCCTAGAGTCAAGAACGGTGAAACTCTGGCTCACAAATTCTGGGCGTGTTTGTCAGGAGGGGCCAGTTTTAGGAAAAGATATTCTGGAAAGGTAGAGAGTCAGCCAAAGAGGGGAAGACCCTTAACAAGATGGATTGTCATGGCTACTACAATGATGGTTTGAACAGGAGAGCTGGCGCAGGTGTGGTTCTCACCTGTGGTTTGTAGGGCCTCTACGTGCAGTAGCTAACTTGACGGCACCTGACGAAATATGTGTGGAATCCTGACGCCCACACCTGGGCGGGTAATCCTGCAGGAATGGGGTTTTCTGGGTTACATAGGGTGTGTCTTAAGACAAATCACTTTTGAGTTACAAAGAGCAGCCTAGATACAAAAAGGTGAAGCATCCAGGTAAAGAGAAGACACAGGGCTTCCTGCCTGAGTGGAGGGAGTGTACACCAGCCTTCCCTGGAGCAGCTGCCCTGAAGGAAGGCTTCTAGCTCCTGACTTGTTTTTGTTGTTGTGTACCACAGAGTTAGAACCGACCCTTAGCTGACCCTCCAGCGAATTTTCAGAAGCAGTTAATCACACAGGAGGAGATTTCCCATCCTCCCACGGAGCAGCTGGTGGCCACAAACTGTGTGCCTTTGGGATTGCAGCACAGCTTGTCATTAGGCCACCAGAGGAGAAGAGAAATGATTTCTGTCTTGAGAGGCACCCACTTGGGGTATCCCTGTTACAGCAGAAGGGAAAGGGATGGTAGGCACTGATGGCTGAGAGCAAAGTCCCAGAGGAAGTGAGCAGTCCTGTAGCTATCTGGAGAAGAACATTATAAGACAGGAGGATGTGATCAGAGCAGAGGAACAAGGATGGGAAATGACTGACAATCAGGCTCAAGGCAGCGGGGCCAGACGGCAGGAGGGCTGATGGGAACTTTACTATGCTGCTGGCTGAGATGGAGAGACCAGTGAAGGTTTTCTAGCTGGAGGGCAAGTCGGTGAGGCAGCTCGTTGATTTAGAGGCTAAATAAGAGGGAAGCTCCAGGGCTGGATCTTAGACCCTGGGGTTACGTCGACTGGGAAGAGGACTGTGGAACAGACACTGATACTCAAAAAGGTCTCGGCCTTGGCTCCTAGAGCCGGAACTCAAATACTACTCAAAAGGGAGTGGCTTTTATAGAACAGAGATTTACTTTCTGTTTTGACTCAAGCTCTTGGCCGAGTGCAGTCCTTGCTCCCTGGTGACCCTTCCTCTGTGCTCTGTGTGTATGTGTGTGTAGGTCCACCTATGCCTACCTTTTTTTTTTAAAAAAAAAAAAAAACCAACCTCAAAAGTGATTAGACTTAGAAGCCACCCTATTAGAGTATGATCTAATTAACACAGCAAAGAAAAGCCAATTTCCAAACCTCTGTGTTTTGCAGGAATAGTGGTCAGGATTACACTACATATTTCGGAGGGGTACTATTGAATCCATGTAGTGTTATTTCTGAATGAGAGCACAACGGGAACCAACATGTACATCCTGGTGTGTTAAGTGCCTCTGACGGCGGTGCGCATAAAGCCTTGAAAGGCTGCCAGTTTGAACCAGGAGGCAAGATGTGCTCCCAGAGGATGTGCAGCCTCGGAGACCCCACGGGGCAGCTCTGCTCTGTCCTGCACTGTCGCTGTGAGGTGGAATGAACTCAGAGGCAGTCAGGTGGTGGGCTTTGTCGGCCATGGAGTGAACTCCTCCTTAGTCTCTTAAAGCAGTCAGCACTGGCACCATTATCAGCGTTTGCTCTCACAGTCTCTGAGGTTAAGGGTCTGGGGCCAGGCTCGCCGGATGGGCCCGTCTCAAGATCTCGCACAAGGCTGCGGTCAAGATGCCCTGGGGGGGGCTGGGGGCCAGCACCAGGTGGCTCGCTCTAGCACATGGCAGTTCTCAGCCTGTGGACGTCTCCATGGAAGCATCCTCACGTCACAGTAACTGGGTTCTCCCAGAATAAGTAATCTAAGAGCTATTGAAGCAGTGTCTTCTGTGACCTGGGCTTAGAGGTCATATTATCTTTTCCACAGAACCCGCTTGGTCACATGGGCCACTGTGGGAAAGGACTACACAGGAAGTGAGTTCCGACAGGACAGAATCATTGAGCACCATCTTGGAAGCGAGCTCAATGAATTTCATTGAGGTTCTTTTGTATATGATAGAGCCTTTTGAAAAGCGTCAAAGGAACACCAGGGAGCTTCTCTTAAAAGTTCGCTTTGAGCATTCATTTAGGAAAGAAGTGGGCTGAGTTGAAACCAGACTTGAAAAGGCCCAATTAGACAATGAAACTTTGAGCCAACACACAGATGTAAAATAGAGACAGAGCAGTGGACAGGAAATGTCAAGCATGACACGCTCGTGACAGTGAGTTTGTGGGCTCTAGAAGTACAATTTGGCTACTTTTTTCACTGAGTTCAGAGTCGCTGGGAGCGGTCCAGGCAGCTCCAGTTCATGGTGACCTGCCCAGTGTAACAGAAGGAGACCTTGCCCAGCTTCCCAGGCCTGCGCCGTCCTCACTATCGTTTATATACGTGAGCCCATTGTCTTAGCCCATGTGTCAATTCCTCCCACCGAGGGTCTCCACCTTTCCCACTGACTCTCCGCTTTCCCACCTGTGATGTCCTTCTCCAGAGATCACACCTTATAGCGTATCCACAGTCCACAGGACAGTCTCCCCACGTTTGCTGCTAAAAAGCACTTGGGGTGTAATTTTCCTAAGGCTGATGGATTGTTCTAGAAGTCCAGTGTATATATTCCATGCTCTTCAACAACATTTTATCTAAGTGTAGAATTCCTCCTTGTCCACTGTATAGCTTGCACACATATGTGAGGCAATTCAAAGCTCATGTCTTGGGTCAGGTGCACCTTAGTCATTAAAGTGACATCTTTGCCTTTTAAAAATTTAAAGAGACTTTTTGATCATGACAAACCTTTGAATTGAACATACGAAACATCGTCTTGGGAACACCCAGGTAAACATTATCAGATGGACTCCTGGGGACTTGGTGTCAGAGAGGTGCCTAGAACAGGTGCGATCTGCGTGGACAAGACTGGGGTGAACGGTAGCATGTGGCTGAGGCTCTTTGATATACATTCTGGGCCCTTTGCTCTTCTCAAGACCTAAGCTCTGTCTCCAGGAACTGACTATCTTACTTTCTCATTCTCAGTTCCTTTCTGAGGCTGAGGATTCAGTTTCTGCTTCAACATCTTCACCCCAAGCCAATAACTCACACTAGACCTGGAGGTGGTTATAGAATTGAGCCTCTGGATTCTGTACCAAGTGGTTGACTCTGCAGAGCATGCTGAGGCCCGTTACCCCCCAAACAGCCCACCCGTGTCAAACGCAATGGTGTACATGCCCAGTTGTTTCAGGAATAGCCCAAAAAAGCAGGTTCAGCCACATTATGTAGAAGACTGATGGCCTGATGCAAGCCATGGTATTGTCAAGCACCTCTTATGCACTCAAAACTGGATGGTGAAACAATATTGGAAGGTTAACAGTGATGGGAAGGGAGGCAGAGGGGTAAGAATGAATAAGAAAAAATGTTAAAAATACTTCCTGTTTGGTGTTAAAGAAAGCTGGACAATGAATAGGGAAGTCTGAAGAAACTGAAATCTGCTTCCTCCTGGTGCTTCCTGTGTCTATCCCGCCTCCTTTCCTAAGAGTCCCGTTTTCTTCTGTCCCCTTCTCGGCAGCAGGGAAGGTTTCTGAGAAGGAGGAGCCTTGTCTTCTGCTAGAAGGATTCAGTGACTGAGAAAATTGAGGCTTTGCAACTCCACGAGAACCATGAGATCAGCCCCGCGCTTTGCACACTACTGAGAGCCGCTTCTGTGAGGTGAGTGACTTCGCAGAGAGAAGCAGTGTGCATTCATGTGGGCTCGTCAGCAGTGATGACCTGTCCAGTGTCTGCACTGCAGCGCGAGCCCCTGTCCTCCCTGTCCTCCGTGCTTCGGTCAGGTCTTTCCCTGCTCAGCGTTACTGCATCAGTGGTTCCGAGATGGGGGTTCTCACCTTCCATGCGGGAGCCCTGAGTTCAAGTCCTGCCTTGTTTTGCATGAGGTCACTGAGTCAAGAGCAGCCTCAACAGCGGCCACTAACAATGACACCGGCCACGCTGATGGGCCTCGTGGTTATGGAAGCTTCCTCGTCTCCAAGGAGCTTCTCATGCTACCTCTGGTTTTGAACTTCATTTTGTTTGGCTTGATTTGTAGAAGGTCAAGAAGGGAGAGAAGGGGAAAAAAAAGAAGGGAGAGAAGAGAGAATGAAGGGATATGATACCAAAATAACCTCTTACCAAGGCAGGGGGTGGGGATAATGAAGAGAAAAGGAACGTTGGGGAACCCTTCTGCTACTTACAGACAATTTCAAAACAAGCCTAGTGCCATCGAGTGGATTGTGACTGACGGGCCCTGCAGGACCGAGCGGACCTGCCCCTGGTCTGCCAGGCTGGACCTTCTGAGAGAGCCACCA
>NW_006399830.1:5975953-5996318 GCF_000299155.1 Elephantulus edwardii | reverse complement strand
CAGGACAGGACTGGGTTCAGATCTTCTGTTCATAGGGTCGCTATGAGTCATGTTCGACTTGGCAGCACCTAACAACAACAACAACATGAGGAAAATGAGTGAGGGGTCCCAAGTAGCTGGGCAAGCATGAGGTGTGGGGTTTACAGAGAGTGTGAGACTTGTGTTTGGTGCCAAACCTGAGTCATCCGTGAGATGCAGGGTCTTTAGCAGGTTGGTGGTCGCTGCTAACTGGAGCGTGGCAATCAGAACAGGCCTGTCCTGGGAAAAGGACATTCTGCGTGGTAAAGGAGAGGGTCAATGAAGAAGACACCGTAGCTGCAGCTATGGGATCAAATATGTACATCAGCTATGATGAGGACGGCGCAGCTTCTTAAACTGCCGAAGAATGAACTCTTGTTCTCTCAAGTCATCCAGCTTGTGGTAATTTGTTGTCTTGTTGGTAAGTGCTGTCCCGTTAACTACAGCTCACAGAAACCCTATAAAAAACCCTGATGTGCACCTTGTCCTATCCTGTGCCGTCTTCATGATCTCTACTTTGCTGACTCAGGGTTCATGGTGTCAGTCCAGATGGCTGAGGGGCTTCCTCCCTTCCGCTGATGCTCGACCTTTCCCAGCATGAGATCTTTTCCCGAGGAACAGCCTCTTTTAAAAACACGTCCAAAATAAGTGAGAGGAGGTTATAACAACTCAAAAAGGAATACAGTGGTTCGAATCCACCAGATGCTCTGCCGGGGAAGGAGGGGCCATTTCCTCCTGTACCAGTCAGATCCAATTTGACAGTACACACACAGAGAAAATAATAATTTTTTTTTAAAGGAATACACTCTAGTCCTGTCCCCTCCTTCCTGATCAGTGGTCCCTTTGACAGTAACAGCCACGTGTGTGGGACAGGAAGGAACAGAACAGAGCTGGAGTCCATTCAGGGCTTCGTTCCCAAGCAGCAGTCATCAGGCGGCCTTCCTGGCGATTCTCTGGAAGACTCCCTTTCAGGGATGTCTTTATCAGACATGATTCAGTATCAACTCTGCTTAAGCCTCTCTCCAGAGGGGCAGCCATCAAAAAGTTTATCAGGCATGTGCTTTAATGGTGCCACTTCTTGAGTCAATAGGAAACAGTTGGAACAAGCAATGTTGTTGTTGTTATGTGCCGTTGAGTCGCTTGCAACTCATAGCGACCCTATGTACAACAGCCCTAAACTCCGCTCTGTCCTGTGCCAATTGCACTGTCTCTGACACTCCCATCCCAATTATCCCAGTCACTAATCAGTCCACCTCATAGAGGGTCTTCCTCTCCTGCGCTGTCCCTCCACCCTCCCAAGCATGATGTCCCTCCCTAAGGACTTGTCTCTCCTCACAACATGTCCAAAGTATGTTAGACAGAACCTCAGAATCCTTGCCTCCAAGGAGCCACCCGGTTTAACCCTTTCCAGGACAAATCTGTTTGTTTTCCTAGCAGTCCATGGTATTCTCAATACTCTTCTCCAGCACCACAGCTCAAAGGCATCAATTCTCCTTCTATCCTCCTTGGTCATTGTCCAACTCTCTGATGCATAACAAGTGATTGCTTAGGCCATGGCCTGTATCAGACACACTTTAGTCTCCAGAGAGACACCATTGCTCTTTAGTACTTTGGAGAGGTCCCTAACAACAGACTTTCCCATGGCAATGCACCTTTTAACTTCCTGGATGCTGGTGCCAAGACCGTTGACTGTGGAGCCAAGCAAACTAAAGCTGTGTACAATCTCAATCTCTTCACCATCCATCCTGATGCTGCCAATTGGTCCAGTGGTGAGAATCTTTGTCTTCTTGACATTGAGCCTCAATCCATATTGTAGGCTGCAGTCCTTGACACTCTGCAGCAGGTGCTTCAGGTCCTCTTCAGTTTCAGTAAGCAGGGTTGTGTCATCCGCATAACGCAGATTGTTGATAAATCGTCCACCAATCTTGACCCCACATTTCTCCTCATAGAGCCCAGCCTCCCGGATAATCTGTTCTGCATATAGGTTGAAAAGGTATGGAGATAGGAATAGGCTATAAAAAAAAAGGCTTAAAAATACATAGGCCACCAAGACAATCAGTGTTCAAGAACCCACTCTGGTGAGTAGTGATGGGGCCAAGGCATGGGAGGTGGCTGTTGTCATTCTGTGCTGTCAAATCGCCTGTGGCTCATAGCGACCCTCTGTACAAGTTCTGAACCTGTCCTGAGACAACCTGGTGGGGAGGCAGGCTCTTAAAAGCTTGAGAGTGACCATCTAAGGTGTACTCATAGTCTCTCTGAATCTGAAGCGAAGACGCGTTAATAAAATAAAAAATGCATAAAAACCATTAGCCCTTGGACTTGTAAACTCCAGCCTCTATGGCGCTAAGACCAGAAGAATTTGAGGCTGCCTGGGTACCACTGTGAACTACCCTGAAAGGGATAACAACAGAGGGTCTTAAATAAAACTTAAAATCGTAAAAAAAAGCAGGCTCATTGGTTTGATAGAAAGTGTCCAAGGTCACGACCCTTAGTCAACCTTCAAACTGGAAATAGAAATCAAAGCTGTGACTCAGGGTCCAGCCAAACAGTAGACCGACTATAAGGTAAACAGGGAGGGACACACTACACAGAATAATCAACTCTACAAGATCAAAAGGGCAGCAGGAGCCCAGGGAGGAAGCTCAGAAGACAGGAAGGGACCGGGGAGGTGGATGAATGGAAACTGTAAACACAAGGAGGAAGCAGGCAAAGCGAGGTAACTTTAGAGGAAATATAGTCAATGTCACAAAATAAAATATGTATGAACTGTTGAATGGATAACCAATTTGTTCTGTATACTCACCCAAACCACAATACGCTTATTTTTTGCTTGAGGGTTTTTTGAAAGCTTAAAAGGAAAGTGAGTCATGAGATGTCCAGAGGCGTTTGGGGAAAGCTTAGACACATTCTCTGAAACCTGGAAGTCCACACTCAAGTGCAAGCTGTACCCATGCTAAGGAGAAACCCAAGAAGGACCTGGGCTGTCACTTCTGGCTGACCTCGAGGCTCTGAGAAAGCAGGAAGCTGAAAGCTAAGGCAGCAGTCTTGGTGGAGCGTTCAAGGCGTCCCACTAAGATGTGAGCAGGCCTTCAGCAAAGACTGGGACATGTTCTTGAGTCCAGGAATTTGAGGAAATGCCGGATCAATCACTAGCTGACCATTAAGCTAACTCAATAGTTTCCAATGGCCAAATACAGACTTGTCAAAGAGCAAAAGTGGCAGTGTCTGATTGAAAAGTAGAAATTTTTTCATTGAGAGACAAGACAGTTTGAAAATTGGGTGTCACAAGTCCTAAGGATTCTGAACCAAACAAGCCAAGGAGGGGCTTGTTCAGGAGTTTTATGATACAAGGAACCTCAATAAAAATGCAGAGCTTGCTTGGGATTTAGATAACTGAGGGTACATCTTGTTGGTAGAAAAAGAAAAGAAACTTTTATGAAGCTCAATGGAGGGTGACCTGGAGTCAAAACCAACTCAGCAGCAGTGGGTTTAAAGGCCTAATTTAATTTAACCTGAATCGAATCCCATTTGGAAATGGAATTTTCTTTTTATATTATGAAAGCATAGCAGTGTAGAGTGTGTTCAGTCAATCCTGTTCAGGATATTATAAAAGCGGATATGACAGAGAAGAATGTACCTGTGAGTGGGGTAAGGCTGACGCCACATCAAATCACAAGAAAGAGAAATTTAAAGAGACAAGGATTTTCTTCCAGACAGTGAACAGAAAAAGCCTTGCCCTGGAGCCTGGGCTCTGACTTTATTCTGCTAGCCCAATAACTGCGAGAAAACGGGTCTCTGTTCATGAAAGCCACCTTCTTGTGGTATTTCTATGATGGCAGCACTAAGAAAGTATATGGAAGGTAAATTAAGTATAATTTTTTTACTGTATAGCGATCTTAAATGTATTGTTTGTTTTCATGACTGATAGTTGGAATATAGAATTGAAGGTTAGAAATATTTTTCCTCCTGAAGTAGCGAAGGCATCTCTTCATTTTCTTTAACTTTCCAAGACTGTCTTTGAGAAGTCTTAAATCATTCAGATTTTCAGCTTTTGGAAGTAAGTTGTTTTTACTCTTTGGACGTTAATAAGTGGGTTGTAGTTTGTTGTGGGGTGGTTTTGGGTTTTTTAAAATTTTTTTTTTAACCTCTGCTTTTTGCTACAATAATACTGACCAAAGGAGAGGCCTTTAAATTGTATTAACAAAGAGTCTTGATAGTCCACTGGCTGCCAAAAGAACAGACTTGGAGGAAGTGCAAACAGTGGGCTCCTTGGAGGCAAGGACAGTGAAACTTTGTCTCACATACCTTGGGCCTATTGTCAGGAGGGAACAATCCTTGAAAAAAGGGGTCATGCTGGAAAAGGTGGAGGGTCAGTGGACGAGAGGAAGACCCTCAACAACACGGACTGACGCATCCTGTGTGACTGCACCAAAGGCTTCACGTGTAGGAGAGTGTGAGGCTAGCACGGGGCAGGACAAGGCTCAGATCTGTTGCTCTCAGAGTTGCTGTGAGTCATAGTTGACTTGAATTTTCACTCTGTTTCTGGGTCGAATCTGCTCTGATTTTGTACCTCTAGAACTGGCCTTTAGGTGGTATTATGTTTTCCCTTTCTCCTATTTTCTGCCCTCTTAGACAGATCTTCTACTTCAGTTTAAGTTGTTGTGCGCTGTCAAGTTGGAACCAACTCATAGCTGACCCTCCAGTGGGTTTTCAAAGACAGTAAATTACACTGGAAAAGACTGCCCATCTTTCTCCTGTGGAGCAGCAGATGGATTCAAACCACATACCTTTGGGTTGGCAGTGCAGCTCCTTACCACTAGGTCACCAGAGTTCCCTAGCTTATGTTAGAGCTTAAAATCTGAAGCATTTGGCTTGGGGTCAACTGAGGCTACAACAGAGCTTTGACTCTGTTGTGATTCCTGGTTGAGTTTCTTATTTCTTGGTTATCCCTGCCATGTGGTTCTGCTCTCAGCTTGGGGAGAAGCAATTACCTGCCTAGAAGTGTCCTTAATGATTCCTGTACGTCACAGTTTCAACTACCATGCAGGCAAGAAGCTAGGCAGCAAAAGGTAGTTACCCCAGAACCAATCTTGTAAGCTTTTACTTTAAAAGTGTTTATATCTCTGACCATAGTCTTTCACTCACCAAGGTAGCCTCACCTACAACCGTGCTGGACTCTTACAAAGCAAAGCAGTGGTCATACAACAGCAGAACTTCAAGGGCGCCATTGCTGATGGGCTTCCCCACACCTGACTTGTTTGTCTGTCTTTGTCCTGTTAATAAAAGAAGTCTTAATTAAAAAAAAATCTTTGTCTTACTAAAAAAAACAACAACAACCTGTAGCTACTCAAATCTTGGGATGTAAATTTCCACTGGAACAATCTTCCTACCTCATTGTTGAGTTTTTAATTTATATCTACCATCATATTTGTCATTTGAGAAATGACTGAAAGAGTACATTGACAGGGAACTGGCAGAAATTCAAGCTTAACTCAAAGGAGACACAGAAAGAAAGAAAAAATACAGAGGCTATCATTGCTGAACACAAAGAGTACCAGAGAGATGTTTACTTGTGTTTTATTGACTGTGTGAAGGCATTCAGCTGTGTGGATTATACAAATTACAGAAAACGTTATTGACCAAGAAAAAGACAGAGACAGGGACACTCAGGAATGGAGGTCAGGCCAGAAAGCGTGAAGGCAGGGGCCGAATAGCTAGAAGAACTATAGCTCCTATGCTAGACCTTTCTTGGTTTTTACTGAGAATCACCAGGAAGTAACAAAAGAAAATCAAGAGGGAGTAAATAAAAACAAATGATCATGGGGAAGTAAATCTCAAAGATAAATCTTTTGTAAATAAGGCCAAATCTTCTCTGTTGTTTACCTTATTCTTATCTCAGGAGGGAGGAATTTAGTAAATACAAACTAAGAATTATGGAAACCAAGGTCTGCCTTGGCATTTAACCTCTGTGAAGCCCAAGGTCTGCCTTGGTGCTACAGTGGGAATTCTAGCTTGTATCTACACCTCCCTCATCTCTGCAGCATTTGGTTAAATATTAATATTAAATTTGCTAGTCAGCTTCCCACACATTGTGAAGAATGGGAATTCCAGAACACTTCAGTATGCTCATGGGCACCTGTCCACGAACCAAGAAACAGTCATTCAAGTAGAGCGAGGGGTAACTGAAGGGTTTACAATCAGGAAAGGTGTGTATCAAGGCCCTTCACCATGCCTCTTCAGTTCCTAGGGTGAGCAAGTCTTCCAAGAATCTGGACTGTCTGTAGAAGAGTGTAATGTCGGGATTGGAGGAAGGCTCACCCACAGCCTGTGTCGTACAGATGACACCTCATGTACAGATAGTGAAGGCAGCTGCACCAGTAGACATAATCAGGACAGATGGAGAAGGGGATCGAATTTGCCAGAGATTTCATTTTGTGGGGATCCGTGGTCAGCACTCATGGGAGCGATCATCCAGAAGCCAGGAGATGCGCTGCCCTGGACACATCTTCTATCTCTTTTACATGCTGAGGAGCAAGGATGGCCGTGTAAGGACTGGGGTACCCTTAAACCATCGGGATTTCAGTTGCTTTCTATGCTTGTGAGTACTGGGAGTGAATAAGGAAGAAGTGATGCTTTTGAATGGTGGTATTGGAGAAGCATAGTGAATATGCCATGGCCTGCCCCGTGAACAAACAAGTCTGCATTAGAAGGAGAGGCAGAGACGGTGAGACTTCGTCTCACATACTTTAGACATGTTGTGTGAGGGAGCCGCTCCTCGGAGGAGATATCATGCTTGGCTGTGGAGGGTCAGCAAAGGAGAGGAAGACCTTCACTGAGATGCACTCAGTGACTGCGGCAGTGGGCGTGGCCCTGTGGGGATGGCACAGGGTCAGGCAAATTCCCATCTGTTGTACACAGAGCTGCTAGGAGTCAGAACTGACTCTATGGCACCTAAATCAACACTATGTCAGAGGTTTCCTCTGAGGTCTGGTGGTAATTCTTGGTGGTCTGTTCCTTGAACCAAACCAAAACAAAAGATTGCTGGTGTTGAGTCATTTCAACTCCTGTCAACCCACTGTTGGTTTCCGAAGCTGTCATCTTCATGGGAGGAGACTGCCCATCTTCCTCCCTAAAAGCATTTGGTAGATTCAAACTGCCAACCCTTTGGTGAGCAGCCTGCACACTCATTACACACCGTGCTACCAGAGCTCCTTGCCCGTCGAGCAGCGAGGCACTAAGTTCAGACAGCCGGGGCAATCTGTCTTGTTGGCTCCTTTGTAGAACCCAGAGTTTCCACGTCTGCAGGACTGTCAGAGTTCCCAGGAAAGTGAGGCAGGTGAAAAGCCGACAAGGTGCCAGGGCCCCCCCAACCTCCATCTTGCTCACTGTGCTCTGTTTCCTATGGCCTTAAATCAAATGATGGGAGACAGTCTGTGTTTGGAAACTAAGGAGGATGAAACCCACACTCGGGAATACAGAACAGCCCTGTCCACAGGCTTGTGTTTAGCTAGATCCAAAAAAGACGTTTTTCAGAACCACCGGCTTAAGCCAATATCTCCTAAGCACACAAAGGGTCTCTTCAGGCGACCAATGCGTGACGCTCCATTAACGGTGAGAAAAGATGCAGTGGGGCTCAAGCCAGCACCGTAAGGAGCAATGCCGGAGCGACGTCCCAGAATAAACCATAATTGGCTTATTGGCATAATCAGCTGTGATTGGCATAATCAGCCCTGGACGCCTGTGCAATAGACTTCATCATGAACACCTCTACGGACCCCCCTACTCCCAGGACTTGAAGGAATAAACGTGATAGTTTTTTCCCACCTGAAACTCTTCATGAGTCCCTGAGACTCACTGTGGAGACAGACACAGCTGGCCTGGCGATGGCCCCACTGTCTGCTTTTCATTCACCTCTAAGAACTAAACCTTTGTGCTTGGGGAGCTGAGCCTTTCCTGGGCCTTCTTGGTCAGGACGAGGCAAGGGTCCCCCAGTGGAACACTTCTCTCCCTGGCTCCCCACGGATCTGCGGGCTTCTGCCTGGAGGACGTGGCCCCTCACTGGCAGCATTTCCAAGGAACTCTGCTGGGGAGGAGGTTATGAGCTTAGATACTAATCAGAACGTCCACTGTTAGAATCCACCCGCTGCAGCTGGGGAGAAGTCTGAAGTGGCCCTCGCCCGTACAGGTCACACCCTCGGAACTCTGAGGCAGTTCTCCTCTGTCCCAGAGTCACTGTGAGTCACAGTTGTAAGAGAATGCGTTCGGTGTGGTCTGCTTTGGCCAAGTTCCATTGACTCCGTGGAGGACATGGGGTACAGGGTGAGGGGTTCACTCAGCATGTTCACAAGACCTTGTGCAATTTACTTAATCCCTCTACATTCAGCACGATGATAAATGTTTTCAACCAAGCTTAATGTACTCCGTTACATTTGTTAAGCAATTGAGACAGTCACCTTCCAGCACTTGATTGGATACAGACAGTTCTTGGATCTACAGGCTTCTTTCTTAGCACTTCTTCATGAAGAATCTTAAACATGTGCTGGTATAAACAGAACAGTATGACAATGTCCCCTGCTGCTGAGAGACCGTCACTCGCCCCACCGACCATCATCACAAAGCCGAGGGTGCCCCATCTGTGTGTCTTGCCCACAGCCCTAGGTCATATTATGATTGTATTGCTGGGAAAATAGAGACAAAAACATTTGACAACTGTACAATTTCTCCATGGATAATTCCTTGTGATGTTGTTTGCATTCTTTACGATGGATGTAACATCCTTGCTAGCCTTTGCCAAACATTCCGCCACCATTAACTTAAATTCTATGCTGCAGGAAATGCTTCCTCCCCTTGTCCCCCAAGAAAGCCAGTTGAGAATGTGGAGACCCTCCATCAGTTCCCGGGCTGAAGACTTTTCCCAGGGGAGACGGCCTTTCTCCCTCAGGATGGCTGGTAGATTCGAACTTCCGACTTTTTGGTTAGCACACCATGCGTGCCAGGACAGTGCCTCATCCTCTCACCCCTGGTACCACTAGTAAACTTAGTGAGCTTTAAAGGAAGTGCAACCGCAGTGCTGCTTGGAGCCAAAGATGGTGAGACTTAGTTCCGCTTACTTTGGCCATGGTTTCAGGTGGAATCAGTACTTAGAAAAAGAACCTGTGCTGGGAGTGGTAGAGTATCAGTGAGCGAGGAAGACAGACCGTCAGTGAGATGGCCTGACACAGTGCCCACTCCTGTGGGCTGGGAACACAGAGCCTGTTAGGGAGTGCAGGACAGGGCAGGGCCAGGCCTGGCGGCCACAGGTACAACACCAACAATGTGTTTGCCTGGGTCATACTGGTGATCTTGTACAGTGTTTGCCCTTCGCACCCATATTATTTGGAAACAAATGTCAAGCATCACCAGAGTTATTTTTAAAATTTTTTAAATTGGTTTAAGCATTATATTGAGTTTTCATGTAATCATTCATAGACCTCAAGTATCATATAATTTCACCTAGAATCATTCTATAAGTAACTGTAAAATGTAACAATTACTTCTCACGTGCACCACCCTGGATGAGAGGACTGACACAGTAACGGGGCTACTGGAGGTAGGTGTGTCCGAGACAGGGGATTGGCTCAGGGTAGAGCAGGGTTCAGAGCTATTGTGCACAGGGTCCCTACAAGTAGCAGTCCAGAGTAGCAGTACATCACAATTATCGGAGAGCTTGCTGGAGTAAAGACAATGGCAACAGTCTGAGTCTACCAGCTGCTTCTTAAAGGGAAGATGGGCAGTTTCCTTCTGTTAAAATTCACAACCTCAGAAATCCAATGGAGGGTCACTGTGAGTCAAAATCGATCCAACATCATTAAGTTGGTTTTAGTTTTTGATGTTATTAAAAAAACAATAAAACCCCATACAAAACTTTTTGTTGTCAAGTCAGAACCTACTCATTACTGACCTGCCGGAGGGTGTTCAGAGGTTGTAAATAGCTTGGTAGGTGATTAATAAGCTCAACTAATTTTAATGTCATTAAATATCCATTCAACACTTACATCCCAACTGTCTCAAATGTTTTATTAATAATGCGTGCATTTGAGTCTGAATGAAAATATGGTCCAAACATTGTGGCTGGCCAGTGTTTTTATATCTCTCAACTCACAGCCTTTATCAGAAGCATGTTTTTTGCTAGTTTATGTTTAATTAAAGCCATTCTAGTGAGTATGAAGAGGTGTCTATCCTGGTTTGATAAGCACTTTTCCATGTACTTATTGGCTCCTTGCATTACTTCTTTGAAGAACTATCAAAATCTTTTGCCATCTTATAATTTAGCAATTTATCCTTTTGAGATAAAACTCCTTTAACATATAGCTCACCATTTAGAAATGGAGCAACTCAGTGGCATTTAGTGAGTACACAAAGGTTTGCAACCATCATCACATCTATTTAGTTCCAAAACATTTTAATCCTGAAAGGAAACCCTGTATCCATTAAGCATTCATTGTACTGTAATAATGTCTGTGAACTTGGTAGGTGTCATTGAGTAGAGTATGACTCAAAGTGACCCTATGAACAGGGTAGAAACCTCACCCTGCCATGGGCCCTTCTCATGGGCCCACCATGCTCAAGCCCTTTGCTGAACTCACGGTGTCCAGCCATCTCATTGAGGGTCTTCCTGTCTTTTGCTGATCTACTTTTCCAAGAGAAATGTTCCTGTCCAGATACTCTCCCCTCCAGATAATATGCCCAAAGTACAAGAAATGAAGTCTCACCCACCATCCCTGTCTCTGAGGAGCCTGCTGGTGGCACCTCCGACATGATAAATTTGTTTGTTGTTAGGTAGCCTATTCAACACTCTTTGCCAAAACCCCAATTCAAAGGCATTAATGTCTCCAGATGCTGTTATAATGATACTGTTTTCTTAACTGCATTTTCTGATTGTTTCCAGATGTTCTGGTTGTTTCTAGGTGCCATCAGGTCACTCCCAAACTCACAGTAAGTAACCCTGTGTATAACCCACCAAACCTTGCCCAATCCTGACCAATGTCACCTCTGACATGGTTAAGCCCATTGCTGTCCTCACTGAAGGCTTCCTCTCCTTCGCTGACCCCCTACTTTCCTAAACCTGACGGCCTTCTCCAGGGATTGGCCCCTTCTAACAGGATGCCCAAAGCACGTGAGACAAAGTCTCACCAGCCTTTCCTCAAAGGAGAATGCTGGGTGAACTCCATTCCAGGACAATCTGATTCCTCTTTTACTGTCCATGGTATAATCAAATGCCTTGCCTTGCCAACACCATTCAAAAGCATCCACTCTTCTCTTTTTTGGTTTCCCTTATTCGTTTTCCAACTTCACATGCATATGAAGCAACTGAAAATACCATGATTTGAATGATAGGTTGCACCAAAAAAGATAGAGCAACCACCATAAATAAATACAGGATCCAGAAAAGTGATGGTCTAACCCAAGGCTGGCTAGGAACTCCAAGGTGATGGCTGTGCCGTTCAGGTGGACAGAAGAACCTGTGTGGGGCAGGTTAAAAGGCTCCCTCCACATGCCTCCAAGATAAAACTGCCAGAATTCCTGAGGTGTCTGAGCATATCATGAGGACAATTAGACAACTGGCAGAGAGGCTGGAGCTGAATCACTGATAAGTACCCAGACAGCTAAGAGGAAAAGAAAGGACCATTATTAACACCAGGAACAACAAAAGTGTAGGAAAGGAAGCGTACTAATACATGACTCAGCTGTGAATAAGCCCAATACTGGACACGGATCTAATAAAATCCTAATTCTGTTGGGATGATAGGGCAGGGACTTAGAACACGTGTACGTGTGTGTGTGTGTGTGTGTGTGTGTGTGTGTGTGTGTTGGAAATAGGAGAACTGCAGGTCATTAGAGTTTGAAACAGGAAAACTAAGAAAGTTGGACACTGAGCAAAGATGACAGCAGAAGAATCAAGACCTTGGAATTATGATTTGGAGAAGAGACTGTCACAAGAACAAACTAGTCTGTGTTGGAGGAGCCCAACCAGAGAGCTCCTGAGGGACAAGGATGGTGACTCTTTGCCTCATATGCTGTGGGCATGCTGGCAGGAAGGGCCAGTCCGTGGAAAAAGACATCATGTGGGGAAGGTGGAAGGTTGGCACAGTGACTGTGACAATGGACTAGACATATCAGAGATGGTGAAGATGGCACAGGATAGAACAGGGTTCACATCTGCTGTTCATACGGTCGCTGTGCGTCGTAGTCAATTTGACAGCACCAGCCTTCAATATGAATTGCATCTCGATGTCAAGAAAACAAAAATCCTCGCAACATCATGATGGATGGAGAAATGACTGAGACTGTCAACGACTTCTTACTTGGGTCCACCATCAGTACCCTTGGTACTAGCAGTCAGGAGACCAGGAGACATACTGCACTGGAAAAGTCTGTAGTCAGGAACCGCTCCAAATTATGGAGGAGTAATGATGTCAGTTTGAGGACTAAGGTGCACCTGATTCAGGCCATGGTCTTTTCAGTCACTTGTTATCTGAGAGATGGATAATGACTAAGCATGACAGAAGGAGAATGGAGGCCTTTGAACTGTGGTGCTGAACAAGAGTGCTGAATATTCCCCGGACTGACAAAAGAACAGTTAGGTCCTAGAGAAGGTGCAGTCAGAGTGCTCTTTGGAGGCAAAGATGATGAAGCTTCATCTCACATACTTTGGGCCTTTTGCTATGAGAGACTATTCTTTGGAGAGGGACGTCATGCTTGGGAAGGTGGAGGGGCCGTGCAAGACAGGAAGACCCTCAAACAGGTGCGCTGACATGGTGACTGCAGCAATGGGATTGAGTGTGTCAGAGATTGTGAGGATGGTACGGGATAGGGTATGGTTCACACCGGTTGTTCACAGGGTCACTCTAAGTCACACTCGACTCGATGGCACATAACAACAACAACAAACAACATTATAAATGATTGAGGATTACAAATAGGTACAGACAAGGACTAAACTGTTTTCTGCAACGTAGTTCCTATGAAGAAAAACATTTGGTGTAAATCCCATTCTGGGCAGGTAAAGGATTAATGCAGACCAGGAAGACAGAGCTTTGGTGGCACTGTGGTTAAGCGTTTGGGTGCTAACCTCAAGGTTGGCAGTTTGAATCCACCAGTTCTTGCAGGAGAGAAAGAAGCCGCCTGCTTCTGTGAAGACGTACCGTCTTGGACACCCTCCGGGGCAGTTCTTCCAGCCTCCAGAGCAGTCAGATCCACTTGCCAGCAGTTAATGACAGAAGATGGAACGAGGGACCAGCTGTCAACTGTAAGGACCCTGCATGCTCTGGCACTTGCCGGAAAAGAGTGGATGGCCCTGGATTTGAAATAAAAATCGTATCACATTCCCTAGGCAGGACTAGCAGCTAATAATTACACATCACCCCTCCCTGCACAAGCCAGATGCGATTAAACCCCAAATTAACTTAATTTGTTTGTATTAATGCCTTTAAATACTGAGGAGGTACCGCTCCCACCCTGTGCCTGGTGCTCGGGGAATCCCTGTCACGCCTCTGAGTGCAGGTTTCTATTTTTGCACCAGGGGTAAGAGGAGCAGCTCCCCAGAGCCCCGAGGAAATCCGGGTTCGAGTTAAATCCTGTGTTGAGTACGTCTGGCTGTGATGCTCCAAGCACATGTGTGTCAGGGACTGTGGGGTTGGCTCCAGCTCACAATCCACCCCACACACAGAAGGGACCCCTGCCCAGCCTCACACTTTACCGCCATTGAAGCTACTGCCATAACCACGGTGCCACTCCATCCCTTGTCCATGGTGTGTACTGTGATTCAGGTCATGGTCTTTCCAGTCACTTACTGTGCATCTGAGAGCTGGAGAATAAATAAGGATGGCAGAAGACTCATCGATGCCTTTGAGCTGTGGTGCTGGAGAAGAGCACTGAATATTCCATGGACTGCTAAAAGGACAGACAGATGTGGCTTGGAGAAGGTCAAGCCAGACTTGCTTCTTGAGGCAAAGATGGTGGAACTTCTTCTTGCATCCTTTGGGCAGGTTGCTAGGAGAGGTTATTCCTTAGAAAAGGACATCATACATGGAAAGATGGAGGGTCAGTGAAAGAGGAAGACCCTCAACCAGATGGTGTCACAGTGACTGCAGCAATGGGCTCAAGTGTGTCAGAGCCGGGGAGGATGACGCAGGACAGGACAGGGTTCAGATCTATTGCTCACAGGGTCACTGTGAGTCACACTCGACTTGCTGGCACCTAACAACAACTTGCCCACAGACACCAGGCTTAGTGTTTGCCCCACTTGCTACTTCTGACAGCTCCTTTCTGAGAATTGGCTGAAGAGCAGCCAGGTGACTGATGAGCTTTCCAGTTTTAAAGCACTGACCTTCCTCAGCCTTGCCTCCGTACTGGCTGCCTCCCTGTTCCTGGTGTAGCTGGAGTGTGTTTGGGAAATCAGACTCCAAACTTGAATTTAAGTACTGGAATCTGTTTAATCAAACTCTAAAAGCTCAGTGCTGCCGAGTCAATTCCCACTCACAGCAACGTTAGAGAACAGAGGAGAGCGAGAGCTGCCCCTGGGGGCGTCCAAGGCTGCAATCTATGGAAGCAGACTGACTCATCCTTCTCCCATGGAGCCACTGGTGGGTTTGAACTGCTGACCTCTTGATTGGCCGTCAAGCACTTAACTCTGGCAGCAGTGTGGGTCTACTGCTGTCCTTTCCCATCACTCTTCTACGGCAGACGTTAGCCACCCGGGACCCTTCAGGCTCCAGTTCCCTTCCTCTGGAGGAGAAAGCCCCATTGTGTGCTACTGGCAAGAGGAAGTGGTGTCCCAGTTCTCATCACAACGGTACAAGGAGCCTAATCTTTCTCATTGTCCATGGGCAGCCAGGGCACGGGCAGTCAGCCCACTGGGAACTCTTTCAGCGCCTTACAATCTTGAGTGACCCCAAGATGAGGGCACCAAAACCCCAAGCCAAACCTGCTGCCATTGATTCCATTTCTATCTATGCTAACCCTCTGTTACACAGCAGAGCTGCCCTGTAGATCTTCCTGGCTGTCAACTTTATGGAAGGCAGATTGCCAGGCCTCTCTCTGCTGTCACTGGGTGGGTTTGAACCACTAGGCTTTAGGTTTGTGCCCCCAAACCCAACCCACTGCTGTCTAGCTGACTGGGCTTCCAAGCCCAGAGTGACTGGACTTTGAAGGCTGTACATCTTTATAGGAGATGACAGCCTGTTTTCTTCCTGCAGAGTGATGTGTGGTTTCAAACTGCTGACCTCGAGTTAGTAGGAGCCCAAGCTGTTACAGATTGCAGCACCAAGGTCTAGGACAAAACCCAGTGGCGGCGTTCATTCCTGGAACAGGCCACTCCTGCTAAAGAATCTGCTCTTCTGACAGGGGATGCTTTTCCACCTTGCATTTAGAACCTCTAAGGAGCCCTGCATTCCTCTAGTATGTTCCATTTTTGCTAAAATTACAGTTTTGGATTAAATTGTGTTTCTCAAAAATTATGTCACAACTGGGCTAGGACGTGAATCTCAGAAAGATGCAAATCCACCCTTCTATGATTAATCCTTAATGAAGACAGAGTAGTGGCAGTTATGTTAATGAGGCAATGTGCAATCTACAAGATTAGGGTGTATCTTGTGTATCAGAGTCAGAACTGCCCCATAGCTGACCCTCCAGTGGGTTTTCAGAGGCAGTGAATTTCACAGGAGAAGAGTGCCCATCCTTCTCCCACTGAGCGCCTGGTGGCCTTGAACTGCACGCCTTTGGGACTGTCATGCAGCTTCTTGCCCCTAGGCCACCAAAGCTCCCTGCTGAGATATGAGATTAATAAAACAATGGAGCTGAAGTTGGAGGGACCTCCTGTCACTAAAACAAGAGTTCTTGTGCTGGGAACCTTTGAGACCCAGGGGAAGACTCATGTCAAGGCACATGGAGATCTTTAAGTAACACTGGGCCCATGGTTGTTGAAAGGAGACAAAGACCTTCCCCATAGCCGTAAGAGAGAGAAGACCTTCTCCAAGAGCTGGCCTCAGAATGTTGCTAAAATTCTAACATCTAAAGCGGATAGTTTGCTAAAGCCATCACTTGTGGTTTTTCTGTTATGGAAGCATTAGGTCTCTAAGACAATATCCTAGAGTTCAATATTCTAACTGGAATATCTTTGCTTTGGATTCTGTATAACCACTGTGGCCTTCCACTAGGAAAGTAGAAAGTTAACTGTACACGTGGCTCTCAAGGAGAACTCTGCATCAGAGTCACCTGGGAGCCTAGTGAACTAGGGCCCCGATTGCTGGCCCTGGCTTTGTGATGCATGAAGTCTGGGCTGAGACCTGAGATTTGCATTTGTAACCATCCCCAGATGCTGCTGCTCCCCCATGCCCACACTTTGGAGGCCCACTGGCCTGTGTCACATTAGATCTACCTCCAACCTTGTCTAAAAACTAGTAAAGCACTTAGCCAATCAGCAGTGATTCGGGGTCTGACATGGGATTTCTTTTGGGTTCCTTCCTCCAGGTCGTGCTGCTTCAATGCTACAGGTGAGCTGTGATGGGTTTGCTGAGCTTTGATTTGTTTCATAAATCCTGGTGGCACTGTGGCTAAAGCATTCATCTGCGGAACAAAAGCTTGGTGGTCTGAACCCACCAATTACTCCACAGGAGAAAGACGTGGCCGTCTGCTTTCATCACGATTTATACCTTGAAAAGCTGACAGGGCTGCTGTGAGGTGAAACAGAGATTCACGGATGGTGAGCTTTTGTCTTACTTTCCCAAGTAGGTTTCTTCAAAGTAGTAGAACCATGTTTTAGAGGGGAGAGTAACCCACATGCTCTATTAATAAGAACTATTAACTTACCAAGGGCCTCCTCGATTCATGGCTGATTCAAGGCCAATTTTTAACTCACAGACATTCAGAAGTTTTATTCCTCCGAGTTTTATTTTCTTGAGACTGTACACAGAGAAAACAGCTCAATGCCCCAGTTTCTGCGTACACAGTTGAGCTCTGGCTGTATTTTCTCGGGTTGTGCTCCAACCTCACCCTCCTTTCCCGAGTTGTTCTTCCCTCATGAACTCAGCCACCACTGAGGTCTCTAGCTAGTCTTTCCAGATGCTGTTGTCAATGCGATCCTAGAGAGATGGGTTCTGAAAAAGCATAATGCTCAAGGCACAATTCTTTTTAAAAACTAATTAAACTAGTTAAGCTCATCTCTTCTTTGGTTTTCAGATTACTTCAGGGGATACTTTTGGTATAAAGCTTAAAGATGATCTCAGGGCCATAGTTTCAGGAGACTGTCCAGTCTCCAGAAAGTCTCGGGTCCTTTACAATTACCTTTCTGATGACCACATCGAGGCTGGGAGAGCTTGCCTGCCTGGCTGTGTCACCAGCTGGTAATGTGGTGGAGGCAGGCCGAGTGTAGGGCTGTCTGATCCCACAGCCACCCCAGTTTAACGCACATCACAGCCTTCTGAAGGCATGGCAGCTGTGCCCACGGGCTGCTGGGAATAGAGCCCAGGCCTCCCTCCTGGAAGGTGAGAATTCTACCCTGACACATCCATCAGGGACATTCCCAAAGTAAACTCCTTAATCCCCTTAGGAGTTCTTAACCTAGGGAGCAGAATATTGGGGTGCACAGCATGAAATATACTAGGGACTGCTAAAAGAACAAACAGATGTGTCTTAGAAGTATAGACCTTAAAGCAGAGATGGTGAGACTCCATCTCACATCCTTAGGACATGGTAATAGGAGGGACCAGTCCCTAGTCAGGGTCATCATGATTGGTCAGCAAGGGAGAGACCCTTGACAAGCTGGATGGACACGTGACCACCATGGGCTCAGGCACAGGAAAGCTGGTGAGCGTGGCACGGGACCAGCAGTGGCTTTTCGCTGTGATACACGGAGTTGCTACCACTATTGAGAACCAACTCTGGGGAGCTCTGGTGGCCTAGTGGCAAGGAGCTGCAACTACAATCCCAGAGGTACACGGTTCAAATCCACCAGATGCTCTGCAGGGAAAAGGAGGGACAATCTCCTCCTGTACCAGTCAGATCTGATTTGACGGTATGCGCGCACGCACACACACACACACACACACACACACAGAACCGACTCCACTGTACTTAATAGTAGTAGAGCCTACAACATCCACCAGGGGATAGGAACTCAAATCAAGTGACAAACAAGGCTTGATAAATGTTTATTTGCACAGAGGAATTTTTCCGGGGAAAATGTCCAGAGTTTTCATCAGATTTTAAGAGGTTTAAGGCTGAAAAACAGGGTAAGGATTACTCAGAAGCAAAGGGGTTCCCCCCCCCAAAAAAAATGTCCACCACCTCAAGGAAGTGATACATTTGGGGAAAATACAACCAGCAAGCAAGCTTCCACAGAAACTCACTGCCTGAGAGTCAGTTCTGACTCACAGGAACCCTACAGGGCAGAGGAGAACCACAATCAGTGTTCCCAAGGTTGTCAGTCTTTATGGAAGCTGAATCATCTTTCTCCTACAGAGTGGCAGGTGGACTCAAACCTCTGGCCTTCTGGTTCGCAACCCAAGGTTTAATCCGGTACACCACGGGGCTCTTTTCATGTTGTTGTTAGATGCTGTTGTTGTGCTGCCTGCTCATAGTGACCCTAAGAACAATCGATGAGGAGCCTGCCCCGTCCTCACCACCTCTCCTAGGCTCAAAGCCGGGGTTACACGGTATGTAGTCCCCGTGCCAATGCATCTCGCTGAAGGTCTTCTTCATTCTCTGACCCTCTAACTTTCCTCGCATGAGGTCCTTCTCTAAGGACTGGCCATTCCTGACAATATGCTCACAGTATGTGAGACCAAGTTTCACCACCACTTCTAAGGAGCTGCCTTCCTCCTGAGACGAACTGCCGTGATGGTTTGGCAGTCCATGGGATATTCAAGACTCTTTACCAATACTACAATTCAAAGGCATCAATTCTTCTGTCATTTTCCTTATTCACTATTCAACTTTCAGATACAAAGTAAGCAACTGAAAATGCCACAATCAGGCAGTCTTTGAACTGACAACCTTGTTCTTTAGCACTTTGGAGAGGTCACTGACAGCAGAGTTCCCTAATGCAGCACATTTTCTGCTTTCTTGACTGCTGCTACCATGGATTATAATTGCAAGCAAAACAAAATCTTTGACAACTTCTCTTCACAGCAAACTCAAAACCACTGCCAGTTCATAGCTACCATCCACTGGCTGTAAATCTTAACAGCAGTCTATCTCCTGGGGGACAATTGGTGGATTTGAACTGTCAACTTTTCAGCTGGAAGCCGAACACAAGCACTATGCCACGAGGTTCCTTTCCTCCACAGAAAGCACGGTCAGCAAGGCTTTGTCGTGATTGAAGAGAGGGTACTTGGAGGGACTTAATGAGTTTTATTTTGGCAGAATCGCTGGACATGTATATTTGTCCCTAAGTTCTTTAGAAGGTTAGGACTCTCAGCAAAGTTTGCGACGTGGTGAAAGAGTGCCAAGCACACCTGCACTTGAGTAGGCGGCCGCCTGAGCTGATCGTGACTCAGAGCGGCCCCACGTGTCAGTAAAATTGTCCTCTGTAGGGTTTTCAACGGCTGATTTTTCGGAAATCGACCGCCAGGGCTTTCTTTCAAGGCGCCTCTGGGTAGCCTCGAACCTCGTTCACTTTTGTATCACCCAGAGCCATCTTCCACAGGACACAAATCAAATGAAGGTAAAAAAGAATGAGGAACTTGGTCTGTTAAGCAAATCCTGCATTTCCTCTCGTTAACACTCTATTTCCTGTCCGTACCCCATCAACAAGCAGGACCATTAGTTTGCTAGGCGTGGACACCCAGCTGTGAGTCCCCCGCACCTGCAATTCAGGTGAGAGGGGCCACGGGGGCCAAAGGTCTGCGTGGCCGAATTGCACCAATCTGTATGCAGACTGGATACTATAAAACGCGACCACTCCTCGACTGGATCCTATGTGGAATCTTGTTTGCCTTGCCCATATAGAGCACTTCCTGCGATTCCGGCAACTTCCATACCCGGCAGTTTTAAAAGCGTCGGAGTCACAAAGAACACACCTACAGACTTTCTTTGTAAAGTCCTTCCCGTGAAAGTGCATGATCTAAAACCTGAGGATGCTTGTGCAAGGTGCTCGGTCTGGGAACAGCCTTCCTGTCGCCCGCCCCTCCCACCGCTCGAGAGCAGGCAGGAGCCTGAGTCAGAGACCTGGACCATCAGTTCCGTCCTCAGAGCCGCAGCGCCCGCCTCGGACCGGAGGCGCAGCCTTGGGCTCCGGGAGAAGAGCGCGCGCCCCGCTCAGGTCTCCTCGCAGGGTGCAGGGCGCACCCCAACCCCAGCCCCCGAGGCC
>NW_006399830.1:5949098-5975197 GCF_000299155.1 Elephantulus edwardii | reverse complement strand
CTCCCCAGGCCCCGCCTCCGTCCGCTTCGTGGCCCCGCCCCTCACTCGCCGCAGACCACGCCCCTTACTCCCCCTGGCTTCTCCCCCTAGGCCCCACCCCCTCGTTCTCCCAGGCTCTGCCCCCTTCCTCCTCACCCCCATCTTCCTACTTTCTTCCCTCACACCTGTCTGCTTCCTGGCCCCACCCCCTCGCCTCTCACCCCCATCATCCCCCGTCCTCACACCTGCTTCCCTCCTCGCCCCACCCCTTCTCACCTCCATCTTCCCTCTCTCTTTCCTCACACCTGCTTTCCAGCTCCGCCCCCTCGCTCCTCTCTCCCATCATCCTACTCTCTCCCCACCAATCTCACCCCTGCCTCCTTCCAGGCCACACCCCCTCACCTTTCCCCTGGCTCCTCTCCCTCCCACCTTCCTAGTTTCTCCTCACTCATTCTTGACTCCTCCGTTCTCCCTCGACCCAGCCCCTTGCTGCTTTCCCTCCAGCGCCCTGCCGCGCCCCCACTTTTGCCCCCTCACTTCCCTGCTGTCTTCTCTCCGCTCTTACCCATTGCCCTTACCTTTATCCCATTTTTCCTCTTCCATGAACTCCTCACTCCTCCCCTGCAGCCCCTTCTCCGTGTTTTCTCCTGGCCCCGCCCCCTCACGGCCGCTCTAGCCCCGCCCATACCTTTTGGCACCGCCCCTCACGGACGCTCTAGCCCCGCCCACCCCATCTGGCCGCACCCCTTTGATCCACGGTCCCGCCTCCGTATTTTCTCCCTAGCCCCGCCCCCTCGGGCGCTCTAACCCCGCCCACACTTTGCTCTACTGACCCCGCCCCCATATTGTAATCTTAGCCCCTTCTTCCCTGTTGGCCCCTCCCACACTCTGCTGGCCCGCCCCCATATTGTCTCTCTAGCCCCTCCCACACACTGTCCCTCCTGCCCCTGCCCTCTCCCTAGCCCCACCCTCGCTCGTCTCCCGTTCCTGCCCCCCTGGCCTCTCCAGTCCAGAGTTCTTGGCCTGCCTCCTGCTTCTCTCTGCCGTGTCCCCTCACTTCTCCTTTACTTCAGACCTCTGCAGTCTAGCCCACTTCCTTTTCCTCTCAGGCCAGACCACGCTACCTTGTCTCTGGTTGCACTTGATCGCCATCCTGTCACTGAGCACCCGTGAGCTCGAAGCTGACTTGTTCCTTCTCTTGTAGTCCAGTGACATGGCCTTGTTTCCTGGTGGCTCTGCAGCGTCACTTCTAGCGCAGCCTGGCGCCTGTGGGTCTGTGGCAGGTGGTTGTGTGTGACCTGCCTGGTGTGCTCGCCTCCTGGGGGGCTCCTGGACCGGTCTGCATCCTTACCCTCCTTGTGCGGGTTCCCAGCCCACCTCCCCCACTCACGCCAAACGAGAGGGTACTTGCCAAGCCAGAATCTCCAGCTTTAGAAAAGTTCTGGAAGGAAAAAGGAAATGTCTCTCAGGGATTTTTCTCTTCCACTTTTTTTTTTTTTTTTTTATGAAACGCATTGTTTATTTTCCGTCAACCTTATTTCCACTTTTTAAAAGACAGTTTAAGACCATTCCGTGGTGGTACCCACCCACTCAGTGGCCTGAGCAGTGGGGGCTGCAGACCAGTCTTCAGTTGCAGGCTGAGCACTCCAGTCTTCAGTAGGGAACTGCTGAATCGGCACAGAGGGCACCTGGACGCCTTCGGACCAGTCTGTCACTTCAGGCTGAGTAGCAGTGAATTCAGGAGCAGGGGCTGTCCATTCTCCCTTAAACTCCTCCTTGGTCACAGCCTTTTCAGCAGCAGCCTGTTCTTCCTTTTCAATCTCTTCCGGATCCACTTGTTTTTGTGTAGGTCTGGCCCATTGAGGACTCTGCAACAAGAGTCGGCCAGGTCAGGTCTTTTCAAAGAGTGAATGAGTCCTGGTGGTGCCGTGGTTAAGCGCCTGGCTGCTAGCTGAACGGTCAGGTTTCAGACACAGCAGCAGCTGCTCAGTAGTGCAAAAAGAAGGCAGTCTGCTTATTCACATTACAGCCGTGGGCCGGCCACAGGGCAGGTCTGTCCCGTGGGGTCGTTAGGAGAGGAATCATTTGCCAGCAGTGCACTTGGTTCCTTTTTGGTTCTGGCACACATGGCTCCATAACCCAGACACTGAGCCCCGGCTTTGGACCTGGTCCAAGCACTGTCCATCCTCACTGGAGTTTCCTATATCTTCCCCCGTGGACCAGCTGATGAGTTTGAACTACCAGCCTTTCAGTTAGTAGCCCGACATGTTAAGCACTGGCTACTAGGGCTCCTTTGGAGCCTGAGAGTCATCTGTGATAGTTAATTGGTGATTACTTTTTTTAGCTTAAAATTTCCCTCAGAAACCTGTAGCTATTGCACGATCCATTCTTTTTTGTGTGTGTCAAGAAAACAGTTCTTAATTTTTCAAAGCTCTTTGAGTCAGTATTTGGACCCAAACTCAGACCCTAATTTTAAAAGGTCACAGGTCTCCCGTGGATCCTTGCTTTGGAGGACAGACTCCATATACCAAGGGCTGGCTGTGAAATGTTCCTTTGCATTACCTGTGAGGACATAGGCATTGAGCTATTTTTATGGCTACATAAAAGCCAACTTTTTGACATTGTAATACTTGTAAAACTTTAATGACTGCAGCTTTAATTTGGTTCTCTTTTACAATATCATCTGTAATAGACATCAGATTGGTTTCTGTTCTCCTGTTCAAAGGGAAGTAAGAGAGTCAGTGAGTATTGGTAGAAATTTGATTCCTACTTTAGGAGGAATAAGCATTAGTTAGAAATGCCTGTGTCAGATTCTGGTGTATAAACATATATCCTTCTTGGCAGGTCTGGGCCTAGTCGTTTTCATTGTGAAAGAGGAACGTGGATTTTGAGGTTTGCAGTTGAGATGTCATGGATACAGAGCTGTTTCTTAGGCATTTGGGGATGACATTTGAAGGAAGGCATCACCAGACGATGAGTGTTCTTGTCCGAGCACCTGTTCTTTGCCCCACTTGTTAGCTGTTGGTGTAGTTGGTCTCTGACTCCTGGTGGCCCTGGTTTTCACTGGCTGATTTTGGGAGTAGCTTTCAGCCCTTTCTTCCTGCTTTATTTTAGCCTGGAATCTTTGCTTAAATCTGCCCAGCATCATCGCAACACTCAAGCCTCCAGGCCTCAGTTCCTTCCTGACAAATACGTGCTGGATGCACATGGGATGAATTGGCTGGAAGTGGAACCTGAGCCTTTTGAGAGTTCTATCACTGAAGCCCCACTGCCTGTTTGCCTAATGCGTGCCCTGAGCGGGTCTGGGACACTCTGTGTCATGGATTGACTATGTGTCAATGTGGATGGGCATGATTCTTAGTGACTTGGCAGTTACGAAATGATGTGATTTCAGAGTTATGGAATGATGTCATCACCCTCACAATGTCATCTGCCATTCAATTAAAAGGGGATTAGCGCGGGGTACAAGCAATACTCTTGCTCAGGTGCCCGCCCTGATTTGAAGGACGGGGAGTTTCTTTTGGCTGGGGCCTTCACCACCTTCGCTCTGACAAGAGATGAAAGGAGAAGGAAGCCTGTGGATTTCAAATGTGTAATAGCCTCACAGAATAGAGTATGTGGAAAAGAGTCAGGAGCTCTGGTGGTGTAGTGTGTAGTATTTGCATTACTAGAAAAAGGTTGGCAGTTCAAATTCATCTTCTGCTCACAAGACAGCCTGGGACACCCTGTGAAGGGCGCCAGTGAGGTGGATTTGGACAGAGCAGAACTCCTCCACAGGGATTCCTAGACTGATCTATACCAATAGGTTGCCTGGGCTTTGCTTCTAAGAACCAGTGAGGGGTTCAAACCAACTGCTTAGTCATTGTACCACCAGGACTTTTTGGTTGTGATAGAACATTCGCTGTAGGTGCAGACTTGACTTCTGATCAGATCCCCTGTTAATTGCATGATATGTAATGTGTGTTCTTTAACTTTTTGGGGGCCCATCTTCCTCCTAGATAAAAATCAACCATCAGACTCTTCTTTGATGCTGCTTTTCACGGGGTGTGTCACGTTGTCTACTTGTTCCCTGTTACTGAAGCTTGTGTAAAAGCAACTGTGTTTGTTGTGTCTGACTTAACAGCAAGCATTTGTTTGTTTTTTAATTACAATTAAGATTGTATGTTTTTTTAACTTACTTGGTTCCTGAAAATTGTGAGGTTATTTGGTGGACTGTTTTGTAAACCTGGCCTAAGCAAAGGAAGTATAGAATTATATTTAAGAGAATATAACTTCAATGAGTGTCTGTAGTATTTTAGAGAGAAAATTTGTTTTTAAGTGACTTCCTGGGCTTTTTTTGATGATAATGTATGTATGCAGGATGGCAAACCATATTCTTGAGGAATATTTATTTCAAATTCCAGCTAGATTTACAAAAGCTTTGTTCTTACATGGCCCATAACTGAATCCCGCGTACGTTGTTTTGATCTATTTGCGTTAAAGGATGGAACTTAGCACTGTAAGAAGTTCACAAAGCTCTTTGAGAAAATGAAATTTTACCCTCTTGTTAACCAGTGAATTAAAAATAGCAAATACTTAAACTTTCTTGTACTTTTGCACTTCGTAATTTTCTGACTTCTTGGGCTTTTCTATATCTCTTGGAGCGTGACTAAGTATGTGAAGAGAGAGAAAAAATTCTCTTTAAGTGAAGAGGGGGCAGTCTACTTTTCCTGATAACATATGGAAATGAGAGGATATTTTAAAAGTTGTAGCATATGTGAGGAGAGGCCAGTTTGAATTTCTCTGGTGCTATTTGAGAAAGAAACAGCTGTAGCATTCTAAACTGTTAATAACTTTTAATTGATCAGAAACAGTGACCTAATTGATTGGAAATGGTCAAGATTCTCTTTCTAGAGACTTCCTACCATTTTGGTAGAGTTTGACTTAGTTTCTACTAGGACTTGACTTGTGGCAGGCAGGTGGAAACTTTTGTTTTAACAACTGTAATAGTTGCTGTGAGATGATGGAAGACGTGATCCGTCTGCATCCTACTTTGTGTAACGTTTTCTTCCGCATCAGTCCTGTCTTTGAGAAGGCATAATCAGGGGACTTGTTTGAGCCTTATTGTCACAGTGTGCCTGATGGCTTAGCTCAAATGATGTTGCAGAAATCACACTGCAGTCCTACCTCCCGGGCAAACCTGCCGTGGGCGACAGGGTCAAATATTGAGTTCATTTGTGATTTGGTCACAGTTTTGTTGTCTTTAAAAAAACCTTTGTCTAGTTCATTTTCCCTCTTCTACATCTTACTGGTCCACTTAAATGGCTTTACCAGGGAAATGTTTCATGTATGGAATAATGGGAGTTGCTTCCTTCTAAACACAGAGTAAGTTTCTGCTTCTCTCCTCTTTCCTCTTTACTGGTGTAGACAGATTGCGGAGCTGGGGCTGGGGGCGGCCAGGGCCTGAATCCCTGCTAACGAAGTATTTCTTAATGAGTTAAAAAAAAAAAAAGAAAAACCTTGGCCTATAATATTTCAACATCAGCTGTTAACCAGTTAACTGGATTGGCTGTTTTGTAACACGTTTGTGGGCTCTGGCAAGAAGTTAAAAGAGCTGAATTGTGTGTTTTGTCAAGTGGTTAGAAGAAAAAGAGAAGTTGGGAAAAAAATAAGCTGCTCAATTGGATGAAATAATTTGACACCTTTTCCAATTGAGAAAGCTTAATTTTCTGGACTTACAGTGAGATCTCGGAAGAGATCACTCTAGATCACTCTAGAGAGTGATTATTTTTAGATAAATAGTAGCTGTTGTGCACTGTCGAGTTGGCACCGACTCATAGTTGATCCTCCAGCAGGTTTTCAGAGGCGGTAAATCTCATGGGTGGGGACTGCCCATCCTTCTCCCACAGAGCAGCTATTGGATTCAAACTCAGTGCCTTTGATATTACTGCACAGCTTCTTCAAACTAGACCTCCAGAGCTCCCTAACTGAAAGGGACTAAAAAATAATTGTCCCCTTCTTCCCCTACCGCCTAAATGGAAGGTTGCTTGTATTGTAAATGAATTTTTTGGAGAAAGTCCCTGGTTCAACCTGGCTTGTCCTCAACGGGGCTCTCACCCCAGGCAGCAGAACCCCTCAAAGCTTAGCTGGAGACTGTTTAAAAAACACAACATAGCCATGTGCATGGGCAAAGCTCCTGCTTTAAAACATTAGTGTTGTGTCTACAAGATGCAATTGAATCCGTTTATATATTTAAAATAAATGGAAATGTTGTTTCCACACTTCAGGATTCAGAGGGGGAACAACAACCCCTTGTTATTGTTTTTAAAACAAGGCTTAAATAGCCCACATTGGACGCATCTGGTGGAGGCCCTGCTCTGTGATTCCAGCTGTGTGCACCTCCACTGCAGCTGAAAGGAATTCTAATTGGGTGAGGAATGTCGGTTACATCGAGTATCACTGAGCATGAACCTATAATGCCGGCTGCTGGGTGATGTGTTTCAGATGTTTGCAGCTCTTTCAGGAGTGAGGAACCAGTGCTGGGAAACCGTGGGCTGCAGACAGCAGCTTGCCTGCTTCGTGCCGCGGCCGTCTACCAGGTCTCTGTAGGCACCCTGCTGCCTGTGGCCTGTGCACCACCATCTCGGTAGGATGCGGGTTCTGCGTTTTGACTTCTGACTCCCACGCACCCCACAGTGAAGGAAGGGCCTGGAGAATGCCACTTCCTCTATGCCTCAACTTCCTTCCCTGTCACGGGAGATTCACAAGATGGATGGCATATCTGGATGAATAATTATGAATGATTTATAGAGTGCACAGTGTAAATACACAGTCACGGATTCTGGTTATTTCTCGTTCCTAAATAAACCGTGTAAATGATAAAGCTCATGGTATGCTTTAGCATGAAAGAAAACCCACAGAGCTTGTCGATAACCATGGGAAAATAAAGACGAGAAAACAAATGTGAAGTTCACTCCGCCTTTGGAGAGTCCCTTAGAGGAATGGCATTATAAAGCCAGCGTCAGCTGGTGGTAGAACTTTGGGGACAGCCCATTCAGCTCAGGAACAGGGCAGAGAGGGGCACCACCCCTATTGTTAGGAGCTGGAGGGACCCCCAGAGGAGAAAACAGAATCGCTGTTGTTTGCAGGTGATGTGACTGTAGACCCTGAAAAACTCCCAAAGAATAAGATGAAAAATCATAATAATCAATAGAAAATGTCAGCAAAGTAGCAAGCTAGAAGATTGCTCCATGGTAAAAGTATGATAAATATAATCATACCAAGACAGACTGAGAAAAATAATTTGCAGCATATATGACAATGAAAATCTGGTTTCTTTAGTATATAAAGAGCTCTCAAAATAGAAGGCCAATAACTGGCAAAAGATATGGGTGATTCCACGACCCGAGAAGTCCTGGTGGCCTAGAGCATTGAGTGTTGGGCTGCTAGCCAAAAGGTTGGCAGTTCTACTCCACCAGCAGCTCCCTGGGAGAAAAGTGTGCATTCCTGTAATGATTTACAGCCTCGAAACACTGGGGAAGGGTCTCTGTGACTTGGACTTGACTCAGTGGCAATGGCTTTTATGGGACTCAGTGGTTAAGCATTCAGCTTGTAACTGAAAGGTCAGTGGTTCAGACTTTTCGGAGAGAACGCTGTCCGTCTGCTCCTTTAAAGATGACAGCTTGGGGCTTCCTAAGGCATCACAGAGCAGTTCTGTGCTGGCCTGTGGGGTCACTAAGAGGCAAGATCTCATACCAGTGGCCACTTCACAGGCTGGAAATGGGAACGGTGTTGAGCGTGTACACACCAGCCCAGCCTGGTCATACAAGCCCAATCCACATCTGGACAGGGCGAGACACTGCTTGTTCTCATGTAGGTTGGTGGAGGCCAGAGTTTGAGAATATGCTTCGATTACAAGGACGTGGAAAGGCGGGAGTCTTCAGACAGCAGGTTGGGATTGTGGATGGATAAAATCATCATGTAGGGCAGTGTAACACTGCCTGTCAGACAGAGAATGCTTAGCAGTTTTTCTTGCAGATATAATCACACATTTATATAAATTCTTATGTACAAGAGTAGTGCAGTATTGCTTGGAATGACCAAAAAATAAAAATAAAAATTGAAAACTGCCTAATTGTGCATTAATAGAAAAACAGGTTTCCAAGAAAAATGAGTTTCTGATCTTTGTGGGAAGAGATGGGCTCAAACTTCTAACCTTTTAGTTAGCAGCCCAGAACGTAGCCTACTGTGCCATCTGGGCTCCTTGGGTATCAAGACAGAACTAGTTAAATCTAATGATAAAACCTCAGAAAGCAGGAAACAGTGTATGGCGGAAACCTGGCAGAGAAAGAGAACTTGGATATTTTCCACTAAAATAAGCTCCAGAAGAGGGTAAGGCTCGTCTAAGGGAGGAGATGTTTGAGACCTAGTGCATGATGAGGGGAGGCAGCCCCCTCTCGTTTCCGGTTGTCATGGCTTTCACCGTGTCCCCAGGCTGTGGTGCTGTGTGACCTTTGGGAACAATGTGGCAACACTTTATGTTCTGGTATGGAATGTTCTCCAAGATCTATTACCGGGTGAAAGAAAGCAGGCTTCCGACAGTGGCTATTCTATGCAGCTACTCGAGTGAAAAACAAAACTGAAAGAGATTTATAGACAGACATACTTGATTGAAATATGACTGGAAGGAGCCCAGGGAAACACTCACGATGGATTCCTGTGGGGAGGAGAGCTGAGGCCTGGCCTGGAGAGGGGGTGGCTTTCCCATTCACACGCCAGCTCCGTTTGCACACGCGGGCCTCGTATTGCTTTCTTGCTCTTCGCAGAGGATGGCATTTCTTGCAAAGTTTGTGGCGACCTTGCATCACACTCGTCTGTAGGTGCCATTTCCTAGCAGCACGGGCTTACTTTGTGTCCCCAGGTCCCAGGCTGGTCATCCTCACAGTGTTCCAGGCTTTTCCATCATGCCGTGCACATGAATAGATCACTTTATTGTGATCTCCACAGTGGCCTGGAACCGAACCTTCCTGCCTGTGTTAAGTCAGAATCGACTCCACAACAGTGGACTCCACAACTCCTTCCACAGTTTTGTCTCCTGCCTCTCTCACTCCTTTAGGCTTGTTAATAATACTTTTCAACAGTTAAAAATGTTAAAAACAAAGAAGAATCCACAGCTCTTAGGAAGTATTTCTTAGAGCAACTAGTAATGTTAGTTGCCAATTGCAGTTGTGTCAAAATCAAGATGTTCTTAGAATCCACCAAATGCTCCGCTGGAGAAGGAGGGGCAGTCTCCTCCTGTGACAGTCAGATCTGATTCGACGGTCCACAACAGTAATAAAAAAAAGGAAATCTAGATGTTCTGAAGAATGAGAAATGATTGTGTGCAGTGTCTTTTTAAAGTGCCTTCTCAGTTGTCCAATGCTGCTATAAAAGATTACACAACAGGATGTATTTAACAAACAGGAAGGTGCCTTCTCACAGTTGGTTATTGGTGGTGGTGGGGCCATCGAGTTGACTACGATTCCTAGTGAACCTGTGAACCACAGGTCTGAACCTTACTCGTGCTGTACGGTTCTCCCCATCTGATATGCTCCTGCCGTTTTTATGCTCGCTGTGTGTATCTCCTCTCAGGTCTTCCTCTTTGTCTCTGACCCTCCACCATTCCCAGCATCACGTCTTTTACCAAGGACTGGTGGCTCCTGACAGACAACATGCATAAAGTATATGAGACAGGCTTTCACCATCCTTCCCTCTCAGGAGCACCACGGTGATACTTCCTCTGAGACAGACTAGTCTGTTCTATTGACAGTCCACGGGATATTGGATATTCTCCTCCAGCACCACAATTCAAAGGCTTTGGTTCTTTTCCAGTTATCTTTATTCACTGTCCAACTGTCAGATGCAGAGGAAGTAATTGAAAAAAACTATGGCCTGGTTCAGGTGCACCTAAGTCTAAACTAACATCATTGCTCTTTAACACTTTGGAGAGGTCCTTGATAGCTGATTTTCAAATATAGCACATCTGATTTCTTGACTGCTGTTACTGTGAGTGTTGGTCGTGGATCCCAGTAAAATGAAATAGTTGACAACTTCCGTCTTATGCTCCATCTATCATGGTGTTGCCCATTGGTCCACTGTAGGAGGCTAAAAGTTCAAATTTAACGAGCCAGCTCTAGAGGACTGTATCAGCTCTGCAGGAAGGTCTCTGCTTCCTTTGAGCTTCAGCTCTTGGGCGATCTTCATGTGGCTTGATAGCTTTTTTTCTTCCTACTCTGCTTTTGACTTTTCAATCTCTTATATCTGAAGAGATCGCTTTGACATGCTCTACACTGTTCATTAGCATAACAAAGAAAACCTAGTCTCAAGTTGGGATATGACCATAGGTATAGGAATAGAATTTAGAACATATACTTTAGGGAGACACAGTTTAAATACCAAGTTTTGGTACTAAGGTCGTATACTTGTTTATTTCTATGGTACTTAGGGCAATTACTTGCTATGCATCAGAAAGCTAAACAATGACCAGGGATGATAGAAGGAGAATTGATACCTTAGAGCTGTGGTGCTGGAGAAGAGTTTTGAATATACAATGAACTGCTAAGAGAACAAACAGGTTCATCCTGGAGAGGGTGAAACTGGGCTGCTTCTTGGAGGCAAGGATTCTGAAGTTCCGTCAGACATACTCTGGGCATGTTGCAAGGAGGGACCAGTCCTTAGAGAGGGATGTCATGCTTGAGAGGGTGGAGGGAAGACCCTTGATGAGATGGATTGATTCAGTGACTGGGGTAAGAGGGTAGGTGTGTCAGAAACAATAAGGTTGGCTCAGGATAGAGCAAGGTTCAGAACTATTGTACATAGGGGCATTATGAGTCATAGACAACTTGATGGCAAATAACAACAAGAAGGGCATATACCTGTGTATATTTCCTCATCAGAAAGATTCCTGGGTCCCAGAATGATGTTTATATTGCTTACTTGCTTTTTAAAAAATATTGTTTTCTTGGTCCCAATACCGACATTGCTTTTAAATGGCTATGCCAGCTTGATGTTGTAATTATAAGCTCAGATGTATCAGTTCTTTTTTGTCTTCCTCATTTACTAGTTTTACCTGAGCCTGAAAAAAAAATATTGGTATAAGGCTATACAAAAGTAGAAAAAAGTTGTAACCATATCTAAATAGCATTCCCCTCCCCCTTAGCTCCTTGGGATAAAAATCCAAAGATTTATGCATTTATATTTCCAGATATATGACCTAGAAGGATACAGATTTGAAAATGACTTGATGCCAGTCATGTATATTGGTAATAATAACACTTTCTATCACTGCAGCTGTTCATAGTTTCCAGAGGGTTCTCATATGTTTCCTCATTTGAACTAAGATACTAGCTTAAAGACCAAGCTCAGTAAGGCTTTTTCCCTGGGAGTGATGGTGTTGATGGTAGAGGAGTTGTACTGCCAACACAAAGACAGTTCACATCCACTAGCTGCGCCAAGTAAGAAAGAGGGGCGATCTCCTCGGGTGATCTTTACAGCCTCTACAGACCTGTTGAAGGGTCAGCTATGACTTGCTTCTTACTGGACAGTACACAACAACAACAACTTTTATTTAGGTTAAAAAAATTGGTATACAGTTTGTTTTACCTTTTAAAGCACAGTTTCCACATCATCCTTTGGTGGGAAAGGATGGCTTCTCTTGTCTTAAATGGATGGATAGTCACTTCCTGTTTAGCTGCAAAAACACTCAGAGATGCACTTAGTCCATCTTGGATAAATGTTTATGCTTTATGACAATCAATAATCATATGCAAGAAAAAGACCGAATTTATTCAGGGGGCCTAGGTTTATGTGACAGTAGACAGACTTTGGGGGAAGAGAACCCTTTTCTTCTTTAATTCATTATGCAGCACTGTGAGGCTGACATTTCTCGCCTCATAGACATCACCAATTTAACCTTCCAAACCCATTTTCTCAGTTCCTCCCCCTCGAAGCCATCCTCCTCCATCTTCCCACCTCATTAACCCTGCCCGTCATCGCACCAACAACGAGACAGCATCATTCTTCCTATGAATCCAACCTCAAGTCCTTTTGCTTCTGCTTCTGAAGTTTATCCAGAATTGGCAGTCTCTCTCCTGTTCCCATTGTCCTCACTTTGTTCAGAGCCAGAGTCGTCTCTCGTGTGGCCAGCTGCTTTTTGCCCTTTTTTATATGCTTTTTTCCCTTTTTTATATAAATGTGATAGCCAAAAACATCCTGTTCCGGTAGAAAGAGGACTGCCACTGGCTCATCCCTTCCTCCCATCCACTGTAGCTTCCTTGCTCTGCTGTCCACTTGGCCTCTAGCTTCAGTTCCCAGGACACTTGTGAGCACAGCCAGTTGTCTCTGTGCAGGTGGGATGGAGCTGCACATGGTATGTAACTTACCACACTACATCCACCACCATCAGCTTGATTCCAATGTGTGGAGACCAGGTAGGTCAGAGTAGTCCTTGGTCTGTGATGATTGAAGGATGATCAAATGACAAGTTCAGCTGTTTCCAAGACATTGGTACAGCCATGGAGAGAAAGCAAGAAACCAGATTAAAGACTACTAATTGGAAGAGCTGAGAATGGGAAGCACACCATCATGTATGGTCTAGAGAAGGTGCTATATTATGTTGTTCGTGAACAGCACTCCTTGGTTGCCTCTGGGTAACATGATTTTAGTATCCTCCTCCCCTTCCCCTGAGCTGCTGTGACCATCATCTGTCCCATTTTCTCATAACTGACACCACTGTCAGCCAGTTGCTCAGGACAAAATCCTTGATGGTCTTTTTACTGTGATTTGAATGAAAGTTACAAAGCCGATTGCTTTTCTTTTCAGCCATTTACACGTGTCATTTTATGGCATTATGATGTAACCACATTGCATTCTCCTCCTTCCTCCCTGTGATTCTTGGTTCCGTTAATTCTCTCTCTTACGCTTTCCTGACTTCTGAGCTTTGTTCCCAGGCAGATGTTGCCCTTTTGATCTGATGTGGTTGGTTGGTCTGTGTAAACCCCATGGAGTTAGTGTGACCTCAGCGGTGTTGGTGTGACCTCACAGGCCCGTCCTGGGGGCTTCCTTGCTGCTTTTCTCTTTCACCATTCAGAAGCTGTCAGCTCAAATCATTAGCTACATCCTGGATCTTTCTACCTCCTTCCATTTCTACAGTTACTGCCCTTGTCCAGGCTTTGTCACCTTGCACTTCAGTGCCTGCTAGACTCCGCATTTCTTTTTAAAATAATTGTGCGTATACAGAGAAGGACAGCGCACAGTTAGCTGCTGTCTCACCCGTGCCACCAGCAGCTCCATCCATGGTTCCCAGTCGGGTGGCTTTGCTCTCATGGGGCAACTGGCCATGTCTGGAGACGTTTTTAATTGTTACAGCTTTAGGGGCATTCCTGGTGTCTTGTGGGTAGATGCTGGGGGTTTAGGCAGACTTAAAATGAACAGTTTAGTGCCCCACAATGAAGAATCATCCAGCCTAAAGTACCAGATAGCTGGAATTGAGGAGCCCTGAAGTAGGTCCAAGATCCTGCTTCAAGGTTTTGAGCTCTACTTTAGGAAGTAAGATCACACCAGCACGTGGAGGACCCAGAGACTCCTTTCCAAGTTACTACTGCCTGACCTGCAAAGCTCACCGCTGCCTTGGGTTTTACAGCCTGTTTTCAACTTCATAGTAATGCTGTCACATGTGCAGCCTCTGAGACTCGTCCATATTGTCTTGTGTGGTTGTCCATCCTTCCTCTTCTTTAGGGCTTTATCTCTCCCTTTAGTCCAGATGTCTTTAGGAAGGTCATTAAATGTTCTCCCGAGATAGCGTGAACCTGTTCTGCAAGTGCTGAGCCTTTCTATCTTAGTTAAGAAGATAAGCTTGCAGTAAGTTGTTAACATAGGCTTGGTGGTGGAAAAGCATAGCACAGCCACAGGAAAGACGAAATAGTCCATCTGCTGCCAGCTGCATGCTGCACTCTCCCTTGATCCTTTGCTCACCCAGGCAGCTTTGTGCAATGTCAGTGATCCCAAGGGGAACTTGATGGGCCCCACTACAGCATCCTTCCGTGCGATTAACTTCCTCTGAAAACTTGCTGAGGGGGTCAGCTATGGGTCGGTTTCAACTCGACGGTACCCCATCCTACCACTGCTGTCCCATTGATTCTGCCTCAGTGATGCTAGAATTTCCCAGCCTTCACATCCTCTCAGAAGTAGACTCCTGTATCTTTTGCCCTCCAAAGTGGCTGTTGGTTTCAGACTGCTGACCCTTTGGTTAGCAGCCCACTGTGTAATATTTCTCTGTGTGGTAGTGGTGTTAAGTGCCATCAAGTTGACTACAGTTGACCTGCCACCTTTCCAAGCCGATGTCCTTTTCCAAGTAGCAGCTTCTCCTAACAATATCCCCAAAATAAGTGAGATGAAGCTTCACCATCCTTGCCTCCAGAGCACACCCTGGTTATACAGACTTTCTTCAAGATAGGCTGCTTTGTTATTTTGGCAGTCAATGGGAGATACTCTTCTCCAGCAAAACTCAAAGGTACTTACTGATTCTTATGTCATTCTTAGTCATTGTCCAACTTTCAGGTGTATAACAAGTAATTGAAGATACCATGACTTGAATGAGATGGACTTACTCTTTAAACTGACATCATTGCTCCTTAACACCTTAGAGAGGTCCTTGACAGCAGATTTACCCAATGCAACGCTGCATGACTGCTGATATCAAAGATCCAAGCAAGATGAAATTATTAGCAATTTTAGTCTTTTCTCCATCTAACACGATGTTGCCTATTGGCCCAGTGATGAGAATTTTATTTTCTTGGTGTTGAGATGTAATCTGTTTAATAGACTATTATCTTCTGCAGCAAGTACTTCAAGTCCTCTTCACTTTCAGCAAGCAAGGTTGTTTCAGTCATCTGCATAATGCAGATTGTTGATAAGTCTTGCTCTGATCCTGGTCCCATACTCTTTTTCATAAAGTCCAGCCTCTTGAACAATTTGCTCAACACATAGATTGAATATGTATGGAGAGAGCACAGTCCTGCTGTCCCTCTCTTGGTTTTATTCTATACATGTTCCCTTGCTGTGTTCACATGACAGCTTCTTGGTCTTAAGTATAGGTTTTGCATGAGTGCAATTAAGTGCCCTTGGATTCACATTCTTCTCAATATTAGCCATAATTTGTTGTGATGCACACAGTCCAAAACCTTAGCATAATAAATAAAACTCAGGTAGACATGCTTCTGATATTCTCTGCTTTCAGCCATTTTTCCTGCAGCACTATAAAAAGAAACACCAATACTGGTACCCATTTTAAGATTTTAAATGGGTTAGAGTATAAAAACATTAAAAATAAAATATGATTAGAATATGAAAAAAAAAATCTTAGAATTAACAGTACATGGTATGACTGCTTCTGTCTTGAAAGCCCTGGAAATGATTTTCATTTTCACAGTGGAGCTTCCAGTCCTAAGCCACCTGGTTCAAATCCACCAGCTACTCTGAGGAAGAAAGATGGGAGCTCTTTCTGTACAAGTTACAGACTCTGAAAACCTGCCAAATGTCAGCTGTGAGTTGGTTCTGACTCAGTGGCAATGGGCTTGATCTACCTAATCAATTAACCAAGCCTATTGGCATTGAGTTGATTCCAACTCATGGTGACCTTCTATGATTCTAACTCAAGGTTTCTCAAATTGTAAATCTTAAGAGGATGAGACTGTCTCATCTTTGTCCTGCAGAGCGGCTGGTGGATTTGAACTGTCAACCTTTGAAGCTCAACACCAAGAAAATAAAGATTCTCACCACTGGGCCAATTGGCGGCATCAGGATGGATGGTGAAGAGATTGAGATTGTTCATAGCTTTAGTTTGCTTGGCTCTATGGTCAACACTCTTGGTACCAGCAGCCAGGAAATTAAAAGACAAATTACATTGGGAAAGTCAGCTGTCAGAGACCTCTCCAAAGTACTGAAGTGCAGCAGTGTCAGTCTGGAGACTAAGGTGAGCCTGATTTAGGCCATAGTCTTTGCAATTACTGCTATGCATCAGAAAGCTGGACAATGACTAGGGATGATAGAAGGAGAATTGATGCCTTAGAGCTGTGGTGCTGGAGAAGAGTATTGAATATACCATGGACTGCTAAGAGAACGAACAGGTTCATCCTGGAGAGGGTGAAACGAGGCTGCTCCTTGAGGCAAGGATTCTGAAGCTTCATCTGACATATTTTGGACATGTTGCAAGGTGGGACCAGTCCTTGGAGAGAGACGTCATGCTTGGGAGAGGGGAGGGATGACGTAGGTGGGGAAGACCCTAGAGATGGATTGAGTCAGTGACTGAGGTAATGGGAGGAGGTGTGTCAGAGACAGTAAGATTGGCACAGGATAGAACAGGGATTAGAGTTGTTGTATATAGGGTCACTATGAGTCACCAGCAGCACATAACAACAACAACAACAACAATAGACTACATAAGATCCAAGGTAGGCTTGCCAACTTTGGCTATTTGCCTTTTCTTAGTGAGGAAGAAACACTTTAAGGGTAAGGTTTTAGAAATCACTAGTGTTGCTTTTATACCAGTGCCTAACTCTGTGGAGTTGAGCAGGGCAAAGTTTTGATCTGTTGTTCAAAGGGTGGTTATGAGTCATTGGACCTTACAACAGCAGCAATATTGGTTAAATAAATCTGTTCTGAAGTTGAAGACCAGTTAAATGACTGTGCTCTGTCTAGGAGAGTAGCAGGAGAAAGCCTGCTTAGGAAAAATCCTTGGATCCGTGTTCAGTTTAGAAAACACAATATTGCTATTTGAAAGCAGTGTGTAGTGGTTGATTTCCCACTAAACTTCAATGTGGATGTATATTGTAGTGCTTAAGGGATCATCGGCAGAGGCTATTTAAGTACCAACCAACGTGGCGTAGCAAAATGTTGCTATGTAACATGCTGGGCATAAATTTGGAAGCAAGACTTACAAGGATAGCAGATAACCTTGATAGAGTGATGTTTCCCTTGGGGATTTGATACTTACAATACTGTGAATGTGGTTGTCTCAGCCAATTTTGTGTTTTTCATATTGAAGTGGATTGTGTAGGTCTTTTGGGGGACTTGGCCCGACCCTTTTCTTACAGTATCCTTTATGGTGGACCTCATCGGCTGAGTGGTGATGGGGTTCCATTTCTGTGGGAGACATCTAGAAACTGGAGGGGGTTGTACCATTGGGTTACTCGTTACAGGCCCTGAGGTTCCACCTGCAGTGAAGTGCTCAGACTGTGAGAGGGTGTTGGCTATGGCTTCAGCCATGATGTTTCCTAATGCATTCTGTTCTCTCTCTATTTTGATGCTTTCCCTCAACTCAGGCTGTTTTCTTTTTGGTGGCCCCACCCAGTGCCATCGAGACAGTTCTGACCAATAGGGGCCCTTCCTTTGGGTTCTTAGGCTTTTTACCTTTGCTGGAGGAGACTGTTATTTTCACTTGAGGCCTGATTGGTGGATTTGAACCTCAGACCTTCTGTTTAGTAGTCCCATATGTTATACACTACATTCCGGGGTCTATTTACTATATTTTGCATAATTCTGCAAAAACAAACAAAAATACAGTTTTAGTTTGGAAAAAGAGTCTTACTTTAGAAAAATAATGTCTGTTTGTTGTTATGTGCTATCTCGTTGCTTGCAACTTCTCATAGCAGCCTTACCTGTGCAGTAGAGGAAGACCCTCGATGAGATGGACTGACTCAGTGACTGGGGTAATGAGGGTAGGTGTGTCAGAGAGAATAAGCTTGGCACAGGCTGGAGCAGGGTTCAGGGCTAAATGCAGTAAAGGGACAATTACTTCTGAAAGGAGAGCCAGTCACCATCAGCACTTTCTCATCACCTGAGTCACAGTGATGTGAGCAGATTTAGAACAGTCAGGAGCCAGGCCAAGAGTGAGGAACAGGCTTTGCATAGAGATGAGGTTGTGTCTGGTGTTTTAGGTGTCTGATGTACCTAATTGGGTGTTTCTTATACTAGAATAGCATGCACTTGGTGATGCAGTGGTTACAGAACTTGACTGCTAAGCAAAAGGCCAGTGGTTTGAACCCTCCAGCAGCAGCTCTTTGGGAGAAAGACCGGGCAGCCTGCTTCTGTAAGGGCTCCAGCTTGGGAAAGCTCGTGGGGCCACTCTATCTCCTAGAGGGTCACTAGGAGTGCGAGTGGACTCAAGAGCAGAGGGTTATTTGGACACAGGGAACTCATCAATTTGAAGCATATACATCACAGCATAAAATAGGTTCAGATCTCTTATGCGTGTGGTGTGAAAGTACTCACTCCCTTCCACGCTGGCGGCAGTTTAACCAGTTCCTCTCTGGAGAAGACTGTTCTTGCCACTGTATTCATGACTAGCTTCTCTGTATCTGTGTCCCCTCCTTCTCTTCGCCCCCTCCCCCATCTTGCTGATTCTTTTCTACTCTTTTTGGTTCAGTAATTCACTGGAATGATTCTGAGAACTCAGCAAAGAGTCACTTATACTTCGGATTACAGTTTTATCATAGGGGAAAGGAAATAAATGTAGAGACACATAGGGCGAGGTCTGGGTGGGGTACCAATGTGGAACCTCCATGTCTCCAAAAGAGATGTGATCCTTCCTGTACATCATGCCTTTACCCACCAGAAGTCCTTGGGGCATCCGTGTCCAGAGTGCCTTTTCTGGGATCCTCATGGAGGCAGGATTGATTGAAACATGCCTTCCTTTCCTGAGGTCAGCTGAGAGCACGAGGTGGTCTTTCTGGCCTGGCCAGCCGCCACCTGGTAGGTGCCTCATTCAAGCAGAACTTGTCAGGCTAGGTGTGGTCTGGAAGCCTCAGAGACACATAAGTCACTGGAGGATTTCCAAGGTCCTCTAGGTTCTCTCTCAGGAACCAAGAACAAAGACGAGATTCTTTAGGGAATTCTTTATATTCTTTTTATATATAAACCCATCAAGACCTTCCAGCTCTCCTGCCATGGCATGCCTCAGAACAGTGCATTCACATGGTGGGGCCTCTGAAAAGGGGGTCCCTGCTCACCCCCACCAGGACATAGCCTGTGTGGGACATTAGTGATGGCAAGGGGTGGACTCTGTTGTGTGTTTCTGCCACACTGGTCTCTCCTGATTGAGGGGACCCAGTTCTTCCTGACCAATGCTAAAGAAATGTTTTCACTTTGAACAAACCTGGTTCAGATTAGCTGATAGTTTGTTAAAAAGCAAAAGGACATCTAAATAATTATCATCATCATCATCAAATATCAGAGATACATTTTACCCTAGTATTATTACTCACATATCGTGTGTATGTGTATTTAAAAGGAGTAGAAATTTACATGTATGTATATTTTTAAAAAATAAAGTATAGCAATTTATAAAACAGGAAGAAGAGGGGCGTGAACACTTTGTTTATTTTTGGAGAACTTTGAACAAGCCTTGATTCCTGAACAAAGTGTTGCTGGTGCTGGGTAACCTCCAGACACGGTCCTCGGGGTCTGTGCTGCGTTTGTGCCCTTTGTGTCTCCCTCCTTCTCCTTCTCCGTGACCATCTTCCATGCATGACATGCCTTCGCCTGGGCCTGGTCCCTTCCGATAGCGTGGCCAAATTACCTGAGATGTCGTCTTGCTGGCCTCGCCTCTCAGGAGCATTCTGGTTGTACTTTTCCTGAGATAAATGTGTTGGTTCTTCTAGCAGTCCATGGTATATTCAGTATTTTCTACGAACACTGTCATCCAAACGCATCAGGTCCTCCACAGTCTCTGGTCACTGTCCATGCGAGGCAACTGAAAAGACCAAAGCTCGAGTGAAGCTCAGCTGGTTTTCCCGTGACCTCTTGGCCTGTGCTTCCCCTTCCCCTGCCCGTTAGTCAGCGTACACTTGAATGGGGTCTTTTTGCAGCAGGTCTGCCCAATGCAGTACATCGTTCATTTCTTGACTGCTGCACACGTGGGGTGCTTAGTAACATCATAGCCCTGTTGTATTAGACTCGGGTTGGATGCTGATGGCTAGTCAGGTTCTTTCTAAAGGAAAGCAGAGACCAAAGTCATAAACATTGTACTTACTCCTTTTTTAGCCCAGTGCCTTTAAGGATGAGAGGAATAAAGAATAGTCACCTCGTAGGAACGTGGTGGTGCACAGGAAGTGAAACCTTCACTGAATCAAAAAACCTGCTGCTGATGAGTCACTTCTGACTCAGTGACCATCCAAGACAAAGCAGAAATCTGTAACCTTTACAGGAACAGATCTCCCGGTTTGTGTCCTGGCAGATGGATTTGAACTGCTAATACTTTGGTTAACAGCAGGGCCCTTTAACTACTGCTTTATTTAACCACCAGGCCTCGTGGACTCTTAAAAAACTCATTACTGTCGGGTTGGAATCCATTCATAGTTGATCCTCCATTGGGTTTCGGAGGCTGTAAGTTGCACAGGAGGAGACGGCTCTTTTTTCCCTCGAGGAACCACTGGTGGATTCAAATGGAATCCTCCCGATGGAAGGTAGACAGAAGTTAAGAGCCGCAGACAGAAGGGATGGGCAGCTCAGTGGCAAGTGTGCGGTCTGGGCAGGAGCAGGGAGCTGTGGTGGGTCAGTGGGGAGATTTGACCAGAAGATGAGAGGAGAGAGTTCTGATTGGCAAGCCCTGCTATGTGGCAGGCAGCCCTGGTGGCACAGTGGTGAGAAAAGGTTGCCAAGTTAACAGTGGACAACTGAAGCCCACTAGCCGCTCCACAGGAGAAAGATGAGGCCGTGTGCTCCTGTAAGGATTGTAGCTTTGAAGACCCTGAGGCGTAGTTCTTCTCGGCCCTGCAGGGGCCCTGCTGGGTCAGCTAACTAAAAGGTCGCACTGTGAGGAAGACGGAGCGGTCTGTTCCTGTGAAGATGTATAACCTTGGGAACCCACTGGCAGCAACTCTGTGTCCTGTGGGCTCGCTGTGATTCAAGTCTGCGTGCTGACGGTGCCTGTGGCTTTGTTTGGGATGTGGAGAAGGAATTGATTCTTTCTTGCCTAGAGGAAGGAGTTCAGTGGATGAAGTATGGGAGTGACCAGGAGCCAGTGCCTTGGAGGCCAAGGGCCTGCGTTCTAATCCTGATTCTGTCATATTTTTGACCTGTGTTAGTTGTGATGGTTGCTATTGGGGAAGCCAGTTGGGAGCAGGGAAAGTGGTCTAATGATGGCCCTTAACAAAGTGACACATGTCCCCTTACAATGTTTGTGCAGATACCTGGGTACAGACAGGCTTTCTAGGGTGTGCTACAAGGAATCTTTTCTTGGGGTCTAAGCTTAGATCGAAAGGCCTACAGGATGTCTTTTGCAAACATTTGCAAACTAGTATCCTAGGTGGTTCCAGAAGATCTTGTGGAAGCCATGGTTGGTTTCCCCACCCTTAGTTCTGTCCTGGGGGGTGCTGGGTGATATAGAAAGAGAACCACGCTAGGCTGCTAACCAAAGGGCTTGAGCCCACCCAGGATACCTCAGAAGAAAGGCCTGGCAATCAGTTATAGAAAAACCAGCCATTGGAAACAATATCCTTCCACTCGGGCACAGTGGTTGACTGGACTCGACTGCTGGGTTGTTCTCCCAGAATCACTTTGGTTGGGGGTGTGCGGCCCTTCTCATTCTTGAGACTGCTAAGAGGAGAGAAGTTCCAGCTTTGATGTTTTCATTTGGGAGATCATTCTTTGGAACACCATTACCTTTGGCCTTTTTTTTATGAATCAAGGTCAGATTTGCAGACTTTGAACTGTAGAATTCTGAGGTGAACTCAGCCATCCTGACCTTGAAGTCTAGCTACCCTGCTCAGTAGCCATGCGACTCAGGGCAAGACAAGCTGGTGACAGAAGCTTGCACTATTTGCCAGGCCTACATAGGGCTGGTGCTTTTCACTGACTGTCCCACTTCCTCCCCTCAATGTACTGATGCAGTAGACACCGTTCTTGTCCCCATTTTAGAGAACAGTGGCCGCAGAGCCAGTTCCCCACATACCAGAGCCTTTGAGAAAGCACGCATTCCATCTCCTGAGCCTCAGACCAGCCCAGACCGCTGGTAAGGCGGCCGCCTGGAACTAATGAAGCCATTTGCAGCCCAGCCTGGGGTAGGACCTAGCTCGCGCTGCGAGAGTGTTTTGTAAGGGAGCTAAAGTTGAATTGCTTCCTGCAGATAAGTGACAGGTATCTCTATACTAACTTAAAAAGTAAGTTACTGAATTGAGTTCTTTTCCTCCTTATCTCTAAATTAAACTCTAGCCATTATTCATAGTGTGGGACAAAGACGTGGCAGTCTGCTTCCGTGAAGACTACGGCCTTGGAAACCCAATGAGGCAGTTCTGCTCCATCTTGGAAGGTGGCTTTGAGTTAGGATCGACTCGACAGCAGTGATTTTATCCTTCACTGGGAGCTCCCGTGTTCACCCAGCCACCTTCCTAGAAATAGTGGACTAGTCCAAGGGGGGTCGTATGGAGGGGAAACGGCTGTAATTGCCCTGTGGCCTGGATGAGTGACAGTGTGAAGGGAAAAGTGAATATATACTCCCTTCACGTTGCCCCTTGCTCTTCCCAGCCTTGGGCTTAAGCACGGCAGAGGTTGTCAGGACGGCGGAGGATCAGAAAACGTCTCGATCTGCTGTACCTCAGATCGCTGCTGTATGTCAGAGTCAACTTGATGACACCTAACAACAACAGTAACTTCCCAACCTCATATTTATTTCTTCTTGATTCCAACTTGGCTAATACCCCTATGGATTATGTACCAAAAACAAAATAAATTTTGCCTTGTTACCATTTGTTGCAGATGCATCATTCAACTGTTACTCTGTCATGATGTGTTCACCAAAATGCAAATAAAGAGAATTCCAGGGACTTCAAGCGTTTGGCTCAGGCCAGACCTGGGCTGGTCTATCCCTGGCTTGGTCCTTGGCCTTGCTGTTATCCCTCTCTCTGTCACAGAACTTGGCTTTGCATTCTGCTTGGTTTTGTGACACACTTGCCACTTGTGATAGGGCACTTTGTGCTTCACTGATCAGCTTTTAAACTAAGAAATCAAGTTTAGGTGAGAACTGGTTGGCATGGGCCAAGGTTGGGTCTTGCATACATTTTGAATAGGACTCAAATACAAGAGCAGAGGTCAGCCAAGGGGTGGAAATGACACAGTGTGAATTGATGATTGTGTTTCAGAACGTCTGCTGAGTGGCTGATGTCCATGTGGTTGAGTTGGCCTTTTAGGGATCTTGGTCATGCTGTAGGTAAAGCATTTGCCTGCAAACCAAAAAGTCGGTAGTTTGAACCTGCCTTCTGCTCCAAGAGGGAAAAATGTAGCTCGCTTCCGTAAAGCTGACCAGCCCTAGAAATCTAACAGGCAGGTTTCCCTCTGACCTGCAGGGTCACCTCGGTTGGAATTGACTCCATGGCAGTGGGTTATTATTATTGGTGCAAATATTTAGAAACAGGAAAACAGGGCAAGCTGGCTTTTTCGGCTGTGTTCAGGGATATTTATTGCTGACAATATCACATAGCTACCGAAGAGACAGGGGTAGCACACGAAGTGCATGGGGGGTGGGCACATGGTGGGGACACTTCACTTCCCACACCTGCTTCCCACAGGCCGTGCATGAAGCCCTCTGAACAGCCGTTTCCCGAGTCCAAGGAGCTGGGCCCTGGGTGTGGGCTTCCCTTCACTGCTGTGTGCCTTCCAGACGGCTGTGATTTTATCTCTCAGCAATGTTCCAGGAGGCTCCAGCGAACGGATACAGCTGCCAAATGGCCTATCGAGCCGGCTTGGAAGAGACCTCTTGGGAAAGGGCAAAGCAAGTATTCTAAGTGGTCTACGATCCCAAGCATTTCCTGGGCTGAGTGTTTATCAAGTCTGAGCTTTGCTTCCAAACTAAGCTGGAGAAGAATCTGGGAATGTTTCCCGAGCCCGTGGGGGTAGGGAGGCGAGGACACAAGGCTTCGAGGATGGGACTGTCTCCTTTTTTTATCTCCCGCCCGCACCTTATCTGCAGGAATCTGTCTGCCCATTCACATGTGAAGTAGGCTAGAACTGCTGCACCGGAGAGGAGACGTTGGAGAGAATATTTGACTTTTATTTTGGGACTAGAGCATTGGGTAGAATTAGTGTGGAAGTGGATCAGTTCTAGTTCTGAGCAGCCCTGGTGGCACAGTGGGTGAAATGTTGGGATGTTGACAGCTTGCCCCACCTGTGACTCTGAGGGAGAAAGGTATGCCTGATCTGCTCCCATAAAGATTACAGCCTGGGGGAGTCTAGGAGGCAGTTCTGTTCCAGCCTGTCTTCGTGTTAATAGTGGGTGAGCCTTATTCTTCAAGGTTGAAAAAAGCGGGGAGGGGAAATGTATAGAAAATAGCATTACCTTCCTGCTAGTTGTCATTGATGTCTATCAGAGATTATTTTTATTCTGATTTTTCCTTTACTGTGATTTTCATCATCCAGGAGTGTTCAAGGCCTAAATTGAGACTTTCAGGAAGAGCTCCAGGCGGGGAAAGTAGAGGTGGTTAGTTGCCATAAGGTCAGGCAGCTCTGCTTCCTGGCCGCCCCGAATCCATCTTCATGATCTCAGCCAGGTGTGCCCGAGTCCATTGTCACGGTCACCAGTGTTAGGTGGCTCCTTGAGCACGGTATCCGATGCTGTCCTGTTGGTGATTGGCAGGCGTTTACTTGGCAGATTTTCAGAAGTAGGTCCTGTCTTCTGAGTCCATCTGAGTAGGAAGCTCTGGTGAGACCTGCCCATCATGGTGACATAGCTCACCATGCAGCAGCGCACCAGCCCGCACAGTACAGACACACTGACAGGTGCACAGTGGTACCTGTGTGAAGGGAGATTGTTGTCTCTGTTCATCTGACTCTTGAGTCAGAGAATTCTGTTTTAGGCAACTCAGCAAAGCAGCTCATTGCCATTGAGTTGGGACCAACTCCAGCTGGTTTTCAGAGGCTGCAAATCACAGGAGGAGAGATTGCTGATGTTTCTCCCTCATAGCGGCTGGTGGATTTGAACCATCTGCTTTTGGATTGACACTAGGCCGGCCACCCGACAATGTGTTGATTTCTGGATCCTGATGCCTTACTATAGCATACCATTAGACAGAGTAGTGCTTTCAGTTGATGCAAAGTCTCTTTTACTTGTAACACTGTTTCCCTAGAAGTTTCCCTTGGTCATGACTGCTGCTTCATGGAGCTGCACGGTGGTGGTGGCAGTGCGTGGTGCAGTCAGGTGCCTGGCGAGTCAATTTCTCCCCTGTGGTGTATGCTGTGCGTGTGGGCTCCCTCACTGAAGAGACTGCATTGCTGGTGAAAGACTTTCATCTAAATTTAGATTCTTCTCAGAGGTTTCATCAGATCCTTCCTTAGATGAAGTCACAGGCTGCAGAAGCTGCTGCGTGGTGGGCTCCCAGGGCGGAGGTATTTTTGGCTGCAGAAATGAAGGAGATGAGGGCTGGCTGTCACTGCTGGCTTCTTCAGGAGGTCCCGCCATCGTGTTCTGTGCAGCGGCAGCGCCTGCTACTGGTCACTGGTTGGAGGGGAAACATCTCCAGTGTGAGGGCCATGGGGCTGTGCTGGTGACTACAGTGGGGGTTGTGGGGACCTGGTGTTGTATGGCACCTGTGAATGCATCTGGAGTCAACGATGAATCTGCTTAACCAGTTACAGTCAATTTTTAGGGATAGTGATGGTGACACAACTGGGGAGTCTTCAGAACACTCGCTGCTCTTGGATCTGTTCTGAACAAAACTGTCCCACAGGGTTTCCGAGGCTGTGAATCTTTGTGGGAGTGGACTGCCACCCCTCTCTCCCATGGAGCAGCGGGTGGATCTAGCCCATTTGCTGTTGTCCAGGGCTTAGGCTTCAGAGCCACCAGGGCACCTTGGCACATTTTCAGAATCCAAAAGAAAAAGTTGTACAGGCCTGTTGGCTGTACTCACCTATCTTTCCTGCAGCATCTCTCTCCTTGTATCATACCTGTTACCTGTGCTGTTGAGTGAATCCTGGAGACCTGCCCCGCTGGGTTTCCCCCCACTGTGATCTTCATGGAAGCAGACTGCCATGGTCTTCTCAAAAGGAGTGGTAGCCAGCTGCAAACTGGCAACTTTGGTTAGCAGCCAAGTGCTTTATTTTTTTTTTTTTTTTTTTTT
>NW_006399830.1:5946642-5948998 GCF_000299155.1 Elephantulus edwardii | reverse complement strand
ATTGGATCCTCACTGAAGTTGAGGTAGTGTTTCCAATTTCTTTTTTTTTTTTTTTAGTGTTTCCAAATTCTTGACAGATATTTATCTTTGGGATTGCAACATGGAGATTACTGGTTCATTGTTCAACTCACTGGGTTGTTGTTTTTTTGTTGTGGTTCTTTTTTTTTTTTTTTTTTTTTTTTAGCCAAGTGCTTTAAACACAGCAACAGTAGGAGTCATTCCTTAAGTGTTAGAAATTCCGTTTTAAGACTCCTTCCAGGATGGAGAATGCCTTTCCCTCTTAGTGCCCAAAGGCCTGCGATTGGAGAGAGTGGAAGGAGGAAGCAGGAGGCTGCCGCAGGTTCTCTTGTGCCTGGAAGGCCCTGGCCTGAGGCTGCTCATGGTGTAGCATTCCAAAGGCCCGCCTGGGACACACATGCCAAGAGGCTTCCAGCTTCTGTTGTCCAAGAAGCATGCTATTGACATCATCCTGTATTTGAGAGATGCCCAATTCTGTTCTTAAACTTCACTCTGTACAGAACCTGTCATCTTTAGATCAACCGCTATACACCTCCTGCTCACTCCCTTCCTCTCTCCCATTCCTGTGTGGGTCAACAATCTCCTCACGAGTATATTTTCAGTAGAGAACTCTCTTATGTTCCTTTTACGTAAATCCTTACTCTTTTTAAATGATATTTTTTTTTCTTTTTAAGTAAAGATAATATACACATGATGATGTTGTTGAGTTGGAACCAACCCACAGCAGACCCTCCAGCGTGTTCTCTGAGGCAGTAAATTGCATGGAAGGAGATTGTTCACCTTTCTCCTGTGGAGCACTTGGTAGATTCGAACTGCATACTTTGAGTTGGCAGTGCAGTTCCTTACCACTAAGCCACCAGAGCTCCTTATACACATGATGCAACATTTTAGATATACACTGTTGCTGATACCATCACGTTGGCCCAACTCATAGCTGCTCCGCATATAAAATACGTTGCCTGGTCCTGTGTCATCCTCAGAATCATTGTTGTGTTTGAACCTATTGTTGGAGCCACTTTGTCAGTCTATATTAGTTGTTGTGTACCATCAACTGGAAATTGACTCATAGCTGACCTTCCTGCAGGTTTTCAGAGGCAGTAAGTCCCATGGAAGGAGATTGCCTATCTTCTTCTGTGGAACAGCTTGTGGATTCGAACCATGTGCCTTTGAGTTGACAGCACAACTCCATACCAATAGGGCATCAGGGGTCCCTAGAGAGTCTTGCTTTTGGTCACTGCCCTTCTCCCACTCGTAACGCCCTTCTCCAGGGACGGGGCCCGTTGATAACATGCCCGAAGGCTTGGGACAGAGTCTCGACAGCCTTGTTTCCATTTGGACACCACTTCTTCCAAGACGGGAATCTATTTCACACACATGCCCTTTTCCAAAATTGTTTAGGGTGTTCCTTGCATTTCATGTAACTTCTAGGACCAGCTTGACTGCTTTCTATTTAAAAAACCTACCAAACTGGAATTTTTTAAAGGGATTACATTGAATGTGTAGATCACTTTGAAAAGTATTGCCATATTAACAGTATTGAGTTTTCCAATCTATGGATAGAGGATCTCTCCATTTTTTTTTAATATTTTCTTGTTTCTAAGTATTCTTCTTGGTACCAATACAACTTCATCAAAGTTGCAGAATACAAGGTCAACTTAAAGAAATCAGTTGTATTTAATGTTTAGAGATGATTTTTTTGAACTTCTTCCAGCAGTGATGAAGGTACTTATTCCCCACACCTTTATCCACACCAGGTGGTACTAATTGGTTTCCTAATCTTTGCAAGTGGATGTTGTTGTTGTTGTTAAGTGCCATCAAGTTGTAGACAACTCATAACAACCCTGTCAGTGAAAGACCTGAACACTTGTATAACTTTCATTCTTTCTCCAAGTTCATAGTTTCCAGAGGCAGGCGGTTTTGGAAGTGGATGCCACTCCTGCTTCCAAGCTTGTTTTAATTGGGAAGCTCCACCAGACACTGTCCACCACGCAAACTTGCAAATCGATAGGTGGTTTGTTTTTTTTTTTAAAAAAGCTCTTCTTTTTAGTGTAATGCACTTTGCTTATTATAGAAATTAATTTTTTTTTACCACAGTGCTTTTGCTTTTTCTTTAGGAACATCTTTTCCTATCATTGGCCTTTATTCTGTTAAGCCATGGCCTTTTCTATTTATTATTACTAATTTTTTTAATAGATGAAGTGTTTATCAGAGTCAAAATCCAAGCAGCATGAAAGAGTACTCATTACGTCTTTTTTTTTCTATAATTATATTTTATTAATTTTCATAAACATTTACAGAGATTTTGGGTTTCCATTCATTCATTGTTGCACTATTCTCT
>NW_006399830.1:5917414-5944989 GCF_000299155.1 Elephantulus edwardii | reverse complement strand
CCATAGATAGATGGGTTGATCTCTGGATTCTCAATTCGATTCCATTGATCTATGTGTCTGTCATTGTACCAGTACCATGCTGTCTTTACTATTACGGCAGTGTAGTAGGATTTGAAATCAGGGAGTGAGATACCTCCATCATTAAGTCTTACAGCTCTCTTTGCCCATCCATCCACTCTCTTTTGCTCACTGGTAACCTTGGTTCATGGTAACGCTTTATTATTTTCTTGCTTTTAATTCTAGGTGTTGTTAAAATGCAGTAAGCAAAAATACAGACATACTTATATCCACCTCCTTACACGAAAAGGAACTTGGTGGCATAGTATGTTGAGTTGTGCTGCTATGACTGAAATTTTGGCAGTTCAAATACAACAGCTGCTCCAAGAGCGAAAGATAAAGCAGCTGTTTCCTGTAAAGATTTAAAGCCTCAGCCACTTGGGCAAAGCTGACAGCAGTGGGCGTGGCTTCAGTTTTTAAACACAGAAGGTGGCATTTTGTTCCCACTGCTTTGCACGTTGCTATTGTCATTTACTGAAGGAGCTCGGGCTGTGTAATGTGTCACAAGCTGGTCTTCCAACTGGAATGTCGGTGGTCTGAATTCAGCAGCCTTGCTGAAGGAGAAAGCTGGAGCAGTCTCCTCCCTTTGACATTTACTGCCAAGGAGCCTGATGGGAAGGCGGGGCCCGGTGGTCTGGTGGAAGGGTGGGGCCTGATGGAAGGTTTAGTGTTTGTTTTTGTCACTTATTGTTTTCCTGGCTCTCTCCACTTTCTCTTTTTTCATATATTTTATTGTGATGATGATGATGATGATGATGATGATGATGTAGACCATCTGACTGGTACAAGAGGAGATTGGCCCTCCTTCTCCAGAAGAGCATCTGGTGGATTTGAACTGCGTACCTCTGGGATTCCACTTTATCTTTTGACCACACATATTCTGTGTCTGCACTAGGACGGATCCAGCCAGTCTGGTTTCGCTGGACCGGTTGAGCTGTTTCTGGCTTTCCTTCGCAGTGGCACTGAGCAGCCCCGTGTGGTGTCCGCGGAGATGTGCACCAGTTTGTACGTGGGCTGCTTTCCAGAAGTAAGATTGTAGAGCTAAAAGGCAAATAAGATTTTAAAAATATGGCAGATAATGCTGAATTTCCCTCTGTAGATGATGTACCATTTTGTATTTGTACCAATCTGTTTCCCAAGCTCCTTCTCAATAGTGTTTGTCAAACTTGCATTTCCCCCCATCTGGTTGGTGAGAAGTAGCATTTTAATGTAGTCTTACTCTGCAGCTCTCTTGAGTGAAGCTGAACAGCTTTTAATTTGTTCAAGGACTGTTGAAAATAGTTAAGTGCTGAATCAAGAGGTTGATGGTTCAAAACTACTCAAGGCTCTGCAGGACAAAGACCTCAGCCTGCTCCCAATAAGATGACTGCCTAGGAAGCTGCCAGGCCAGCTCGGCTCTGTCACGTGGGAGGCTGGGTGTTGGAATTGCCTGACAGCACCCACCAACACCAAGACCCTTGCTTTTCTTCTCTGAGAGCTGTCTGTTAATAACTAATCTGTTCACATAGCTGTCTCTCCTTCCTAGAAAAAAAATCTCATTGATACACTCCTGGTATTGCATTTAGTTATTTTGGGATGACTGATGTTTCTGATGTTGTATGTTTTTATCTGCTAACATACTTTTCTGTTTATTCAGCTCTTTGTATGGATCCCAGCTCTGTGTCTCTTGTTGGGTGCTGTTGAGTCATTTAAGGACCCGGGTACACAGCACAGAGCACGCCTTGTCCCGTGCCGGCCTCGCAGTCACTGCTGTGTTGAGTTCATTGTTGCTATCCCTGCCAGTCCTTCTCAGGAAGGCTCTTCCTCTTATCCTGACCCTCTACTTCACCAGGCGTTACGGAGCTCTGGTTGCTTAGTGGTAAGAAGGTGTGCTGTAATCCAAAAGCTTGCAGTTTGAATCCTCCAGCTTCTTCCACAGGAGAAGGATGGGCAGTCTCCTGTGTGACTTCCTGCCTCTGAAAACCCGCTGGAATGTTGGCTATGGGTCAGTTCTGACTTGACGGCCCACTACAGCAACTTTACCAAGCTTTCAGTCCTTAGGGCTGGTCTGATAACATAGCCAAACAATGCAAGCTGTAATGACACCATCCTCCCTCTGAAGAGCTCTCTAACTGTCCTTCTTCCACGGCAGCGTGGGTCTTTCCTCTGACAGTCTATGGTACGTTCATTGTTCAGTCTGTGAACATTGAGCATAGAATGAACCGTCTGTGGTATGTTGCTGTTTATTCTCCTCCAACACCATAATTCAAAGGCGTCAAATCTCCTTGATGACCATGGCTTGTGGCTTGGTTTATATGCTCATTTTGTATAAACCTTACTCAAGTGATTGATATCAAGGATATCTCTGATATAGTCCTGTTCTTCAGAATTGTAGACTGGAACCTTTCTGATTTTTAGCTGTGTTCCTTTGTAAATCCCTGTGCAAGGAAGTGGAAGGTTGTGGTTGAAATACACACACACACACACACACACACACACACACCCCTTTCATTGTCTATATGTATGTGTGTATACAAAAGCGATTGATGCCAGAATTTCATTGTATCCCAGTTACTTTATTTTCATGCTTTATAAGATCTTTTTTTTCTTCTTTCAGCTGAGGCTCCTGGTAAATAACCACATCATCTGAAAATGAAGCATAAGGACTTCATTTCTCCATTTCTTCCTGTCATCCTGGAGGGTCACTAGGAGGATGTGGCCCATGTGACCCTGCTGGTGTCTGGTTCAGCCCTGATTTTCATGGAGTTGTGTCTAATGCTCCCCCATGTTGGTTCTTGTCAGCGTTTGAGCGTAATGTGTGTATGTTGAGGAATGTTTTATCTCTCCGCTGTACACGTCTTTTAAAGTCACAAATGAATGTTGGGTTTTATCGCATGCTTTTGCATTGTTTTTGGTGATCCAGTCAGTCTGGTGGTGTAGTCCGTAGGGAGCGAAGTTATAAACCCAAAGACTACACCTTGCTGGCAGTTCAAACCCACGAGCTGCTCCCCGGGAGAAAGACGAGTCCTTTGCTCCTGTGTGATACACGACTTCAGAAACCACTGGAGAACCAGCGCTGAGATGCTTCCCACTCGATGACAGTGAGGGCTGTTTTGTAGTCTGATTCCAGTTGGTGAACTAGAAACTGCTGCAGGCGTTTCGGAGTAGACATTTAGGGCAAGGGCTGGGTCACATGGGTTCTAAGGCTAGGAAGTGAAGCAGGATGGTGCACGAATTCAAAGGCATTACCGCAAAGATGCCGCCACCTCCCAAGTGGGAAGAAGCAAGTGGTGGTGTCACCACCTGTGAAACTTGGGTGAGGCCTTCCCTGGGAGGAGGCTCTGGGCGACCAGTGGGACATTTGAGGTGCTGCTCAGCAAGGACTTGGACCCCTGAGTAGAACTTGGAGTCTAGTAGGTGCCAGTCTATTGGAAGAGTCCCATCTCTTTAAGGAGCAGGAGGGACAGGGTGGAGGAATAAACAGAAACAGGAATCACAGGGAGGAAGTGGGAAGGGTGCTCTTATGGTGTGGGCACTCGCCAGTGTCCTGAAACAAAATGTGGAGGAAAGGTTGAACGGGGCCTTGTTTGGAGAGAGGATGAGGATGACTGGCTTCTTATGTGCAGGAACTTTCCTCTGTTGCTCCCATGGTCACTGTGGCCAGGCTGGTGGTGGCCAGGGGTATGACTTAGGGGGTTAGTGTCCCTCCCCATGCTGGGCTGGTAGCTGCACTTTCCCTGAGGTCAGGCCACACGGCAGGGCTGGGTTAGGAGGAGCCTGTGATGAGGATGGAGTGGAGGGACAACCTGCCAAAGGCCCCCTATTAATCTATTTGAAATGCGAGTGTTAAGGACCAGGATGGGACAGGGGTGCCTGGTATGAACTAGCTGCTGAGGGAGCCCCAGTGACAATGGCCGAGTGTTCTGTAGTGTGAATTACAGTGTCTGCTTCTTTATGGTCTGATTAAGTCTGTGCTGTTTGTGGGTTTCACACACTTCCAAAGGATTTTCTTAACTTTGGAGTTAAGAGATGCCTGCAGTGAATGAGTTTTCAAGAGGGATTTTGAAAGCATTCTCACGTTGGCAAATTAGGTTAGCAAGCTCACTTTTCACCCTCTCTCACTTTTAGGATACTTACCACCTATTTTCTGGGACAAGTGTGTATAAATGCAAATAAGTTTGCTGTTGAGGTGAGCAAGAAAGATCTCCTTTCCCTGTGTGTCTGTTGTGAAAACTCAAAGGAGCAAGTGCGAAGTTTCACTCAAGACAACCTCCTTCCCTTTGGGATGGCATTTGATGCTGCCTTGGAAATGGCCTTGAGAAGACTGGCAGTTTAACATGTTATCAGGAGGGACCAGACCTTGGAGAAGGACATCATGCTTAAAGAGTAGAGGGTCAACAAGTAAGAGGAAGACACTTAACCAAATAGATCCAAACAGTGGCTGCCCCGTGGCTTCACACACAGCGGTGGTTCTGAGGATGGGACAAGGCAGGGAAGGGTTTGTTCAGTAGTATATAGGGTCACTAGGAGTTGGAGGTGCCTCAGTGACACTTAACAATAAAAACAACAAAGTAGAGTTAAATTGACCGCTAACCGGTGGGTTGGAAGTTCAGATTTACCTAGAGGGACCTTGAAAGACAGACCTCAAAAGGCATACACTTCTACAAATCCAACCCTAGTAAATTCTATAGAGAAGTTCCACTCTGACACACTTGGGGCCACTGCGGGCCAGAGTCCACTCTGTAACGTCCAACAGTACTGCCAGTGGTGGGGGTGGGGGGCAAAGGGCATTTCCAGTGGTCCAGTGGGGCCTTGGAGGTTGTGACTCAGCTTTCTTTGTGAGAAAGAGTTTTCTCACTGATGAGAAAGCTAAGGGCTTTCCAGAAAGCTCCTGCTGAGCCTGGATCAAAGGGAACCAACAAAGCCCCTACATTTTTACCAGTGAAGGTTTTGTTTTCCTGAAGGAATGCTTTCCTGGAGGAATCCCCTCTGTGAGGGTTCCTCTTGACGACAGAACAGTTGATGGGGAAGCCTACAGTGGAGATTTCATGTCTACTCACCCGTCCCAGCCCGCGACAGAGGACGGTTGGTCTTTGGTCTACACAGAGGGCGGACAGGGAGTATTCTGTGCCAAGTCCTGTTTGTTCTGTTGACACAGGAACACACCCCTACCCCAGACTCACCACGTCCTCCACATTCCGTTGTTTTCATCTGGTTAATGATTAGAGCAGGACCAGTTCTCCTGCCTCCTTGCCACCTGACTTGGCCCAGTGTGGGAAGAGTACAAAGGAAAGATTTCAGCCTCACTCTGGTGGCTTAGTGGTAAGGAATTGCACTGCCAATGCAAAGGTACGCAGTTCAGATCCACCAGCTGCTCTTCAGGAGAAAGATGGGTCATTTCCTCCCGTGATTCACTGCTTCTGAAAGCCTGCTTGGCGGTGTGTGTGTATGTGTCAGCTATGAGTTGGTTCCAACTTGACAGTACACAAACAAAAATAGTAGCAGTAGTGATAGGGAGCCCTGCTGGTGTAGTGGTTATGTGCTAGACTGCTAATCAAAAAGTTGACAGTTCGAACCCACCAGGTGCTCTGTGAGAGAAAAAGAAGACGATCGGCTCCCTCTAAGACTTACAGCCTCAGAAGCCCTTGAGTTGGCATTGACTCACGGGCAGGGGTTTGATTTTTTTGGTTGTAGTAGTGCTGGAGAGAAATGCAGTTAGGAGTAGGTAACTCAGAAAGCCAGGAGCTTAAGCAACCAGCCATCTGAAACGAAAGGGCAGCATTTGCCCGATATAAAACTCTGAAGGCAAGAAGGAATAGGATAAATAGAAATAGAATCACAGGGAGGAAGTGGGAAGAGTGCTGCTCCAAATAGGGACTGCAATTAGTGTCATAAAGTCAAATGTGTATGGATGGTTCAATGCTTTGTAACCTTTCACTAAATCATAAGAAAATGTAAAAAGGAAAAAGTATGTGCTTCTTAATTTTGGTTTAACACATCTATCATTTGAGGAACTCAGCTGGAGACAAACAAGAAGCCCCAGGAGGCTTCTGAGAGTAAGGATGGCTGCCCCCCAAGGTCGGCCTCGCCTGCAGGGTCTGTGCCACCCTTTGCTGTGGTAGTGGTCAGCCCTGTGCCTGTTTCCTCTGCAGCTCATGTGACTGTGCATTCTTAGTATTCACCAAATATTTTAAATATTTTCTTTTAAAAAAATTCATTTTACACAGTGTGCATATTTAGACCATAAAGGGCCTAATGAAATACATATTGAAATTCCACACATCACTGTTTCTTTTTTTTTTTTTATTTGATTCTTTGGCTAACATCACTGTTTCTTAATGATAGGTCTTTAATAGAGGGTCAGCCAAATAGAAGAAGAACCTCGATGAAAAGGGCTGACACAGGGGCTGCTGTCGTACCGGCTCAAACATAGCAGCCGTGGTGTGGATAGCACAGGTCTGACTGGCACAGGTCCGGCTGGCACAGGCCCGGCTGGCACTGGCCTGACTGGCACAGGCCTGGCTGGTGTGCATGGGCTCTGTGAGTTGGAGCAGAATCAGTGGTAATAATAACGTGGTGGTTTAATGATAGCATACATTTTTCTAATTCATTGTTAGTTCACTATTTTGCTTTCTTTGGATATTGCCCTTTGATAGAGAAATCTTCAGTGCCCTAATTTCTTTCGCTTTCAGAACCATGGTGGCGCAGTGAATTGAGCTGTAAACTGCTAACCAAAGGGTCAGCAGGCGGGAGGGGCGTTAATCACAGGGTCCCACAATTTGATGGGTGGTTGGAGGTGAAGAAGTGGAAAGATCTGGTGTGAAAAAGAATATATTAGAACTGTAAATAAAGCAGTATAAAATTTTTTAAAAAAGGAAAACAAAAAGTCAGCAATTCAAATCTTCAGCCATGCAAGAAGAAAGCTGGGCGGCCTCCTATTGGGGCCACAGCCTCAGCCGCCCTGTGGGGCACTGCTGCTCTGTCCTGTAGGGTCCCGAGGAGTTGGACCTAATGTGATGGCCGTGGGTTTAGTTTTTAGTAGCCATTAATTAAGGAATTACCTCTTGAAAGAAAATTCCCACTTGAGGGCAGTTTAATCACGTGGACTCCTTGCTCTCTAGAATCGTACATCAGGAAGGTGGGATGGGGAGGAAAGATAGGAGGCTCTACTTCATGGAGTTGCCCTCCTTACTGGAGGTAAACTGAGTCACGGGAATACAGAGGAGAGGCGGGTTCATTTCCATCAGGAAAGCCTTAAGGAGGCTTTTAGAGGGGTGACATTTACTGACCTGGTGATTGGGAATAGGGAGGTGGATGGTGGGTCCTGAGAGCATTTAAAATAATGGGATGGCTTGAGCTAAGCCTTAGAGTTAGCACTTTGGGGGTCTGGCAAATGATAAGTAATTTTATATTATTTTGGCAGTAGATCGTATAGCAGAAGATAAGGTATTGATTGAAGTCCAACTCTGTGGTCTATATCATAGTGCCATTTAAGTCCCATGTAGGGCACAGAATGACAGTGCAACGTATGTAGTGGTGTTGTGTACTGTCAAGTTGGAACTAACCCTCCAGTGAGTTTTCAAAGGCAGTAAATCGGAACAGGTTGAGACTGCCCATCTTTCTTAAAATGAGCAGCTGGTGGGTTTAAACTATGTGCTTTTGGATCGACAGCGCAGCCCCTTACCACTAGGCCACTAGAGTAGGCAGTGTCTGTGGTGGTTTAGAGCAGAATTTGAATTGCCTGCATCCAAATCCTCAATAGCTGTGTGATCTTGGGCAAATTACTCAACCTCTCCTATATCCCGTTTCCTCACATTAAAGAACAAAAAGCCAGGTCAGTTGCCTTTCACTGATCCTGACTCGGGCAGGCCCCGTGTGTGTCTGAGTAGAATCGTGCATTAGTGAAGTGAAAGGGTCTCAGGCTGGAAGGGCAGGAAGACTATCACAGCAGATTGTCATTGGCATAAAAATGGCTTTTTTCCCTGCAGGCCTTTGTACTTTGCATTGCAGCTGTCTCATTCATCGGCTGCTTCCTGGAACACAGCAGATTGTGCAGGTTGCTTGTTGTGTGGCTCCACTGTGGGGCACATGTGTTTCAGGGTGTGGGGCGTGCACCTGTGTATCTTCACTGAGTCATTTTTGAAAAATCTTCTGTTGCTGAGAAAATACACAACAAAATATTTATAGCAATTCAATAATTTCTACGTGTACATGCCAGCGTCTTTGTTTAGAAGTTGTGCAACCATTCTCATCTTTCTTTTCTGAGTTACTCTTTCTCTTTAACATAAATACAGTGCCTGCTAGAGTTCCTACCTAATGTCTCTCTCTTTTTCTTATTAGTGCGGTATTTCTTTACCTTCCCTCAGTCAAACCCTGAGTCAGTCACTTTCCCCAGGCTACCTGGGGAAATACAAGGAAAGAAACATCTAGGGTAGAGGAGATCACAGGGAGAAGCCAACAAACAATGGGAGGTGGAGACGGCTCCTTCCTATGGTGAACAAGATCAGAAAGGCCACTATCAGGCACAAGAGTCCCAGGGCCTTTGAGAGGGCAAAGCCCAGAACAGCATAGAATTGCTGCTTCAGAGAAGGATTCCTAGATAACCAGTGATGAGGCTCCCAAACACAGTCCCCATGCCAGCTCCAGAGCCAGCCCTTCCAACTGTGAGAGCCCCAGCCCCAACGCTCCTGGCTGCTGCGTCAATATCCTTGAGACGGTGCTGGTTTGGAAGGTGCCACTAGGGATAAGTGAAATCAGCGTGGGGCTGTCAGCTCAAGTTCTCATCTGTCAGTGTCTCTGATTGTTTCAGCACCACTGCAGACAGTGGCCCGCTGATAAGCTGAGAGGCTCCTGGCCGGGCAAGGGGTGGAGACACAACACACTTGGTGCAGGCATACATTTTCAGGGGTGGGGGTGGTGGCAGGAAAGCTGCCCCTAGTGCAGAGAAGACAGAGAGGCTGATCTCATCTCTCGAGTTGCTACTGCCACTTAGGACCTGGGCACATAAATCACCCACCAATGCTTTCAACCCCTCAGATTGCTTGGGAAGCTGCTCTTCCAGTTATAGTAAAGGCTACCACTTAGTGTAACTCTTAACTATGGATCTGAAGAAATAGGCTATTATACTTGGGACATATGTGTCCCACATATGTCTATTAAAATTCGTATTATTACCCTGACTTTCCCCCCATTCATTTCAGAATGCTTTTCTTTACTAAAACACACTGACACACACACACACACAAACACACAAAATTAAAAAATTGAAAGCAGAAAGTAATTTGTTCATGAAAAAGTGTAATCTTAAGGTGGACTCTTTTACGAGTTAAGCTAAACTAGAGTTTGGTTTTACGTAGACCTCAGGGGATATTTTAATTTAAGATTTAAAGATTATCTCAGGCAACAGCTTCAGAGTTTCATCTTGATGCATGAGTCCAGGAAGTCTGGAGTCCAGGAGACTTTGAAAATCTGTTCTACATATCCCTGCTTTTGATCAGGATTCTCCTATAGAATCTTTGATCAAAATGTTCTTTAATGGTAGCTGAGCACCATCCGTTTCTTCTGGTCTCTTGGTGAAAAAAGGCGTAATGAGTCAGTTTTGAAGTTACTGGTGTTTTATGGAAGAGAATGGGATCTCATGTATCAGTAGGATATTTTGGTTACATCCAACAGAAGCTGACTTTGACTATTTTAAGCACCAGAGAATTTAATGGAAGGTTGTTGAGAGCTTGTAAGAAGCTCAAGGGCTGAGCACCCGCCTTGAGAAAAGCCTGAAAACAAAGTAGCTCAGTGGTGAGAAGCCGCAGCAGACACGTCCCAAGCCTGTTCTCTGTGGCACCATGTGGATAGTTACCCTTTGTGTGACGCTGGGACAGAAATCACTCACCTGTACCTTTTCACTGAAATCTAAGGAGCCCTGGTGGCACAGTGCATAGTGTGTTAGACTGTTAACATAAAGGTCAGCAGTTCAAACCAACCAGCTGCTCTGCAGGAGAAAACTAGATTCTTCTCTCGTAAAGATTTGCAGTCTCAGAGACTCAGTGGAGGGTCGCTATGAATCAGAATCAGTGCAGTCACTGTGGGTCTGGTTTGAGTCTAAAGCCGGTGCTGGTGTCCCCTTTGTGATGAGACTGCATGCAGTTACTATCTTGCTTATTTAAAAAATCGCTAGTGAGCATGTGCTATTTTTATAGAGATTGAATTCTTAAGTTATTACATAATACGTCATTTTAGAATGTTTTTCTTTTCCTTAAAATTGTGTTGTGGGATATTCACTGGTAGTGTGGTGCATCACACGTTGCTTTACTAACCAAAGGTTGGCCGTTTGAATCCACCAGTTGTTTAGAGAGAGGGAGAGGAATTCTCCTTCTATGAAGATTTGCAGCCTCGGCGCCTTGTGGAGGGCTGCGAGGGGTTAGAATGGACCTGACTGACAGCAGTGGGCTCCTGGAACAGGAAACTGCTCTCCGTTCAGTAATCTGTGGATTTCAGCCTTGAGCTTGTGTGCATCATGCTGGGTGTGGTTTTCATTGTTGGGGTAAGAAATTACCATCTTCCAAACCAAAAACATTACCAGAATTAAAAACCCACTGTGCCATATTTCCAAAATTATATAAAAGCATTGAAAACATAGTTGGTGTTTTAAATGGAAGATTCAAATATGGGAAGCTTTTTATTTGTTTGTCATGTCTTGGCATAAGTTTCTTGTTTTTAAAGTCTCGTTAGGAAAAGACTCTGTTTTCCATATGCATATGTAAAAGAGTGAGTCATGAATTCAAGTGAGTATTGACAGTATGCCTGTATCAGATTTCTGCTTTGTCATACCCTACCGAAGATAGTACATTTATTTCAGTAATTACAATAGCAAATACATTTCTTTGCCATATTGGTATTCATTCTAAATATGTACTCCAATGTAGTTGTTTTTCAGAAATCATTAGAGTGAAAACCTAGCGTTGGTTTCACCGGAAGTTTAGGAAGAGGGCCCTGTATTGATGCGTGTGGTCTCCCTGCTGTCCACTTAACTCGTCTTGTAGAACTGAACTGCCCCATTGGACTTCTCAGACCGTAAATCTTTATGGAAACAGACTGCTTGCTACATCTTCTCTCACAGGCTGGCTAGTCTGTTCAAACTGATGCCCTTTTGATTAGCACCCAGGTTACGCAGTGAGCTACCAGTTTCTTGATGTAAACAGGTATTTAGAGATTAAAATGCGTTAGTTACAGTACCACCAGAGATCCTGGTGTTGTAACAGAAGGTTATAATAATGCTTTCCCCAGTCCACTGAGTCAGAACTTAGCTTGATAACTTTGCTGATTGGAAGATGTGCTATTGTCCATACATCGTTTTAAAATTACAAGAAGATTTAAGAAGTCCTAATTTCTTTTCACGTTCCTTTCTTCTGAATCATCTGTTTGACACAGAATTAACAGTGTTTGTCTCTTTCCACATACTAAGCCATCAAGAGTGTGGACATTGCAGCCTTCTTAGAAGGATGCTCCATTCCTCTCTGCGCGTGTATTAGTGCTGGTACTTCTGCACACTCACAGGTGAAGCCAGCTACATCCTGACTCATTGGCTGGTGGTAAGATGCATCTCAATTTTAGAGATGGTCTTGAGTGGATCAAACAGAATTGGTGGTTTGTTGACTGTTTGGTTTTTAATTCTGTAAAGCTAAATATTTTTAATAATGTGGTGGGTCCATAACCCTATGCTGATATTCTTTACATATAATTTTTATTAAAAAATACTTATCATTAAAGAATAATCCATCTTCATTGTACACTATTTGGAAGAGAAGAAACACAGAGAGGAAATATAATGACCATTTTTTTCTCTAACTTAGTGAGACAGATTGATCTTTTGCTGATATTTGTGGGGGCTTTTAGTTATTTTATAAGCATATATGCTTTATCCTTAAATTCTTGACAATTCTTTTAAAATTTTTACCATAGAAAATGAAGGCCGCCCGTTCTTTGTCCAACTCTGCACTCCTTATTCCTAACGTGCCTGTTGGTTATAGTTTGGAGTTACAGTCTACAGATTTTGTTTCTAGTTATCCATCACATCAGCAAATTAGACCTGGGTGTAGTGTGCACCCTATTGCTGACTTTCTGTGAACCCCGTTTTCTCTATTCTTTGGTTTCTTTAACTAGTGAATCTAGGAGTAATACCTTCTGTTGTATAATGTAAGGATCGCTGGTGGTGCTGTGACTAAGGCATTCAACTTTTAGCTAGAATGTTGGCAGTTTGAACCTCCCAGCTGCTCTAGAGGAGAAAGATAGTTATCTGCCTCTATAAAGATTTACAGCCTGAGAAATCCCATAGGGCAGTGGTGGGGTCACGTAGCATGCTTTCATCATAATACTGAAGTGACTAGTAAGTAGATACGCTTTCTCTCCAAACTTCTTAGAGACAGATATATAGAATTATAGAGAGATGTACAAAGAGCAGCAAGATAAATGAGACGTGTTCATTAAAATATTAATGAGATTTTAGAATGTATTAAAAAATGTAAAAATTTCAAGTTACCATTTATAGAAGAAGTATATTTGGTTTTCTTTTGTACAGAGTGCAGATTTAAATGGGATTAAAACTCAAAATCCTAATCTTCCCCTATACAAGGATGGCCCAATGATGATGTTTTTGTCCTTTTTAAATTCAGATGTACACCAAAATAGCACTTTAAAATAGTCTTTGAACTTGCCTAGGCATGAAAATGCATCATCAGAAAAGCTTCTGTACTTTTTCTGTATAATTTTTTCCCCTTTAGTATGAGATTGAAATGTCTAGACCGTCAAACGTTTACAAAAATAGACTGCACATTGTACAATGAATTAAATGTATGCATTGTTTCCCTTTGAGAGTTAATTGTGCATGTCTCCTATAGGTCATTCATTTGCATGTCTAAAACTGTTTCTGATAGGAACCAGTTATTTAATTCATTGGGTGTGCACTGCGTGTGACATCGTTGGCACATTTTTACCACTACCCTATCTACTCCTGATGTCTTCAGATCATAATAACATAGCTCTTTATCAACAATCAAGTTTCACTCACAGCTTTTCATAAAATTGGACAAAGTTATAAAATTTTTAAAACATGGTTGAAAAGTGATTGAGTACAATTAAAAAAATTGGGTTTTTCTTTCTCCAATTATTTTTAATTTTTAAAAACGCATTTTTATTTTTTGTTGTTAAAATTATGTACAGATAGATCATACACCAATCCAGTAATGTCTAAATGTATAATTCAGTATCATCTCTAAGTATTTAAAACAAACAAAACTCTCAGTGACTTAGAGTCTTGACAATTTCTGACAAAAGTAGCACATACTCAGTTTTTAAATTGCAGACTTTAATTGCTTTTCCTGCCAGCTTTTTCTCTGGGCCATTGTCTCTTGGATTTGGATTTAAAATCAATTGAAGATTATTTTATATCTCTGAGTGAATATTTTTCTTGACAGAATGTGTCTGTCTGGATTTCATCTCTCACTTCACAACATGAAATGTTCCTTCTCTAGTCTTCTATTTCTGTCTCAGTTTGATCAATGATAGAACGTTTCTGCTATTTAGCCAACTCTGAGTTAATGATTGTTGTTCTAACCGAGATTCAGACGCTTGTGCACATAAATGTCCGGCCTCACACCAGTCACCTGGGTCACAGATGTTTCTGTAATGCTGTTGAGCTCAGAACTTGGAACTGCATTTAAATATTCAGCACACCTGATGGGTCTCTTTTCTTCTCTCTCTCATTTACTTGCTGTCTTACCAAGCCACATATAGTATGCTTCTCCTAATATATAGATTTCCTGCCATCTGGCTTGTAGTCAATCAGTGTGTTTGTGTAACTGTTTGACTGTTTATTAGCCTCAGTTATTAATCATGCACCTGAAAATAAAAAGCAGAGACTCTTCATTTCAAAAGTATTTTTCTCCAAACCTTCAAAACAGGAAATAAACTCCTATTCTTGCCTTCTACCCTATTAAATTGTTCCAACTCATGTAATTCACTCTGTTGTTTTTCTCCCCTTAGTGTTATTTAGTTCTGGTGTGTGCTTTGCTCTGGACTTTGTGTAAACTGAGACTGGTAAGAGATTAACTCAGCTGTTTTCAGGTGGATCTTATCCTGTAAATTTAGGAGATAATAACAAGGATATAACATGTTGACTTTAGTTAAGCCAGCTATCCCAGGCTGCTGTCTGCCAGACCTCAGCTTCATGGAACCTGCTTTGGGCTGATGCGGTTTGTGGTTCTCTCCCTGTGGACTTATTAAGGAGGCCCCACGCCCCACAGCTCCCTTTCTATCTATCTGTCTGTCTGTGGTGGTGGTGAGTACCATCAAGTCGGAACAGACCCTACCTGATTTTCAGAGGCAGTAAATTACCTGGGAGGAGGCTGCCTTTGTTTCTTCCCCAGTGCAGTGTGTGGGTTAGAACTACTTTCTTTTGTGTTGGCAGCACAGTTCCTTACCACTAAGCCTCAGAGCTCCCTATCTATACATGTTTCTATATGTAATAAACTTTGACATCTTAACAGTTCATTTAGAACATCTTTATCATCTCCAAAAGAAACTTTCTCTCTCTTAGTTGCTCCCTATTCCCCTGTTCCTCTTGTTGTTACTATGTGCCGCTTTAGTCATTAGAGCTGCCTTGGGAACAGCAGATCAGGACTTGGTCCTAGCCTGTACCATCCTCATCTTCAACACGCCTGAACCCATTGCTCAAGTCACTGCATCAGTCCATCTCGCTGAGGGATGGATTCTTTGAGTCCTGGTAATCAGCACTCTGTTTCTGTGGATTTGCCTTATTCTGGATAATTTATATAATAAAGTCTTACATACAGAATGTGGTCTTTTTGGACTGGCTTCTTTCACCCAATGTGATGTTTTCAGGAGTCATCCACACTGTAGCGTGAATCAGAACTCCATTTCCTGCAGTAGACAGACTGACATTCCCCTGTATGGCTGGAGCACATGGGCATTTGGCTTGCATTTTTTTGGGTCTTGGGAACAGTGCTACTGTGAACATTCCTATACAATGTGTTCCATCCTCCTGGGCTGCCTAGGTACAGGCTAACAGGGTTACATGAGAGCTTTACGTTGAAAAGCTGAAGAGCTGCCTGAGTGGTGGGCCCAGTTTCTAATCTGAACAGCATGGTATGAGGATTCAAAGTTCTCCATATCCTTGTCAACGGCTGTACTGTCTGTCTTTTTTATTTTAGCCATTCTGCTGGGTGTGAAGTGCAGTTTTGATTTGCGTTTGCCTGGTGACTGATGCTGCCCTGTGAGTTTGTTGATCACTTGGTATAGTTTCTGAAGAAAAATGTATTCAGATACATTGCCCATTTTTAAAAAAATAATGGAGTTGTCTTTTTATGGTAAGAGTTCCTGCTGGGTACCAGATTCAAGTCCCTCAAGCAGTTACAGTGTTTGCAGGTAAACCCCTGTGGCTTCAATTGTGTGGTTGTCTCTCACCTGATGGTCTTCCAGTGCAGAAATTTCTCCATGTGATGGAGCCTCACTTGTCTGTTATTTCCGTGTGGCTTCCACATTGGGTCTTAGCTAAGAAACCATCCTCCAACCTAAGCTTATGAGGATCCATTCTTACATTTAACTCTTCATTTGAAGGCTTTTATAGTTTCAGTTCATATATATATGTCTTTGATTTGTCTTTAATTTTTGTCTATGGTACGAAGAGGAGCCCAACTTAATTTTTGTGCATGTGACTGTCCTGTTGTCCAGCCTATTTTCTGAAAAAAAAAAAAAAATCACTCTGTTCATGAATTATTAACACTTATGTAAAAAATTAGTCCACTCTAGGATGCGTTTGTATACTTTCAATTATGTTTCATTCTTCTGTTTACTCTTATGCTTATACCACACTTTTAATTGCCATACTTTTGTCGTAAATTTTGCAGTCAGAATATGTAAGTCCCCTCGCTTTGTTCTTCTTTTCCATTATGACTTTGGGTGCTCTGGGCACTCTTTCCATGTGAATTCTAGGATCCGCTTCTCAGTGTCTGGGGTGGGAGATCTAGGACATTGAGATTGCATTGGGTCGATACCATTCTATTACAGGTAGTCTATCCAACCATGATAAATGGAGAAAAAATTGAAGTTGTCAAGGATTTAATTTTACTTGAATCGATAGAGCTCAGGGAAATAGCAATCAAGAAATCAAATGCATTGCATTTGGGAAATTTGTTGCAAAGAACCTCTTTAAAATATTGAAAAGCAAAGATTTCACCCTGAGGACTAAGGTACACCTGACCTAATTTTTTTCTTTTTTCTTTCCCCATTTTTTTAAATTATTATTAAATTTTATTCGTTTTAATGAACATTTACAGAGATTTTGGTGTTCTCATTCATTCATTGTTGCACTGTTTTCTCTACCCTCCTCCCCAACTCGTTCTTCTTCCCCCCCAATGTCTGTTTTAATTGTCCAATTGCCACAGTGCTTGTCAAAGCCAGTTCTGATTAATCTCCTTTGTCAGTGTGTCCCTTGCCATTCCCTATCACTCCTCCCTGAGAGAGACTTCACCCTGAGTCATAAGGAAAAGGGGATGGCGTATTCTCTTAGCTACTTCCTGCTGAAAAGGGTCGCTGTGGGTTCAGGGTGAAGGTCTTCTCTCACTACTCTAAAGGGCCCCTTTAGCAGTAGGAAACACATAGACTATTATGGAGATCGATTTTGGAATTTAGATGCACTGTTATCAGTTGTGCTTAGCCGTACATGTTCATATCCTTGAAGATGTATCATGGAAGTGTTGCAGCCTAGAAGATACAAATTTAACTAACAAGTTAAAAGTGCATGAGTCAAAAATTGAAAAGCAATAATATTCTGAGTAGAGGTTCTAATAGTGGCACAAATCAAGTTACAGAGGTAAGGTGGTTCCATTGCCATCCTTACTCTAACTTAATTTTTTTTTTAATTTAAATTTGTTGTTAGTTTCAGTGAAAATTTACAGAGGCTTTGGATTTCCATTCATTCATTGTTGTAGATTTGTCCCCTCCCAAGGCTTCCCCCCCCAGTCATTACCCTCTTGGAAAAGAAAAGATTCTTTCATTATTTTACAAACCCTCCCCCAGGTCCACTCCACCATGCAGCCCTCGCTCTAGACTCCTGTCATGACCGAAATACCTAATCACATATCTCTTTTAAACAGTTTTCTCCCTCCTCTGTTTCAGTGCAGTATACATTATTGAACCGATCTTACTCATTCTCTCCCCAACCCCAAGGACAGCCCCATTCTACAACAGTGGCATCATGTAATATTTGTCCTTTTGTGACTGGGACATTTCACTCAGCATAATGTTCTCCAGAGTCAACCATTTTGAGTAATATTGCATGAGTTCCTTGTTTTTTAATGCAGCATAGTATTCCATTGTGCGAATATACCACAGCTTCTCTAGCCATTCGTTTGTTGATGGGTACTTAGGTTGTTTCCAACTCCTTGCTATTGTGAACAAAGCTGCAATAAACATGGGTGTGCATATATCTGCTTGGGTGTCAGTTATGGTCTCTTTTGGGTATATTCCCAGTAGTGGTATTGCTGGGTCAAATGGTATCTCTATTTGCAACTTTTTGAGAAAGCGCCATACTGCTTTCCACAGGGGTTGCACCATTTTACACTCCCACCAACAGTGAATAAGGGTTCCAGTTTCTCCACAACCTCGCCAGCATTAATTGCTTGCTGTTCTGTTAAATTTTGCTATTTTGACTGGGGTGAGATGATATCTCATAGTTGTTTTAACCTGACCTAAATTGATGGCAGTGGGTTTAAGTTTTTGCTTTTTGAAAGGATGTGCATGCTGGACAATGAATAAGAAATACTGAAGAAGAATTGATGCCTTTAAATTATGTTGCTGGCAGAGTATGAACTATTCTGTGAAATGCTAGAAGAACCAACAAATCTGCCTTTGAGGAAGTCCAGCTAGATCTGAGGATGCCGAGGCTTCACCTTTTGTACTTGGACATGTTACCAGGCCTGGAAAAGGACATTGTGCTTGGGCAAATAGAGGATCCAGGAAAAAGAGGAAGACCTTCCGTATGATAGACTGACACCAAGGCTACAGCAGTGGCTTCGAATAGAGCAGCAGTTGTGTGGATGACACAAGGCAGAGCAATATTTTGTTCTTTTGTTATAGGGTCGTCTTGAGTCAGAACCAACTTGGTGGCCCCTAACAACAAGAAGCCGATCTTTCTTAATAATTTAATTGAAATTCTGGAACAGGTCCCTGGTATGAGGAGTATATGGAGAAGCCCTCATGTCTCTCTGGATAAATAAATGCAAATCCGAAACTGGAGTCATTTCGAAGAAACATGACTGGCACTATTTCTGTATTGAGCCCTTTGCTTGACTTATATTATGGGAAAAGTATATTGGCATCCTGTGGTTAGGGCATTTGCTTCCTAATGTTTTTGCCTTCTTCCTGTTAAGGGTTTGAGATGGTGAAAATGTGGTGAGTGAAGGCAGTCTGTGAGAACGAGGGCTTTCCAGAGTCTTCCCTGTGTATCTGAGTAGAGTGATAAGCACTGATGTAGGTAAAGCACATCAGAGTGAGGGTGAGGAGCCGATTTTTCTTCTTCTCCTTTCAATCTTGTAAAAGAAATTACCACACATGCCTAAGAAAGCAGTTGAACTTTTTTAGGAAAATTAGGGATTTTTTTCTTTGAGTCAGTTCAGGTGAGCTTTATTGCTCCAGGTGCGACATTGTATTCGATGCTGCCAAGGGATGAGAAATCGAAGCAAGGCCTTCTTAGGCCATGGGTCGAAGGGACCCAGCCTCCAGGGGCACAGACTGGGCAGCATTTTGTTCGGTTGTCCATGTGGCAGTAGCTAACAACAACTAGCTGTTCAAACAGTCCCCACCTCTGCTCCTTCATCTCTTCTACTCTACTAGAGTTCTGTTTTCTCAAAAAAACTTTCTGGTCATGCTGGGCCCCTCGTTGCTTACAGGATGAGGTCTGACGTCTGACTGAGTTCCTTGGAGTTGCATCTGACTCTTGCCTCTCCAAACATACCACAGAACTGCACACTTCCCCACAATGCCCCTTCCCGTGCCACCTTCAAGCCTGTGTCAACCTTCTTCCTCCTCTGGATGGCCTCCCCCAAGCCTCGTTGGGCAGTACTAGTCTCTCTCTCTCTCTCTCTCTCTCTGTCCCTCGGGAGTGTGTTCATAATCCTTCTCATGTTCTCACTGCCTCAACTTTCTTTGCTTCTGCTGAAGATGAGAGGGGCGTAATAATTGACACAAGGCCGCTATTAATGGGGTTTTAAATAACTGAGATAGATGATTGGTAGTCCAACGGGGAGGGAAGCTGGTCAGAGGGCTGAAAAGAACTGCATGTAGCTGAAGGAAAAGCAGTGTATCAGTCTGCTAAATTCTACATTTATCTTGACCAGATATCATACAAATACAGACCTGCCAGCTTTAGTTAGCTTTAAGCTGAGTGTTGGGAAGAGTCCTCAGTGCAGTTAGTTCTGCAGGCTGTAAAGCCCGAAACAGAGAAAGAGGCTGATGCTTTTGATGACACAGGGCAGAAATATGAGTCAATTAGTGAGGGAAATGAGACAGTGGGCTTTTCTTACCTTATTATCTTCTCATTCTTGTCACATTTTGAAAAATGCAAAAATACATACATTCTCTCCACATTGGCATGTTCTCAGGAGGACCAGTTCCTGGAGAAATATATCAAACTTGGTGAAGTAGAGGGTTTCCAAAAAGAAGAGACCCTCACGGAGATGGATGACTCAGTAGCTGCAGCAGTGGGTTTGTGCAACAGAGGTGGTGAGGATGGTGAGGACCAGACACTCCCGCCCTGTGGCACACGGGGTCGCTATGGGTCAGAATCAGCCTCACAACTTGTCACAACACAACCACGTGGTGACCCTTTCTGCCAGTGCGTGCTCTGCTGGTATCTGGCCGCCTCTTTCTCTTTCTCTTGGTGTATTTTCCCTCCACCCAACTAGCATGTTTACGGGCAGGGGTCAGTGCAGCTCAGGTGCTTTCTTGTAATGTTCCCAAGAACAATTCATTTTGAGATGAAAATATTATAACCTTCTTTTCCTGCTTCAGTTTCTTTACTTATGAGAAATGGTTTTCCATCCTACTGAGTCACTTTAACTTTGGAATGTAAGAAGAAGGGAAAGAAAATGTTTTACTTTACTATTATAGTAAACTCAGCTTTATTGTTTAATTACTTTATAAGATTTCCCTGGGAATTTTCTATTTTATGTGCATGTTTTGAATCAAAGCAGCTCTTGATGGTAAACGTTTGCTGGTTGCTGTCTCTCTTGGCTTTTGTTTGCCTGGAAAGACCTTTATTTCCTCTTGAGTCTTGAGAGAATTCCAAGATAGCTGTTATTTTCTTAAAAGATTTTTCCTTGTCTTTTGACCCCCATTGTTGTTTTTGAGAAGTCAGCCGTCAGTAAATGAAAAGGAACCTTTTCTCCCCTGTGGCTGCCTCTAATATTTATTTCTTTGTCTTATTTTCTGCAGTTTCACTGTGATGTAGTCAGGAGTAGGTTTCTTTCTTCCTTTTTTAGGTTTAGGCTTTTTTAATTTGATTGATATTTTTCATCAGCTTTTGAGGAGTGTCATTTCCAGTTGCTTCCGTTGCCTTTGCCTCTTTCTTTTTCTCTGGGGCTTCAGACCCAAGTTAGACTTCCTCACTGTTACGGTTTTTTTGCTCTTCTTTTTCAGATTTCTTAAGGCAAAGCATAGATATTTAACTTGCAACCTCCCCCCCGCCCCGGTAAAATTAACTGTAAACTTTCATCATCTAAATACTGTTTTAGTTGTATCTCACAAATTTCAGGATAAATATGTTCTAATTTTTTAATCTCATCATCTTTCAGTTTAAAATATTTTCTAATTTCCCTTGATCCTCTTTTTCATCCATGGATTATTTAGAAGTGTGATGTTTCGTATCTAGGTGTTCAGAGATTTTCCCATTACCTTTCTGTATTAATTTGTAGTTTAATTCTATTATAGTTGGGGAACATACTTTGTACATTTGCTAAGTTTTGTTTAATGACCCAGATGTGGTCTGTCTTGGTGAATACTTCATGAGTACTTGAAGTGATCCTATGACTGTGTTGCATGTTCCATAAAGGCTAGTCTGGTTCAGTTGACGATGTTTAGTACATCTACATTCTTATAATCTGCGGCTGAGAAGTGTTGAAACCTTAGACTGTGATTCTGGATTTGTAAAGGGCAGAAGGACAGCGCAAGAGAGGAAGAGCCTGATGAGATTGATTGATTCAGTGACTGGGGTAGTGGGAGTAGATGTGTCAGAGACAATTCCGTTGGAACAGGATAGACCAGGGTTCAGGGCTGTTGTGCATAGGGTCACTGTGAGTTGCAAGCGACTAGACGACACATAACGACTTATTTCTCTTTTCAGTTCTGTCAGTTTTTGCTTCCATATATTTTTCAAGCCCAGTTATTAGATGCATGCACATTTAGGATTGTTATATATTCTTGGTGTTCTAACTCTGTAGCAGTGTAGAATCTCACGGTGCAGTCAGTAGGGAGTCGTGCTGCTGACTCACAGGCCACGCCTCAGGTGGTTCAAATCCCCCAGTGTCTCTGAGGGACAAGGTGGACAAGCTTCTTTAAAATGCCTCTTACAAAATAGAAAGTCTACTCATTTATCGACTTTGTAGTGAATATTTGCACTAAAAGATTTTTATTATTATAGCAGGTTCACTTAAAATCAATTCATAACTGAAGAACTGAATTCTGATTTCACCTAAACCTGGGTTATATGTTGTATGTGTAGAAAAAAGAACACATACAGACAATGGACTTTGTAGATAATTAGTTTTTCTAGATGAATAAATGCCTTAAAGTCAGAAATGACTATGTGAAGAGAAAAGACATAAACTACATGCCTATATACTTGGCTTTTGTGAAAAAATAAAATTTTAGGAATGAAATGCTTAAGGGGCTTAATATTTGGGGGCCAGTTCTTGAGGACCCTAGTAATTTGGCAGTTATTTAATGCCGTTATTGGATGCTTATTTTGTTGCATCTTATCAAATTTTTGGCAATAAATTCAAGGACCATTTTTCTTTTCTGAGACAAAAGACAATAAATCTGTGTGATGATATACTTTGTCTTCTCACCTGCTTTCTGTAGCCAGAGCTGAAAGCAGCAGGAGAGTGCCTTGTGATATGAGAGGAAAGGAAATTTCGCAGTTATCAGGAATGCCAGACGGACAGCAGCTGTTTACTTGATTAATTAATGTGTAGTTCATTCTTGGAAGTGTTTCCGGAATGGAAGAATCGGAGCAATCCCCAAAGCTGCTCAGAATGCGGGTAGTGCAGCAGGCCAGGGAGAGACAGCGAGTGTTGCGGCGGGTGTGCGTTCTTGCCCTGCTTTTCAGTGTCAGAGTCACACGTGTAGGTCTTCTTGCTCCTTTGGTAGTAGAATTCTTGCCTTCCGTGAGGGAGCTCTGCCGGCTTAGCGGTAAGGAGTTGTGCTGCCAATCAGCAAATCTGTGCTTCGGATCTACCAACTGTTCTCAGGAGAAAGATGGGCTGTCTCCTCTTTGCTGCCCCTGAAAACCCACCGGAGGGTCAGCTATGGTCAGTTCCAATTCCGATGGTACAAGAAAACAACTGCAACAACAGTGCAGGAGGCTGGGTTTGATCTGTATGTAGCCAGTGCCCCTTACACACAGCTGCCTCCTGCTTGTCAGTGGAGGCTTGCACGTGGCTGTGATGCTGGACAGGACGTGACGTGACTGACATGCTAGGAAGAAAGGTCTGGTGCTCTGCTTCCAAAATCAGCCAGGGAAACCGTCTGGGTCACAGCAGTTGGACCCAGCCATTGTTGGGATGGTGCTTGATCAGACATTATTCTGTCTGGTTGTCATGGGGTTGCTGTGGGCTGCGGCTAAGAGCAGTTATTTGAAAGCCACAGTATCTTTCCATAAGTTCACCCTTGTTCCCTTTGTGCTGATTCTTCCCTCCCTCACTGTCAGTGGTTCAGCTGGAAACACGGCATAGGTCATGCGAGTGAAAGCTTCCGGGTGAATCCAGATAGAGGTGTGAACAATGCTGACAGTCGTGGGAAGACCAGAGGGGGCACTGCTGCGGCCGCCTAGTGACGGTGTGACCCTAGGCAGGTTACTGAGCCCTACTGTGTCCACGTTAGTACAATGAGAATACTACCTGCACCGGAAGACTGGATTTAAACGCGTAACAGGAAAGTGAGTGAAGTGGTATAGCACATTGCACGCACATTGGAGGCTTTCCGGTGGCCAGGGGTCATGGCATTAGTGGTGATGATGAAGACAAGTGAAAAATAATAACAGCAACTCTCCTTATGTGTCAGAGTTTAATAGGACAGCGAGTAATAAATGTGGGAGAGGATGTGGAGAGATAGGAACTCTTATATACTGTTGGTGGGATTGTAAAATAGTACAGCCATCCTGGAAGGTAGTTTGGTGTTTTTCCTAAAAGTTGAACACAGAAATTCCATATGACCCAGCTATTCTACTGTTTGGAATATACCCAGAGAAGATTAGAACTGAGGCAAAAACAGAGATTTGTACACCTGTGTTCATAGCAGCGTAATTCACCATTACATGAACATGGAAAGGCCCAGATGTTCAACCACGATTGAAAGGATTGAGGAATTATGGTACAATCACACAGTGGAATATTATGCAGCACGCAGGAGTAAGGATTTTGAAAATCTCTACCTAACTTGGGAGGGAGTGAAGAACATTATACTAAGTGAACAAATTCATTCCCATAAGGACAAATACTGTATAAGATCATTATTGTAGAAAAAGAAAGATAATTGGTAAAGCATGTATGAGGATCCAAGGGAGTGAGGGCAGGAGCAGAGGGGTGAGGCTGGACGGGGGTAATCACAGGGTCGCACAATGTGATGGGTGGAGGGAGGGCTGCATAAAAGAAATGGAAAATATCTGGTGTGAAAACCCATGTATGAACTTTGTCAGTAAATGAGTATTAAATAAAAATTTTATTTAAAAAAATAAAACAATAGACTGAGATAGTGTCGCAACCATTAATCTGCCTCTTCTCTGCAGCTGCCTTTGAGCTAACATCACAGTGAGAGTGACTGTCTGCATTGCAAAGAACAGAAGGTTGATCTTGGGAGGGGCCCTCAGGTCTAGTTTCTCCTAGCTATCTGTCTATGTTCTGATCTCTGTTTTCTGTGTACCAAAATATATTGGAGAGAACCTTTCCCCCCAGATCTTACAGGAGATTACTGGCCAAATTATACACTATTGACAGAAAAAAAAGCAAAATTATTCTTCCCACCCCCCACTCTATTAAATGACAATTTTTAGGACTTTATATGTATTATATTAGCTTATAATTACAGTTTTTCTGCTACATGTCAATTTTAATCATGTTCAGGGCCAACTACATAATTTGCTGATTCCATGAAAACCAAAAATGTGAAAGGGAAAAAGTGCCATTAAAGGTATTAAGGTATATTAAAAAAAATAATAACAGCAACTATCTTTATGGGTCCTTCTTCTGATGCTGAAGGCGCCGTGCAGGACAGTGGTTAAACTCCCAGCTGGTGATAGGTCAGCAGTTCGAACCCACCATGGGAGAAAGATTGACCATCTGCTTCAGTAAAGATTAAAAACCCAAACCCAGCTCCTTGCTGCTGAGGGGTTCTGACTCTTGATGACCCTCCATCAGGTCCCCAGGAGGTAAATCTTTGCTTATTATTCTCTTGTGCAGCAACTGTCGCGTTCAAACCTCCGAGCTTTCAGCTAGCAGCCCACTGTGTTATGCGCTGTGCCACAGTTCTGCTGTCATACGGCGCTGCTTTGGCGTGGAGTTGACTTGCTAGCAATAGGTTTTTCTTTTTAGTATTCTGATCCTTACAATAACCCTGAAAATGAGAACGCCTTCTTTCTATGGCACAGAAGAGAGAGTGAAGGGCCTGTGAGGTTGAGTGGTTTCCCCTTTGTCTCCCATGTGTGGTACTTACCTGAGCTGGAATATGAACCCTGGTCTGCAGCCAGGTGTAGTGAAGAAGGCACTCAGGTAAGGAAAGTGGGACGAGTCATCCAGGTGAGGGCGGGTGGTGGTTTAAGGAGAGAGGGCTGGGCTGTGGAGCAAGCAGGTTCTGCTTGCTGCCCAAAGATGGAGAGATTGGAGCAGAAGTGGGGGCCAGGGCGAAACAAATACAAGTCATGCGACACCAGGAAGTAAAAAAAAATCCCAGCTTCTATCCCAGTTGAAGCTGCTGGAGACATTACCTAGATTCAGTTGGAAAGAGAGATCATTTGGTGTTTGAAGGAGGGATGAATTTGAGAGTTATTGGTATCAGATTTGTTGGTCGTTTTCCTCTTTGTCTAGAGCTGAACTTGTAAAAGGCAGTGGTTACAATTGCCTGCTCAGAACTCTGACCTTCAATCAGTCTGTGTGTCGTAGACAAGGAGCCCTGGTCCACAGTGGTTAAAGCGCTTAGGTCTGACCAGAAGGTCAGCAACCAATAATTTAAACCTTCCAGCTGCTCTGAGGGAGGAGGTTGTGGGAACCAGCTTCTACATAGATTTATCACCTTGGGAAGCCTTGGGGGCAGTTCAAGGGGGAAAGCTGTGGGAGTCTGCTTCTTTATCAATTCGTAGTCTGGGAATGCTTGTGGGGGCAGGTCTGCTCTGTTCTGAAGGGTCTCTGTGATGCAGAATTGGACTCTGTGGCAGTGGGGTGTGTGTCTGTAGAAGAGTTAGCATTTTCTGAAAGCTGCTGGGTTCACAAGTATTCCAAATGATTGTCTTGAGTCTTCATCAATGGCTTCTACAAATGAGTTCTTTCTCTACGTGGTTGTGGAGAAGGGCTTCTTACACAGAGCTGGTCACTGCATGTAGGTGGAGTGAGTTGGGAACCATCCTGGGGCTCACCTGATCCCTCAGCCTGACCCTTTGGTGGTCAGCCCTACCTCAGGCATGGGTCCCAGTGCTCTTGCAACAGTTTTGTGGGGATTTTTCTGAGCCAGAGCTAAGCAGGATTCTGTGAGTGTACAAACCAGGTCCCGGAGGTTTTCTGTCATTTTCTACTTCAGAGTCTGCAGATAACTTTCAGTGGATTGTAACAGAGCAATCGGAGGGAATGCTTCCTCTATTCATGTGAAGTTATGTTTTACATCTAGGCCAAGTTTTTTGGCTATATATCATTGGATGAACGTCACCAAACTGCACTTGCCTTTAAAATCCATCTAATTAAAGGAACATGTTGTAAAAAACCAGCATAGTGTTTTGGGATTGTGGTGTTTTTTTTTTCTTCTTCTTATTTCATAGGCTCCCAAGAAGTTGAATCACTGAGACTGTGTGTATGTAGTCAATTCTTTGCATCTGGAACAGAGGCCAGCAAACCTTTTCTAAAAGGTTCACATAGCATTTTATGATGTATGTGCCAGATGTTCTTCGATGCAGTTATTTAACTGCAGTTGTAGCCACAGACAATACGTAAACAGATGAGCTTGGCAGTGTTCCTGTAAAACTTTATTTGTAAAAATAGGCTTGGTGGCACAATGATTACATGCTTAACTGCTAGCCCAAATGTTGCTAGTTCAAATCCACCCAGAGTCTGCCAAGGAGAAAGACCTGGCAGTCTGCTCCCCTGAAGATTTACAGCCATGATTATACCCTGATTATTCTTTGGGACATTATGCAAACATCAGCTTGCTGGCCCCGTGCCCACTAACAGGCCCTGGTTTGATCTGCAGGCTGTGGTTTGCCGGTCCTGATGGAGAGTATGTTACAAGGTACCATTGAATGGGTTTTAACGCACAACAACACGGTGCACAACCAGCCCAGTCACCGTCCACACCTGTCTGTTGTCACAGCTGTCCATACACCTTACACAGGTGTTTCAGCCTGCCGTTGCAGCCACTCACCGTTGTGTCAGTCCACCTCACTGGGGGATTGATTTCCCTTTTGGTGGACCCCTGGTTTTCCAAGCTTGCGTCCTTTCCCAGAGACTGGTTCCTTGCGATCACACATTGGGAGCATGTGAGATGAAGCCCTGCTGTCCTCTTGTCTGCGGAGCAGTCTGGCAGTTCTTTCAAGACGAGAACTCGAGTGTGGGTGTTGTTTTAAGTCCTGTACAGCTTCTTTGTAGGATTGTACCTTTACGTATTGCAGAACTCTAACAGCAGTGTCACATAGGAAACTCATGAGTTCATCTCCTGTGAACTTTGCTTTAAAGAGGAGATTATAATACCTATGTGTTAAGGTCAATGAGCATTTTTAGGTGGTTGGTGGCAACAGGAGAGGACAGTTAACATCATGCTCATTTTTTTCCCGAGTATAAATTGAGCACGTGATGATAAATTTTGGCATATTTAATATTTCAGAAACATAATCTCCAATTAATGAAATCAAGATATAAAATTTTACTTTGCCCCCATAAACTTTAATGTGCACACGAACACACAGACACACATGCACGCACATGCAAACACATGCACACACGAGCACACAGACACGTGTACACACACACGAACACATAGACACAGGTACACACATACAC
>NW_006399830.1:5869800-5917097 GCF_000299155.1 Elephantulus edwardii | reverse complement strand
ACACACATGCACACACGAGCACAAAGACACAGGTACACATATGCACACAGACACACGTGCACACACGCACACACGAGCACACAGACACAGGTACACACATGCACACACGAGCACAAAGACACAGGTACGCATATGCACACAGACACACGTGCACACACGCACACACACGCACACACATGAGCACACAGACGCACGAGTGCACACATGCACACACGAGCACATACACACACACGAGCACAAAGACACAGGTACGCATATGCACACACATGAGCACACAGACGCACGAGCGCACACATGCACACATGAGCACACAGATGCACATGCACACACGTGCACACTCCCTCCTGGGGTGGGAGGGAGTTCCTGCAAGGACCTGGTAACCACGTGAGAGGAAGAGACTAAGAGGTCCTCAGAGGAAAATGCCCCGGCTCCTCCTCACCTGCGGCCACTGTCAGCTGTCTGTCGGGACAAGCTGACAGCTTTCTGACCCATGGCCATGCTGTCGACTGCCATGACTGATCATGATCCCCTAGCAGAGGAGGACCAGTGCTTAATGCCCCCGTGTGAAACGTTTTAGGTTCTGCCCAGTCACCATGTGGTCACCTGTCCTAAGTGGCCACAGAGCCGTCACAGGGTTTGTATGCAGTTTCTATTGGAGAAACACTGCCCACATGAGAAGCATCAACAATTACTTACCTGTGTCTAACCATTTCCTTTCAAATGGACTTTTACAAAGTCATGTCTTGAAAATGTGGTTTTTCTATGGTTGTGGGTCTTTAGCATTTCATTTTTCCAGGATGTGAGTGTTCTTCTTTGAAACGCTATCAGATATATGCAATGTTGTTACTCATGTGAAGCACCGACTCCTCCCTCTTAGGCAATTTGGAGATTTAAAGGTGATAAAAATATTCTATCCAGCTGAGTTTGCAGGGAAGTTGACCCTGAATCCTAGACAGACAATAGATGCAGAGCTTAGATTCTGCAAGCTTTGACTTGCTAAGTGGATCAATACTCATTTACTTTGCAACATTATTTTGAGGAGGAGAGTGAAATTTTGAAAGACTTTCAAAGATAAAACAAATGAGTAGTGTTTTAGAGATGCTGCTTGTGTCTGTGTGTAGATGGTCCTGCAGCGTGCGGGCGGCAGTGTGTTGTCTGGGACATGCCTTGCCCACCTGCACCAAGCCCCCTCTGATCCTGACCATGACCTTCTCTTCTGCACATGCCTTTGAAGCCCAAAGATGTTCCAGCCAGTCCCGTAACACTGGTCCTCTGAATCCTCACACTCTTTCTATAATTATAATCTCTTTTATTATTTTCTGCTTATTTTGGAATTTTATTCCAATACCAATGTTTAAAAGCCCTGATGGTACAGTGAGTTAAGCACTCACTTGCTAACGGAAAGATCTGTGGCTCATGCCCTCCAGCTGCTCCCCACGAGAAGGCCGAGACAGCCACCTTCCGTAGAGATTACAGCCTGGACAGGCCAGAAGGGCGGCTCTCCCCTGGCTGACCCAGTCGCTGTGGGGTAGAAGCGACTTGATAGCAACGGGCTGAGTTACTTATTTCAGTGTTCAGGGAGCAGAACGTTTGTCTTAATTTATACCATGGATCCTACTCTTAATGAGTTTAAGATTTGCTTAGAGAATTATGTATACAGCAAGTAAGAAAGGGGAGTAATTTGAGCAGTCATTAAAGATGATCAAGGATAGAAGAAAGGTGACTTGAACTTGGCCTTGGGTTTGAATGAGCAAAGATGCACACAGAAGGGGAAGGGGCATGTGAGAGACAGCACATAGTCTGCCCAAAGAGCATTCGTAGTAATGGTGATAAAAAAAGACCAGAAGGTAAGGCTGCGATAAGACCATCTGGAAAGTTTCAAATGCTAAACTGTTGTTGTTAGAAGCTGTCGAGTTTGTATGACTCATGGCAGCCCCGTGTACAGTGGCCGAGTTGCTGCCCTGTCCTGTACCAACCTCACATCATTGCCATGGCCGAGTCCATTGTTTCGGCCAGTGAGTCCTTCTCATCAAGGTTCTTCTGATCCACTCTTTCCTTTACTGAGCATGTCCTTCAGGGCCTTTTGTCGTTGTTAGGTGCTGTCAAGGTGACTACAGCTCACTGTGACCCTGTGATCAATGGAGCAGAAGAACTTGCCCTATCCTATGCCAGCCTCTCTCCTATGCCATCCTCTTGATAACATGTTCAAAGTCCATGAGATGACATCTCTACTGGCCTTGCTTCTGAGCAGTATGTTGGCTGTACTTATTCCAGCACCATTAATGGTTAATGTTCTTACTGATAGTATCATTCACAGACATCAGTTCTGCCTCAGTTTCCCTTACTCATTGTCCAGATTCCTAATTATATAAGATGCTTGAAAACACGATGGCTTGGATCACATGAACATTAGTCTTTAGTGTGACCTTTTTAACACTTTAGGAGGTGCCTTGCAGGAGACTTGCTACCTGCAGTATGAGATAGGATTCTTTGGAAAGTTTCAGGAGCCTAAAAGTTTATACTTAAAAAAATAAAAAAAGAATTTATGCTTTATTTTCTAAGCATGCTGATCTCAGAGGTTTTTGTCTAGGAGAGTTACATAATGAAAAGTATTCTCTTCATTCCTCCAACAATTAATTATTTCATGATTAAAATGAATTAGAGCAGAGAGATGTCTGTTGTACGGAGCCAGACACGAGATAAGAGCCGATGGCACCGAGTAGCAGCAGAGGACTGGGGAGAGATTGAAAAGATACCACAAAGAGGGCCTTGATGTGGCTGGGTGAGGAGTGAACGTTGCTCGAGGCACGCACTGCTTCACACTGTTGTGTGGTTTTCTTGGTGTCTTTTGTTGATTTAACTCAGGGATTAACTCCTCTGGGACCCACAGGTCCTCTTCCCCTCGTTTGTGATCAGTGTCCCTGTACTGTTACTCCTGTTTAAAGAATTAGCCCTGGTGACGGAGCAGGGCTGCTAATGGAAATGTTGACAGCTTGAGCCCACCTGTTGCTCCTTGGGGGGAAAAGTTGAGGCAATATCCTATCTTTATTATTATTATTTTTAATTGATTTTTCATAATACCTTTACAGTATGTTAATATCCTATTTTAGACTTAAAAGAAATTTTTAGATTTGCAGACTTAAACCCCATGGAGGGTCACTATAAGTCCGGATTGGTGGCAGTGAGATTCATTATTCCACACAACATGACATTTTATGCATAAAATAAAGCTAAGACCAAAATGTATGTTTTTTTAATAATAGAAGAAACATACTTAATATTTTTCAGATTACTATTGTCTTAAGTTATTTTTTATATACAATTATAGTATAAAATTCACTACTACAATGTATAATGCCACTAAAAAAGGGGAAGACACAGATAGTTATAGAGGGATTAATAGTAATAAGAACTACAGGAAGTGGGGGAAGCACAATCCCATTGTGAGTATTGAAATTAATTGTACTGGACAAACTTGTGAACACTAAATGAAAAATTTGCTTTGTAAACTTTTATTTAGATCACAGTAAAAACCTTTGAAACAAATGAAGTGCACAGTCCAACATTTGAAATAGATTTGGGCTCATCTGCTCAGAGTTGTGCTGCCATCACCACTACTTCACCCAGAATGAAGCTTTGTCCCCTCAGCAGTCACTCCCAATTTGCTCAGCTCTCTGCCCCTAGCGACTCCTGATCTACTTTCTCTAAACATTTGCTTATTCTGGACATTTTGTGTAAATGGGATCATATGATATTCATCCTTTCATGCCTGGTTTATGTAGCATAACATTTTCAGGGTTCGCCATGTGGTAGCAAGTGTCAGGATTTCATTCCTTTATAAGGTTGATAATATGTCATCTTATGGCTGGACTCCTTTTTGTCTACCCAGGTTGTGGGCATTTGAGGTTTTCCCACGTCCTGTTATTACTAGGTCCTGTTGAGTCTAGCACATAGCAACCCTGTGTATAACATCTTGAAAACAGGGCCCGTCCTGTACCCTCTTCTTGTGGTGATTAAGAATGACGCGGCTGTGAACATCTGTGTGCGAGATTTTGTGTGCTATGTTTTCATTTCTCTTGGTTACATACCTAGGAATGGAATTGCTGGATCAATAACAGTTGTCTAATATTTTGAGGAACTGACAAACTTCTTTTCCAAGGTGGCTGAACTAGCTTATAATTCAACAACAATTTGTCCATCCCCATTTTAAAACTTCCTTTTGTTACTATACTCTGTGCACCCTACGGTTCCTCTCTAACCTTTCAAGTTGCTTTTGTCACTTTAATTTTCTACATAGTTCTTAAGAGCATAATACTCAAGCATAGAGACACTTTTGCTAGTTAAACTAGTGTTCTGTTTTAAGAAGATTCCAGGGGATGCTTTTGGTTTATATTTTAAAGTCACTTCTGGCCAGTCATTCCAGTTCATCCATCACGGGATAAATGTTCATCTGTGTAGCGGGCGTCTTTTCGTCCCTTTGTTTCCTCACAAAGGACTATCAAAGGTCATATAAGTAAGGGAGGTCTGAGGACCAGATCCACGTTGTTGTTGCTGTTGTTAGGTGCCGGCTCATAAGGACTCTGGACCATAGATCTGATCCTTGTCCTGTCCTGTATCATTCTCAGCGTCTCTGACCTGCTCGAGCCTGTTTTACAGTCACTGTGACAGACTATCTTGCTGAGGGTTTTCTTTCTTTCTCTGACCGTGATGTCCCAGAATGATGTCCTTCTCCAAAGACTGGCGCCTCCTGACAGCATGCCCAAAGTGTGTGACATGACAGCTTCACTATCCTTGCGTCTGAGGAGCACCCTGGCTGCACTTCCTCCAAGACAGACTGGCTTGTTCTTTTGGCAGTTCATGGGATAATTAATCAGTCCTCTTCTTCAACACCAGGAGGGCTGTAGCCTGTGATATTTTGCAGCAGGTGTTTCAGATCCTCTGCACTTTCAGCAAGCAACATATCATCTGAACAATGCAGGTTAATAAGCTTTTCATTCCTCCAATCCTGATGCCACATTCTTCTTCATATAGTCCAGCGTCTCAAATTATTTGTTCAGCATACAAATTGAATGGATATGGAGAAAGGATGCAACTCTAACACAACCCTTTCCTGATTTTAAACCATGTAGTGCTCCCTTGTTCTGTTTGTAAAACAGTTTTGGTGTATGTATGGGTTTTGCATAAGCACAATTAAGTGTTTTGGGATTCCCATCCTTCTCAGTGCTAGCTATAATCTGGTATGATCCACACAAACACCTTTGTGTAGTCAATAAAAAACAAAACAAAAACCAGTCAATAAACTAGGGGATTTCAAAGGTAGCCAAAGGCCATGCCAATCTGGTGGTTCAAATCTACCAGTGGCTCCTTGTGAGAAAGGTGTGCAGTCTCCTCCCATTCTGTTTACAGCTTTGGAAACTCAATGAAAGGTCAGTGAGTTTGAGGGGCTTTTAAAATAGGTGTTTAGAGCATTCTAGCATAGAGTGGGGTAGTCAGGTGTCTCGGGCCTGCTTTGAACATGAATATTTTCAAAGTAAACATTTTGGCATCCAGGGACACTCAGCTAAAAGCATAGAGGGGCACAAGAGGCGGGGACAGATGATAGCTCACTTTGGGGTGGACTGCTACACACTCCCAAGGTCCAAATCATGAGGACAGCACACGGCGGGGCAAGCTTCCGATCTGTTGTTGATACGATCACTGTGAGCCATTGTCGACTCACATACACCTAACAACACCAACAGCACCATAGAAAGTAGGATGTAAGAGTTCATCAACAAGTTTGCATTGAGTGTCTACTGACAGCCTTGTGCTATTGCCGAGCCCACATTCTCATTCAAGTAATTTGTCGCTTGGAAGTCAAAGAAATAGGACCCGGAGATAAACATGGCTACACTGGGGCTGCAGTACAGTTAAAGAAACCATATTTGGTTGGTGAAGTTGGGAAAGTACACTGAGAGAAGTTACGTTTTGGAATTACTTTAAGCTCCAAAGGAAGCAGTTTAAACTTGAGCCTTTAGTCAGTAGAGACCCTTGAAAAAGTGTCAAGAAGGCTTTCAATAATGCTTTAAGAATAATTTGGATTTACATCAAGAAAGGAGATTTCAGGAGATTTACCATACTTTTTAAATCAGTGCCAAAGACTTTAGTTGTTTGTTTAATAGGCAGGTTACTCATTTGCCAGTTTAATATGTCCTTGGTCAACATTCCACTTAATAATTTATCAAAGAAAGCAGGAGAGGCCCCACACCCCTCGTCTAGTTTAATATTACGGCATTGGTTACCCTAAACTTTGTTTCAGACTAACATAGTGGAGTTAATGTTTCCAGGTAAAGCATCAGATGTGTAACAGTGCCCTATTCACTGGAAAAATGGAACCTCTTTCTGAGAGAGATAAAGCACCATATGCTAAGGTTTCCTTCATCAAAGCGATAGTTATTTTTTTTTTCTGACACCTTTATTGAGATATAATTTGCATTCCATGTAGTTCATTTATTGCCATGTACAATTCCGTGATTTTTAGTGCATTCACAGAACTGTGCAGGTATCCACTAATCACTTGTGGGACATTACTGTCACACCCAGGATAACTTTCTACCTTTTTACCTCCAGCACCCCTGCCCTCCCATCACCCTAGGCAACAAGTCATTTACTAAAAATTAAATTAAGAAAACAATTCCATTTATAATGATACAAACAAAGAATAAAATATTTGGGAATAAATTTAGCAAAGAAGTGCAAGATTTGTACAGGGAAAAATGCAAACCTTTGCAGACATGAAAGAAGAACGAGATGTCCCTTCTCCTTTTCTAGAAGCTGGGGTTAGCTGTACCTAAATCTTGGTAGAATTCCCCTGTGAAGCTGTCTGGGATGATATTTTAAAAATATATTTATTGATTGAATAAACTAGTAGAAATTTTTAAAAAAATATTATTGAAAGTTTATGGCAAACCTGCATTTGAGCAAATTTTTGTTAACACCATTTTCCCCAACAGCAGGTACTCACATTTTGGTCATTCTTGAGGTTTTTCAAACTTCAGAATGCTATCGTGCACTTACTAGACTTAAGTTTTATGTGAACCAGGAAACACAAACGTTTGTGTAGCTCACTTGGTGATGTGTGCTAAGACATTATTGTTCTTGTATTCTTGTGTTAAAAGTGTTTCTATAAATCTGGAAGTGTGTCACTAATTTTTTTCTATGTGTAGAAATCTACACTATATACTATATATACTAAGAAAACATGTCACTCACATTAGAGAAGAAACTGTACCAAACCCCCCAATTTCAGTGTGCATTTGATGTGAAACAGATCTAGTATTGGAACACATTTGTAATGTGGGTACTGTCTGAACCTTTCAGGCAGTAACTCCCATTTTCCTTCCCTTCTGTCCTTGGTAACCACGGATAAACTTTCTGTAGATTTGCCTGTTGTAGATATTTCATATAAATGGGGTATGTGCTAATTATTTTTTAGATTTTTTAATCTTTTTAAAAATTTGTTTTCGGATATATTTACGAAGCTTGAAAACATTGTTTTTCACAAAAGATCCTTCTCATTTCCTTCACCACACCCTCCCACTGAATTGTACAACCCTAAGATTAACACCCTAAACCCCCACCCATCCTCACCCCTCTGTTTCTACCTTCCCCCAGCCTTGGATCCTCATACTCATTCTACAATAATGGTTTTATACAGTGTTTGTCCTTGTGAGACTGAGTTAGTTCACTCAGCATAATGTTCTCCAGTCCCTCCTGTTAGGTTTTAATTTACAAAATCATTGCTCCTGAGTGCTGCCTAATATTCCATTGTATGAATGCACCACAACTTTTCAATCCGTTCATTCATGTTGGACATCTGGGCTGTTTCCATGTTTTTGTGATGGTGAATAATGCTGCTATGAACATTGGTGTACAAGTTTCCATCCCTGTGTTCATCAAGAACTTTTTCCAAAAGGGTGGAAAGAAAACCTACTGACTGGGAACAAACATTTGGCAATACCATCTCAGACAAGAGTCTCATAATGGAAGTTTATAGAATACTCCTGGGCCTCCATGAGAAAAAGTCTGATCATCCTATTACAAAATGGGCAAAAGACATGGAAAGAATTTTCACAGAGGAAGATAGTCAAATGCTCCAAATCACTGGCAATAAGAGAGGTGCAAGTCAATACCACAATGAGATACCATCTCACTCCAGTAGCAGTGGCAAAGTTTAACAGGACAGCAAGTAACAAATGTTGGAAAGGATGTGGTGAAATAGGAACTCTGTTACATTGTTGGTGGGGTTGTACAATGGTACAACCACTCTGGAAAGCAGTTTGGTGCTTCTTCAAAAAGCTGAACATAGAAATTCCATATGACTCAGCCATTCCATTGCTTGGAATATACTCCAAGAAAATATGTGTTGATTTGTACCCAGTTGTTTTCACTCAACGTAACATTTTCAAGGCTAACCTATGTTTTCAGAACTTAATTTTCTTTATAATCTCTGTTTTTAATTAGTTTGTGTTCTCATTTTTATTAATTCTGTCTTACTGCTTTTGGGGGATTTCTTTTAACTTAAGAGACTTGAGTTGGATTTAGAAGTTGATGTGTCATGAGTAATAATAACTCGTTGGAAAATATGTTGTTTGTTGTTATGTGCCGTCGAGTCGCTTGCGACTCATAGCGACCCTATGTACAACAGCCCTAAACTCCGCTCTGTCCTGTGCCAATCGCATTGTCTCTGACACTCCCATTCCAATTATCCCAGTCACCGAATCAATCCACCTCATAGAGGGCCTTCCTCTCCTGCGCCGTCCCTTCACCCTCCCAAGCATGATGTCCCTCTCCAAGGAGCCACCCAGTTTAGCCCTTTCCAGGACAAATCTGTTTGTTTTCCTAGCAGTCCATGGTATTCTCAGTACTCTTCTCCAGCACCACAGCTCAAAGGCATCAATTCTCCTTCTATCCTCCTTGGTCATTGTCCAACTCTCTGATGCATAACAAGTGATTGCGAAGACCATAGCCTGAATCAGACGCACCTTAGTCTCCAGAGAGACACCATTGCTCTTCAGTACTTTGGAGAGGTCCCTAACAGCAGACTTTCACCATGGCAATGCGCCTTTTAATTTCCTGGCTGCTGGTGGAAAATACAGTATGATAAAATCAGTTTTTAAAATGAATACTATGGAGTGCTTGAGTACTGTAGAACCTAGCATTCTAAAATGAACAGGAAGAAGCACTAAGGATATTGCTTCTAGGTTATTGTTATGTTCATGGGGTTTTTATTACCATGTGTGGGATTTAAAAAAATGTATTTTCTCTCTAATTTCTGTCTTTGCCTTTGGTTCATCTCCTGGCCTTTCCACACATCAGATGAATCATGTCTCGTTTGACAAGAGAGTAGCTGAAAGAGGGAGAAGGCTGTCAGTGTTTTCCCTTCTTTTTTACTAGTTGGTAATTTTGTTCCTTGCTTGTTTTAGGCTTGCTCTGGTTTTCAGGTTGTAGACCACTTTAGAAGTACCCATAGTGGTGCATTGGTTAAATGCACTAGACAGCTGACCAGATGTTCAGTGGCTCAAACCCATCAGCCTCTTGGAAAGAAAAAAGACGTGACAGTCTCTTTCCATAAAGATGAACAACCTTGGAAACTTCAGGGCAGCCCTGTTCTGTCCTGCAGTTGCTACATGTTGGAACGAATTTGAAGGCATTGGGGTGTGCTGCGTGCACACATGAGAGTGTATATGTCTGTATGGCTGTGTTTAGGACTACTGTGTGGAATCCTAGTTTTTCTCCTTTTCTTCCTGTCAGATTCTTCAACATCTCCTTTAACCTCAGTGGTTATCACCTTGCTGAAAATGGTTTCATCCAAAGAAGAGAGTTATTCAATATTTGTAGCTTTTCAAAAGACAGGTCTAGTGAGGGTGAGTGACTTTATGTGGCGGCTTCTTGCTCTTGACCCTGGATTACCTCCTGTGAGTGGAGTGAGCTTCCTTTCCTCCTGGGGTGACAGTTTAAATCCATCTCATTGATAACAGGAAGGTTAGCATTTACTTGCTCCTGCATTGTTGTTACTAAGAGGTTCTGGTGGTGGATTTGAACCCATCACCACCTCCTGCAACAGGGGGATGGTGGGTCACACTCAATGCCCAACAACCAACTTAGGTTTTGGCTTCTTGAAGTATCCTTGACACGTGTGCTGGAATCCACTTGATGGCAGCGGTGTTGGTTGTATTGGTCACACAGTTGCCTGAGAGACGGTCAGCTTTCCTACTTGAGCTTTGGAAGCTTAAGTTCCAAATGTCCTGTTAGTTCCTCGCTGTAAGATCACTGTGAGCATCTTCGGGGATTTTGAGGGCTGCTATATTGAAATACAAAGCTTGTCATTGGGCACAAGGAGTCAAAGTTGGAGTCACCCTGATGGCAGTGAGTTCGAGTATTGTGATTTCATTGTCATTGTGCATGACATTTAAAGTAAAGGACGTTTGAAATGGAAAATAAAGTAAGCTCGCTTAGGGTGACAGCAGTAAATTATTAACCCATCTAGGAGCTCATTACTTTTGGATTATAATGTTAAATGTTTAAACATAAAACACTCACTGCTGGAAACTTGACTTTTCCTGTGTTAAAAGGCAAAGAAAGGCCTTTGCCTCTGTAGAATCACCCTGACTCTCAAAGCCCTTTTGTGGGTCTAAATGGCCGAGAACATTCCATGTGGTTTACTTAGGATGGAAAGATGATCTGTCAGTAGAAATTTTCTGTATAGAAAATGTGTGGTCTCACCTCCAATTTGAAACTGCACAGTGACCCTTTTCCCACACTGTTGTTGTTGCTTGCTGTCAAATTGTCATAGCAGAGACAGCGATGCTGATAGACTCGCCCACTGCAGGATTACCACAAATCTTCAACTTCTAAAACCATCTGGCTTCCAAAGTTGGGACCTTTTAGAAGCACACTAGGCCTGTCTTCCAGGGTGCCTCTGAGCGATTCTGAGCTGCCTACTCTCTAGCTGGTCATTGAGCACAGAACACCCTTGAGAAGCAGTATCATCGGGTTCTGAAGGACAGAATCTGACAGGTGTCTGTGTGCAGAGTGGCCAGGCGCTGGACTCCTTGTGAGATGGGACAGGATCAGGCCATCACACTGGAGGCCCTTCCAGAGCCGTCTCCTTCATCCAGACAAACAATGATTCGTTTGTTTGAATAAGCATTTCTTGAGCACTTCATTGAGAAAGGACACTGTGATGCCAGATGCTCAGGATACAGACAGGTCTTATTTTATTGCATTTCACTCTTACTGCCTCCAAAGATACTGTGTTTGTTTTATATTTTCCAGATTGAAGACTGAGCAAGTCTTCCAGTGCTGTTTGCCCACAGCACGTGCTCACTTTGTGTCTCTGTCCCTTTGGGCCATTTTCCCGGTATTTAGGCTTTTTCCTAATGCTGTTGCACATTTCGTAGACCATGGTGTGTTGGTAATGTAACTTTTACGTGCACTGGGAGACAAGACAATTGTGTGCCTCACTTTATTGTAATGATTTTTTTATTGCAATCTTGGCCTCACTGCAGCTGTGGTCTGGACCCGAGGTCTCCCTGTGTGATGGCTCTTCCTGCTCGGCATTCTTCTTGGGTTTGGGGCGCTGTTTCAGGGGTGCGGTCTGAACTTGGTCACTCTTCAGATGGTTAAGTGACTTAAGTTCACAAGACCCAAATAATGATGCTTGTTTGTTCATTTAGTGCGTGCAGAAAAGTAAAGGCCTGGCAACCGCGTATTAAGTGAGGAGGTCCTTTGAAAGCTTGCACCAGATTATCAGTTAGCCTGAGACTCACTCCTGCTCCCAAAGCCCATGAGGATAGCCAGGGCTTTAGAAATTGTACTTCAGACAGTTTTTCCCGCAAAGAAAGCGTTTTATGATCTAATACCATTTTTAACAGTAGAACTATCTTTTACTGGATTTGGGAAAAGTGCTTTCTTTCAGAATGCATATAATAATGAAATGGAATTAGGAGCATGATTCAGTTTTTTATATGGGTTAAAGATTTTAGTATTTTTAATTCCAGACCTGATGGTATAGTGGTAGGTTGCAAGCCAGGAGGTTGGTCGTTCTAATCCACCGGCCATCCTGCCAGAGAAAGACGGGGCTATCTCTGCCTGTTAAGATCTACAGCATCAGAAACCTGAGGAGGGTCGTTAGGAGTCAGATTTGATCTGATGTCTATGGTTTTGAGTTTTGGTTTGAAGTCATTGAAATGCCATATCATATCCGCCCCCTGTCACTGCAAATCTAAGAATTTTCTAAACACACATCAGTCTTAACAGGTGACAGCTCTGGTACAGTGTCCTAGCAGATGGCAGGGTGGTGAGATGCACTGACCTAAGGTCTTGGTCATCATCTTCAGCAGGGAAGGATCCTATGTCTACCCCTTTGTATAGCTTCCCCCCGAGGTAGAGGCAGTGTGAGTTTTGGACTTAGAAGTGAGAGAGGACGGACAGCTCGTCCATGTTTAGTGAGCCCTCGGTTTGCAGCCCTGGGATCGTGCAGGCAGGACGGGCAATTGGCTCCAGTGAGGATTTGCAGCCTCAGAAACCCAAAGGAGGGTCCCAAGTCAGGACTGATGGGATAGCAGGAGTTTTGGGGTTTGGTGGTAAATCCCGTTTTTGTCTTATATGTTTAGTGGTAAATGATGTTTTTTAACTCGGAAGATTTCCTGTAGATGTTCTTAGTCATTGAAATAGTCCTTTCATTCTGTCCTGTTGGTCCTGTGACTTTACTGTCTTGACATAGAGCACGTTTCCTGCTCTCACGAGGGCAGGACATGGGTGAGTCAAAGCAGAGAGGGAAGAATTCCAGAGACTCTGACCTGGGGACTCTTCCTACAAGTAAGATAGGCGGAAAAGGGAGGCGTCGGAACTGACAACCCACGTTTCTAGTTCTGGAGAATAGAAACATAGTGGGTGTAATTGACACAAATGAGGAGACTTCTGAAGTTGGGATATTAAAGTACTAAATTTCTGGTGTTGCAGCTGATCCCTGAGTGAGCGAAACCACAGATGGCGTTTTGTGAACTTGTGTTTTTGCAAGGAACTCTGGTGGTGCAGCAATTAAGTGCTTCACTGCTAACAGAAAGATCAGAAGCTCAAATGCGTCAACTACTCCCCTGGAATTTCTTAATAAAGATTACACACACTCCGTCTGTTGGTCCGTCCATCCAAACATGTGACGGTCTGCCTTCATAAAGCTTACACACTGTCCCTCTGTCTATCCATCCATCTGTCCATCCATCTATGCATGTGACAGTCTGCCTTCATAAAGCTTACACACTGTCCATCTATCCATCCATCCATTGCAAATAATATGCACGCATAAGAAATTAACACAAACCCAATCCCTGTTATGTTCACAAATTATTTGTGTACGAATATAGTACAGCCTTGGAAACACTCTGAGGAAGTTCTGTCCTGCCCTGTAGGTTCTCTGTGAGTTGGCGTCAACTGAAGAGCAGTGGGTTTTGCTCTCATGGTTTTGATTTTTGGTCAGGGCCTGGTGGAGAATGCACCTCACATTAAGGTGACACTTCTGTCCTATGGATTTGCAGATTGGTGAACAGGGTGTAATTTGTTCTTTGCATAGTTCCAAATTTTAGGAGAAGATGCTCTGTGATTAGAAAAATCATGCCCTGGAAAACAAATTGTTCAAGGTCTAGGGCCACCATAGACTTGGGAGTCCGTGACAGCAGCTGGCCGTGTCCATGTGAAGAAATAAACTTCGTTTCTGTAACCACCCACACCTGGAATACTTGCGTTGTCTGCGGGCAGATGCTAAGCTTCGTAAAGGGAAAACCAGTATCTCTTTGGTTCATTCTTGTTTTGTTAACTCTTGAGCCTCAATCTTAATTAATGCCTAACACTTCTCTGTAAAAATGAGCAGCCGATCCAGATAAAATAGGATTTGATGCTGGGCACTTGCTGACCTTTTATTGTTCCGGCTCTAGCCGCAGACAAGAGTATGTGATCTTAAGATGACAAAATGAGTTTACTAAGAAAGAGGACGTGCCATTAACTAGACTCAGCATGACCTGCTGTGCCCTCTGCACACAACTAAGGCCTAATGTTCTCTGTGCTCCCACCACTGTGGTCTTGTCCATTTTATGATGTAGCCAAATTCCACTGGAATGAGCCTTAAATGAGAACATTGTTCGCTTTGGAAATATGAGCAAAAATGAATCTTTTTGACATTTGTGACCTGAGTTAGGCCAGTCGGGAACAATCTAGCACCAGCACTCAGATATGGAAGACCCGAGATGGACGGGTTATCTGTGAGGCCAAGGTCGTGAAGGAGGTATAGGGGTCATGAACCTAGAAGATCCAGGCCTTTGCAGTGGGAAGCTGTTGGAGAATTGGGAGCATGCAAGCATCACAATGAGATGGAAGGTTTTAAGGGATTACTTCCTGTGGAGATGCCAAATGGAGGGGCTTTGAGCACCTGGGCTGAAGCTGGGGAGACCAGACTTGGAAGAAGTTGAGAAGAGAGGTGGGAGGGGGTGAGGGTCAGTGTCCGGTTTGTGCATGTGAGGGCTCTTGGTTGCTTGTGCCCTTGGACGTAGTGGATTCTGGGAGAGGACTGGGCTTGTAGGCAGCGTGGGAAGATCATGGCTTTGTCTTTGGACATTTTTTTTTAGTTTGAGATGAGAATGCACTGAAACATTCAAATCTTTGAGGAAGAAAAGGGAAGTTGACAGAAACAAACTAAAAAATCAAAGCTCCAGGGGAGCTCTGGTGGCCTAGTGGCAAGACGCTGCACTGCAATCCCAGAGGTACACGGTTCGAATCCACCAGATGCTCTGCCGGAGAAGGAGGAGCGATATCCTCCTGTACCAGTCAGATATGATTTGATGGTACAGACACACAAAAAAATTTTAACAAAAAATCAAAGCTCCATTTATGGAGAGTTCTTGAAGATGGTTTATTTTAAATTAATATAAGGAAATCATAACTTTTCTCTATCTAAACAATTGTGAAAGGAAAGACCGTGTTCATAATAGTAAAAACAAAACAATTAGGAGGAGACTTGATGCAAATGCATAGAACTTTGAGGGAAACACTTTAAAACTCCTTAAGGGCATTAAAGAAGAACTTAATGAGGAAGTAACCCGTCCTCAAGAATAGAATATTTACTATTGTAAATAAATGGATCATCAAACATATTTATAAGTCATGTTTATGAGGTTATCCAAAGTGGTTGAATGGGAAAATTATTCCAATAGGAAAAAAGAAGTGAAATAAGCCAGAAAAATGCTGACCAGCAAGTAAAATGAGGTTCAGATCCATGTGTTTTATTTTTACACATTTCCTTTAAAATAAAACAAAAACCTTTTGTATTTGGAAGAATAAGAAAATACTAGTAGGAACTCTAATAAGTTGATGATATGGAAAAAATGAGTAAGGTAGATTTATTTATGGGAATCCTATTATAAATGGCAGGTGCAGTGGTTAAGCACTGGGTGCTGAAAGACGGCGGTGATTGAACCACCCACCACTCAACCGGGGGAAGGAAGACTGGCCGGCTGCTCCCACGAGGACGGCAGCCTGGAAACCCTCTGTATCGGGCTGCTGTGCTTGGGAGCACCTCAGTGGCATACAACAATACCGGCAGATTTAGGTGTTCGTTTTATTGAAAAAGAGAGGAAGGCTGTGACGATTTCACTGAGGAAGAAACATTGACAGAAATCAAAAGGATTTTCAGGAGCACCGTGAACTAGCACCCACCAGCATATTGATAACCCGGCTGAAATGGGCAAAGTTCTAAAAGGACCAACGCGGGTGCAGAAGGAATAGAAAGTCTGTCAGGACCTAAAATAAGTCGAGATTAGTCGTTTAAACACCTTGCAAAGAGAAGCTCAAGACCTTGCCTTCCCTGCAGATATTTGTAGAACTTACATAGATTCTAACAAAAACCAAATCAACACAAAGTAGAACAGAGGCAAACACTCCCCAGTTTACTCTTAGACTCTCAAACTCGCTGCCACTGGGATGATTGTGACACGTGGGATCCTCCGTGAGGGCCCGTGGGGATCTCCTGTCAGGTCCTGAAGCTGCAGGTGTGACTCGTGGGGATTGTGTGTCAGGTCCAGAGGCTGCAGATGTGACTCGTGGGGATTGTGTGTCAGGTCCAGAGGCTGCAGATCTTTACGGAGGAGACGGCCCATCTCCCCTGCACCCCTGCCCCAGCCAAGAATGAGCTTGTCAGGTTTTGAAAAGCAAACCAAAAAACCACAATCACAGAAATATAACCAGAACAATCTCATTTACAGCAGTATCAAAAAGAACAAAATACTTGGGAAATGAATTTAACAAATAAGCACAAAACTTATGCTCTGAAAACTAGAAAACATTGTTGAAAAAGAATAGAGAAACTCTGAAGGAAATGATTCATGGATGAGAATAGTTTAACACTGATGACAATTCTCCTTAAATTGATCTACAGATTTAATGTAAACGCTGTCATTTGTTCCTAATAAAATCCTATGTGCATAATACAACATCCTCAGAAACTAGCAAAAGAGGAAAGCAACTTAATATATTCTCCCTTGAGTACATTTCATTGTGTAGCAAGCAGTTCTGCTGACAGAATTCCCACCAGTAATTGATACCAGCCCATTAGTAAAGTAACTATAATAGTCGTCTGTGTTTAGTCTTTCTCCAAGCCCACACCACCAGGTTCCTGGTGTGCATCTTGGCGCACGTTTTTCATGATTCTCCTGATGGTGGCCCCCCCTGTCTTCCACCACTGTCCGCTTTCTATGCTTTGACAGACCAGAGTGACTCTCTTCATACGGTTGTCTCGCTTCTCATCAGAAATGTGCAGTGCCTGTTGTCGTAGCTGCTGGCAGGAGCTCCAAGGGTCAACGCTGCAGGTGTTCACTTGAGTTTGTTTTGAGTGGACTCCTCAGCAGTGCAGGATGCTAAATCCATTGCCATGTGTTAGAGGAGGAGTCTTCGGTGAATCGAGAACATTTGCTAGAGTTGTTCCCCAGCGTGAGGAGAGTGCACCTTCTATTCTGTGTCAGTAAGCCCCCCCGTGGCCACCGGTTGCTCCGCCGGAGAAGGATGGGCAATCTCCTTTCATGCAGTTTACTGCCTCTGAAAACCTGCTGGTGGGTCACCTATGGGTCGGTTCCGACTCTGCAGTGCACAACAACAGCTGCCTTGTCATGTTTTTGTTTAACATGGTACTACATTTGAAAGACAAATTATCAGCAACGATAATTTTATTTTATTTTATTTATTTATTTATTTATTTATTTTATTTTTTTATTATTTTGTGTGCGTGTACCGTCAAATCAGATCTGACTGGTACAGGAGGATATTGCGCCTCCTTCTCCGGCAGAGCATCTGGTGGATTCGAACCGTGTTCCTCTGGGATTGCAGTGCAGCTTCTTGCCACTAGGCCACCAGAGCTCCCCTAGCAACGATAATTTTAGAGTCTCCCCCATTGCAGATATGGACTAGCTGTGGTAAAAATGCCATCCTTGAATGCTAACCCTCGTATTGTTTGTTTCTTTCCAGTTTTATGTGCCAAGAATCTTGCAAAGAAAGACTTCTTCAGTAAGTAAACATCTTTTGTAAAACTTTTTGCTGTTTTCCAATATTCATATTCTGGACATCGTTCTGAAAGTTTAAACATTTTAAGGAACACGGGGTGTGTCCTTACTGATGAAAAAGCCCTGGTATGACGGATGTCATTTCCCAGCTGACTGCAGCAGCGCAGTTCCTGAGCTCAGAGGCTCAGATCTACACGTCAGCAGAGAAGAATTATTCCCTGATCCCCCAGCGCGACCCCACCCTGTTCCCTGCCCCACCATCCCTCTGTGCTTCTGGTGAAGTGTTCTTCAGCTTAAAGCCAGATACACCCTCCACCTCCCCCCACTGCACAGAGCTAGGTTTCAGGAAAAATGCTAATGAAATTTCTCAAGTTAAAGCACGTTTTAGATGCCTTGTAATTAAAGACAGTGTGAAAACAGGCAATAGATGGAGAACGCTGTGTAAAGGAGAGCATCACCCTCACGGTGGGTTCACTCCCTCATGAGAAGTGCCCACCAGTCGATTCTCCAGCCCCTTCTGCACTCCCAGATGGTGGGAGGAGCAGCACTTGCTTCTCAGGACACTGGGGCTCCGAGCCCTTATCAGGCAGCTAGGAAGCCGTGAGCACAGCCGCCATCAGTCGGCACCACGGCCTTCCACCTCCCTACCTCCATCATCTTGCAAGCCGACCTGGCCCACCTGCAGCTCTGGGGACACTCAGCCACACCAGTGCTTGGTGCTTTCTAGATGCCGTAGATAAAATAGGAGATCAGGAAGCAACACTGCTAGCTTTCCCCCTCCAGTCCCTAGAAAGTGTTGCTGTTAGCTGCCCTCAGACCCATTCACAGTGACTCTGTGCAGTGGGTCAGAACACTGCCCGGTCCTGCATGCTTGGTCACCCAGGGTGTGGACTGCTGTCCGCTGCATCAGTCCCCATGTACGATGATCCTGTGCAGTGGGTCAGAACACTGCCCAGTCCTGCACACCTGGTCACCCATGGTGTGGGCTGCTGTTAGCTGCCATGAGCAGCTGACTCATGGTGACACCTGCCCCCTCCCCTTCCCCACCACCGTGCAATGGGTCCAAATGCTGCCTGGTCCTGTACTGGTCAGTTGCCCATGGTGTGGGCTGTCCTTGGCTACCGTCAGGCCCCATGCTGCTTGATGATGAATTGAAACACTACCTGGTCTCACTCCGCCTGGCCGCCCATGGTGTGGGGCTGCTCCACACTGCCTGGTCTCACCTATACTGTGAGCTGTCCCCAGCTGCCATCATTCCCCATACACGGTGACCCCCATATGATGGATCAGAACACTGCCCGGTCCAGCCTGTGGTGGGGACTGCCAGGTTCCATCCGTCATGTGAGATGTCCTTAGCTGCCATCAGTCCCCACACATGGCCACCCCTCTATGATGGATCAAAATACTGGTCCCACCCATCATGTGAGCTGCCCTGTCCCACCCGTGGTGTGGGCTGCCTGGTCCTGCTCGTGGTGTGAGCTGCGTGGTCCCACCCTTCATGTGTGCTGTCCCATCCCACCCGTGGTGTGAGCTGCGTGGTCCCACCCTTCATGTGTGCTGTCCCATCCCACCCGTGGTGTGAGCTGCGTGGTCCCAGCCTTCATTTGTGCTGCCCCGTCCCACCCGTGATATGGGCTGCTGTGCTGCTTGGAGCTTTCGTGGCTCATTTTCAGAAGCAGAACTCGAGACCTTTCGTTGCCTGGCAGAACAGACCCAGCAGTCATATAAATAAAATATAGAACTGTTTCCTCCACTTAATTAGCTCCATTTAGAGTCCTGGTGGGGCTTTCTAAGTCAGACTGCTAACCCAAAGGTCAGCCGTTCAAATCCACCAGGTAAAGCGTAACAGCCCTGGGAGTCCCATGGAGTGAGTGGGGATCAGTCCAAAACCGGGGCTTTCTGTGATTATCAGAATTGGAAGCTTGCATTTAAGTCTGTTTTTGTAGTTTTGTCATCTTCACATACCATTTAAAAACTCCAGGGGGATGCCTGGGTCCTTTCCTAGAAAGCTAAATTTAAGTGCTCTTTCTGGTGATGAAAACTAGAGAGTCCCACGCACAGCTTCCTGGTTCCCACCAGCTCATCTCTTCACTCTCTTTACCTGAAAGATTGTGTGACATTGGCAGGGCTGTGGTCCCACCTGCTGTGACTGTCCCCTCTCTTCTAGGACTTCCCGACCCTTTTGCCAAGATTGTCGTTGACGGGTCTGGGCAGTGCCACTCCACTGACACTGTGAAAAACACGTTGGACCCAAAGTGGAACCAGCACTATGATCTGTGAGTGGAAGGTTCTGGAAGCCTTGGTGGGGGGCCAGGGAGGGGCTTTTAAGAGAAGCATTTAAGGGAAAGAAGGAGGGGAGAAAGACGCGTTTCAGTTACTGAAAGTAGATGATTAAATGAAGATATAATTGCTTGATTTCAGAATTTTTACTTGGAACTTCTTGCATTTCATTTTCATAGATTTTTTTTTCTTTTTAAGAGTTTTAAGCATTGCTCCTATAACTGTAATTGGCAACCTGTCCCCTCCCTGCTTTTAATTAAAGTGGCGGGCAGGCCTGACTTCAGGGTGCCCCTTGCGCTTGCTTTTCAGTAAAGCCCAGAATTTCCACCTCAGAAGATGTGTGATCTTGAGTATATACTTCTATTGCTGTAGACAAAGTTCCTTTGAGTATAGACATATATTCTGCAGGAGAAATCAGTTTTGCATGATTGAATATAAAGAAGCCCACACACCATCAGACAATTCTTACATTCATGATGTGATTGCTCTTTGATAACCACTTAAAAAAACCATTGCTTTATAACTGTCATGTCCCTCAACATTTTGATCATCTGATACTGATTGATTATTGTTTTGAGGTTAATACATATAGTACCAAGGACAGAGTTGTGAATTCTTGGATTCTGTAACTCAGTTTTCAGTCTACCTGAAGTGTCTGAGAAAGGGTTGTCAGTTCTTGTGCTAAAGCTCCCCTCTGTGGCCGACTTGCATAGAGGGGAAAAAGGAGAGTTTTTATAGCATATCATTTTGTGTGTTTTGGTGGATGTGTGGGCTTATAAGAAGTGTCATGGTAAATGAAAGTCTAATGGTCAGGAATTGTTGAACCACCTCACTGTTTACATATGGCGAACTTCTACCTGTGAGAGTCTCCTGTGCTTATCTGCGTGTGTTCCCTATGTAGCTGATAGGAGTCCTTCTTCCTGGCCCACTGAGGCTAAGAGACTCTTAGACGTTAGGTGCCTGCTATGTGTGTAGTACAGAGTACATTGTTTCACAAGGATGCCTCCACCAGATAACCTACTTCAGGAATCAAATAACAAATGAGTCGATGCGTTGTTTTCAGATATGTTGGGAAGACGGATTCCATAACCATCAGCGTGTGGAACCACAAGAAGATTCACAAGAAGCAAGGGGCTGGCTTCCTCGGCTGTGTGCGGCTGCTGTCCAACGCCATCAGCAGACTGAAAGACACCGGATGTAAGGCCCTGCTCTCCCACCTCTTCACACCTCCAAAGGCGGCTCTGGCGGCCCCTTTCTTGTCTGAATGCTGAATATCGAATCCCGCCTTCCTCTCTAGTTAACCTTGCCCTGGGTTAAGTTTTGAATTGTTTGTTTGCAGACCAGCGTTTGGATCTATGCAAACTAAATCCCTCAGATACTGATGCAGTCCGTGGCCAAATAGTGGGTAAGAACTTTCTCCTCTGTCTAAAGAGATGCTTGTTCAGAACCTGACGTTCAGCTCTCCATCACCTAGAAAACACGCACGGGCAGATCCTGACCATGACAATGTCCTTGGAAGGACAGGGCACACCTGACGCCATCCCCTCTTCACCATAAGTCTCACCTCTGCGGCTTTTATTATTGTATCTAATTCCCTTCATCTACCTTTTGAGTTCAGACGGCTAAGGCGGGAAGGCTTTCGTGTTGGGACTGTAACCGCCAGTTCAGTCCTCTCGTTGCTAGACATGCCCCTGTCCACTGTGTCAGCAGCTGCACATGCCACTCTTCAAAGAGTTGGGGAAGAGTTTTTATTTTCATTTTATCTTTTTTTCTGGAAGGCTCAGTCATATATGAAAAAAACAAAGAAGTCTTCTGTTTTTGATAGGTTTTTTTAGAAGTCCGCAGGCTCAGAAGATTGCATTATTTAGAGTAAAAAAATGAATGCTGTTGTTACCAAGTGTTGTCCAGAGGCCTTCCGCTGGAAGTGAGGTAGCTGTGACACAGCTCTTGTAGTCAGGCTCCACCTTGTCTCTATCAGCATGTTAGAGTAAGACCAGTGTCAAACACATGCACAGCACGGACCCTCTGCCCACAGGGCTTGGTGGCACTGACATACTTAGATGCCACCTGAGGACGGTGAACGGCAGTGCCCATCCTGAATACCCTCCGAATGGTTTTCTTCTCACCTGATGCTTCCTTGTCTCTGAATCCTCCTTTCCTCTGTCGAGGAGGGACATGCCAGGGGAACGGAACTGGGATGGGAAAGGACTGGCTGAGTGTCTGCTGCTCAGGCAGGGCTGTAGGGTGTTTGCTGAGCGGTGTAGACGTGCAGATGCTAGCCGTGCTCACTGTGTACCCACCAACCACAGGTCTTTCTAGAGGAGGCTCCGGGGGAACAGACGAGGGGCTTCTGTGGTAGTGGGCAGTGCAGGAGACACAGAGCCTCTCCTGCTCCTTGCTCACCACCAGGGTCCCAAGTGCTTTGCCAGAGAACAGTGTCAGGAGAGAGGAGAGTACGTACGTGCGTGCGAGTGTGTGCGCGCGCGCGCCTGATTGCTTTTACTACCACACTGAGCACAAACTATACATCTGCAGCGGCTCACTGTATCTACACACGGTGGTAGAAAGCCCGAGTGGGTTGTAATTCAAAGCCATCTCTTCCAATTTAGTCAGTTTACAGACACGAGACCGAATCGGCACGGGCGGCTCAGTGGTGGACTGCAGAGGACTGCTAGAAAATGAAGGGTATGTATAACTGCAGGGTGGTGTGGGGCGGGCGCCCCCCATCCCCCAGACCCTCTCTGCTCTACAGAGTGAGCTCTGAAGCCGCTTGGGCTTTGCCAGATCACCTCAGGATGCAGCCTGAAGCGATGGGACTGTTTGAGCATCATTAAGAATCGTAACTGCAGTGGATTGAAGTGCATCACATATCTGAGTTCAGGATAACACCCTTTGTTACTATTTACTATAGAGTTGGGACCATCCTAAAGTTAACCCTCCAGCAGGTTGTCAGAGGCAGTAAAGCGCACAGGAAGAGACAGACCTCTTTCTCTCACGGGGCATCTGGTGGATTTGAACTGTGAACCTTTGCATTGGTAGCACACTCCCTTATCATTAAGCCACCAGAGCTCCCTAGAATAACACCTAGCAGGGACAAAACAAAAACACTTAAAAAACCCCACTGGAAACCAGTCCTCGGGTACTTCGAGAAGATACTAGTCAGCTTACTATTCTGGAAACTTACAAAAAAACAAAAAGCAGGAAGCATTTAACATGCCTTTCAGGAAATTATTCTTTAAATCTTCCTGCTAATAAGTGAAGATTGAGCGATAAAATCAGGATATCACAAATCTGATGCTCCTAACAGATGCAGGCAAAAACCATTGGTAGTTGCTAACATCACCGAAGAGACGCCAATGTCTATGCACTGTGCTTTATGCAGATAACACGCACCGTGTTGATGGTACCAGCTGCTCCTTCCGCATTGAGCACTGTTGGGTACTTGGTGGGATTGGAGAATGAACAGGGTTTCCCCCATGTGTGGTAATAAAAAATGTCTTATGTTTGAAAGATCTGTTCTAAAATATTTTCAGGATGAAGGGTTCAAGGGTTGGGGTTGATTTAGACGGAATCCAGTGGTGGGAGGAGCTGGCAGAGAGGCCGGCACTGCTGACCCTTGAGGTTGGTGATGGGAGCTGGGAGTCCTGTGTCCTGCTTTCTCAGGGGTACATGTCCTCAAGATTGTTCAGTAGAACGTTCTGTAAACTCCTTACTAACAAGGGAAAATCACCACTTGTTTTCCATATTGTTCAGAGGGGTATTAAAAAGGACTTAGAGGTATTTCTGTGTTCTCTGTAATGAGAACTTTGGCTGGAAGTTAAGGACAATAAGGTAGATTTTATTGTAAATCATGAAACAATGAAGTCTTACTTCATGAGGTCATTACTGGGCAGGGTTGGCATTTGTCGTCCTTCACTCCCCACGAGGACGCACCCCCACCGAGGCCACGAAATCCTTGAGTTTACACGTTAATACGGAGCAGGATGAATGTTGTGGCACCGCGGGCGCATCTCGGGCTCTTCCTGGAGGGAAGCGTGGACATGCTGACTCTCCAGGCTGAATCCCCTCCATGCTGTTCTCTCCTTCTAGAACTGTCTATGAAGACTCCGGGCCTGGGCGGCCGCTCAGCTGCTTCATGGAGGAGCCGGCCCCGTACACGGACAGCACCGGGGCGGCCGCCGGGGGAGGCAACTGCAGGTTTGCCGAGTCCCCGAGTCATGACCAGAGGCTTCAGGTGCAGCGGCTTCGGAACCCCGAGGTCCGGGGCTCCCTGCAGACACCACAGAACCGTCCTCATGGCCACCAGTCACCAGAGTTGCCCGAAGGCTACGGTGAGGGGGACAGAGCCTGGGGACTTGGGGGACAGTGCGGCCTTGGCCACTTCTCTAGGAACCTGCTCATGCCATGTGGTGGTGGGTGGAGTGGTGGCAGATTTTACGGATCTGTTGTGCCAGTCTCCTGGTTAAGAGATTGTGGGGAAATCTGAGGTAAATTAACACCTGAGGGAACCTGACCTAGATGAGGTGTTTGTGGTACTCAGATATTTTAACAGCCCTGTGGTTAAAGCACTCAGATGCTACCCAAAAGGTTGATGGTTTGAACCCAGCAGCCACTCCAAAAAAGAAAGATGAGGCAATCTGCTTCCTGGAAGGGTATCCCCTTGGAAAGTTTTGGGGCCGTTCAGGTGTGCTCTGGGACTGCTGTAGGTTAGAATGCACTCACTGGACTTTAGGTTTGGGAGGTTTGTTTACAAAGGACAGTGAAGTGGTTGTTTGAAATGAAGAGGGACTCTAACTTAGGAGTGGCAGACAATTCCAGAAATGATAACATGTGACCATATACCCAAACTTGCCCCGGGTGAGGCCGACCTGACTCTTCGTGGCCCAGCCGCCCAGTCCAGCCCCACCCATGGCTTTCCGAGGCTGCCGCCTGCGCTGGAGCAGACCGCCTGGTCTTTCTCTGTGAAGTGCCTGGTGGATCTGAACCACCAACCTCCAGGGTCACGCCTGAGTGTTTTAACCACTCCGTCACCAGGACTCCTTTCCTCTGATGAAGACAAGTCAAAGTGAGGTTGGCATGGTGGGGTGTGGGCACACCAGAGTGCCTGCCCAGAGATGTGGCTGCCAGGGAGGTGGAGGGGTGGGAACAGTGTGCAGGGCCCCCACAGTCCATCCAGGGGGCTCTTGTCACAGCTTTTCAGGGACCCAGCAGGAAGCTTAGCCTCCCTGTAGAGCCAGCGAACCATCAGGTGGCTTCAAAACTTAGTCTCAAATTGAACTGTTCAGGAGTTGCAGAGACATGCGTTTTCACAGAAAACAGGATGTCATTTTTTTATACTCTAGGTCACTCATGGTTGCTGTGATGCTAAACATTGTGACGCTGAGGTGTCAAATGTGATAGTGATTACCCATGGTGGACAGTGCTTGGTGGAGCTCCTCAGTTAAAACAAGCTTGGCAGCAGGAGTGGTATCCGCTTCTGAAATAGCTTGCCTCCAGAAACCCTATGAACTTGGAGAAAGGATGAAAGTTATACAGTGTTCAGGTCTTTCATTCATAGGGTTGCTATAAGTTGCCTATGACATGACAGCACTTAACAACAACATCACTTAAGACAACTGTATTTCATTTGCTGTAATCAGTTTTTAAAAGTCAGATGGAAAAAGCAACTGAAGGCCTAGAAAATAGAACTGTCATTTTCAATTCTCCACTAAAGCTGGAGGAGGAAGGGGAAATGAACTAACCGTGCCCCTCACTCTCTGCAGAGCAAAGAACCACCGTGCAGGGGCAGGTTTACTTTCTGCACACTCAGACAGGGGTGAGCACCTGGCACGACCCCAGGATCCCCAGGTACGTGTTCTAGATTGTTCATCCTGATTTCTCCCTGGGCCTGCCGGGTCTGTGCGCGAAGTTCGAGCAGGGCACCTCTGAGGAGTGGTGCAGGACCTGGGCTCCTGTCACTGGGTACCCCCATTCAGACACTGTCCCGCCTGTCCCTGATGTGGCCACTCACATCCCCAAATGCAGCTCTGCCGCCCCCTCCAGGTTCAGCCCGGTCACAGCAGCAGCTGCTGAAACAAAGGGGTCAGCTCTGTCCTGAAATCCGATCCTATGACCTAGGAGACCCTCCTGACTCTGGGGCACATCGAACTCAGTACGCTTATAGTGCAAGATCTGATAGTCTTCTGACAGCATTTTTGATGCTGGTACTAATTTTGTGCCTTTTAGAGACACTTATCCCCCGGCACACCGTGGTTCCTGTCGTGGTTAGACATTTCTGTGTGTCTGTCACAGTCGGCTCTTGCTGGCTGCAGAACGGCATGGCCCCAGCAGAAACTGCCCCATCTTGACATAGATGCTGTGATGAGGGGTCTCTGGTGTGTTCTTCAGCGCATCTCACCCCTCTGTCTTCTGTTTGGCAGAGACCTGAACAGTGTGAACTGTGATGAGCTTGGGCCACTGCCGCCTGGCTGGGAAGTCAGGAGCACTGTTTCTGGAAGGATCTATTTCGTAGATCACAATAACCGGACCACCCAGTTCACAGACCCGAGGCTGCACCACATCATGAAGTAAGGAGTTTGTAGACACTGCGCCGATCTCTGACCCCATCATTTAAAGCGCACGACTAACGTTTTTCTTTATGTGCAGTGGTGTCTGTTAGTGGGGAAGAAGCTTAAGGAAAATGTGATAGACTCTGAAGTCCCCGCGCTCTGTGCCCACGCTGCCCCCGGCTGCCCCCTTCCCTGGTGGGCTCCGTGGTGCTGCAGTGTAGGCAGCGTCCTGACAGGGCCTCTGCACGTGGTGCCGTGACACACAGCCCTTGGTGTGCTCCTTCTGGCCCCCAGGTGCAGGCCACAGGCACTCGGGACTTGCCAGAACCCCCTCTAACGGCCACCATTCCTGGGTGCTTTGACCCCATATGGCACAGAGCTCGTCCACAGACAGCTGAGGCATCTGGCAGTATGAACAGATCGGACCACGTGGTCCCAAGACCAGGCTTGTCCTTTCGTTCTCCCAGAACCATCCCGCTAGAGACGTGTGTGCCACTGAGCCACATAGCGTGAAGTAGACGCGTGAGAAACGGTCGTTCTTAGGTGCTGTTGAGCCAAGTATGAACAGATCTGAGCCTTGTCCTGTCCTGTGCCCCCTGGTCATTCTGACACACTCGCTTCACTTTATTGCATCCCACAAGTACTGTGTTTTTGCAGCCTGACGGTTTGTGGTAACTGTGTCAAGCGATTCTATCAGTGCCGTTCTCCAAGCAGTCTGAGCTCATTTTGTGTCCGTTTCATGTTTCAGTCATTCTCACGTACTTCACATTGCTTGCCGAGCCCGCTGCCCAGGCTGGAATCCCAGCTCCTGGCTCTCCTCCACCAGGTCTCCGAGGCAGAAACCTCTGTGGGGGAGACTGCCCATTTCCCCCCAGGGTGGGCCTGTGGAGTTGAGCCTCTGGCATCTTGACAGCAGCCCAGCATGTGACATGGTGCACCACGAGTGTTCTTCAGCATTAAGATAAAAACCCAGACCTGCTGCTGTGGTCCTGACTCGGAGCCACGCCCTCTCAGGTCTCCATGGCTAGTGCATTTGAACTGCTGACCTTTTGGTAGCAGCCCAGCATGTTATGCACAATGCCAGCGGGGCGCCTTGAGGAAGCCACGGCCTAGTGTGAGGGTAACCGAGGCTCCGAGAACCTCGTGTGACTGGCGTGAGAGCAGTCTCCATTCTCGAAGTGAACCCCCAGCACTTCGGAGGTTTGCTTGTGGGGCCGCTCAGAGTGCCGGTCTCCTCTCTTGGCTCTGTCCGTACATCCAGGGCTGTCGGGGTCCCCAGTGATCTCTGCTAGCCATGGACACAGGTGGGCACTCAGAGGAGACTCCCTAATGTTCTTCTCACTCAAGCCTGCCCCTTGGCAGTGAGGGGTGGCCTCATGTCCCCAGCCGTTGCGGAGTGACTTGAGTGTGTGTCTGTCTCTCCAGTCACCAGTGCCAACTTAAGGAGCCCAGCCAGCCGCTGCCGCTGCCCAGTGAGGGCTCCGTGGAGGACGAGGAGCTGCCCGCCCAGAGGTACGAGCGGGACCTCGTCCAGAAGCTCAAAGTCCTCAGACATGAACTCTCACTGCAGCAGCCCCAGGCTGGCCACTGTCGCATCGAAGTCTCTCGAGAAGAAATATTTGAGGTACGGACTGAGGGCCTCACTATCAGGCGGGGGCTCTTGCTCCTGCGTCTGTGGCCCCGAGGGGGGGAGGGGGGAGGGATCAGGCCCCCAGTGGCTCTGGTCATCCTTCCCACACTGCTCTGGAGCTGGGTTTGCGTTTAGTTCGGTGTTCTCCACCCATGTGGTATCTCAGGTCATGTTATTAGCATTTTTTAATACAATTTTTATTTTATACTGGTTTACTTAGGAAGTTCGTATTATACATTGCTTTTCACACCAGATATTTCCCATTTCCTTTACCCACCCCTCCCTCCATCAAATTGTGTGACCCTATGATTAACACCCCACCCCCACTCCACCCCTCAATCCTCCCCCTCCCCCCACCCACCTTGGATCCTCATACATGTTCTACAATAATGGTCTTATGCAGTGTTTGTTCTTACGGAATTGAGTTCACTCAGCATAATGCTCTCCAGTCCCGCCCAAGTTAGATAGTAATTTACAAAATCATTGTTCCTGCGTGCTGTGTAGTATTCCATCATGTGAATGTACCATAATTTCTCAATCCATTCGCTTGTAGTGGGACATTTGAGCTGTTTCCATGTTCTTGTGGCGGTGAATAATGCTGCTATGAACATTGGTGTACAAGTCTCCATTTGTGCTTCAGTTCTCATTTTCTTGGGATATATTCCAAGCCGTGGAATAGCTGGGTATACGGAATTTCTCTGTTCAGCTTTTTGAGGAAGTGCCAAATTGCCTTCCAGGGTGGTTGTACCATTTTACAACCCCATCAACAGTGTATAAGAGTTCCTATCTCAACACATCCTCTCCACCATTTATTACTTGCTGTTCTGTTAAACTTTGTCACTGCTACTGGAGTGAGATGGTATCTCATTGTGGTTTTGACAAGGATTCTGAGGCTCCGTCTAACATACTTTGGACATGTTGTGAGGAGAGACCGGTCCTTAGAGAGGGACATCATGTTTGGGAGGGTGGAGGGACAGCGCAGGAGAGGAAGGCCCTCTCTGAGGTGGATTGATTCAGTGACTGGGATAATTGGGATGGGAGTGTCAGAGACAGTGCGATTGGCACAGGACAGAGCGGAGTTTAGGGCTGTTGTACATAGGGTCGCTATGAGTCGCAGGCGACTCGACGGCACATAACGACAACATTGCCAGTAATTTGGAGTATTTCTTCATGTGTCTTTTGGCCATCGAAATGACTTCCTCTGTGGACAGTCTTTCCATGATTTTTGCCCATTCTATAATTGGATTATCAGTCTTTTTCTTGTGGAGGCCCTGTAGAACTCTATAAACTTTTGATATGAGACCCTTGTCTGAAATGGCATTGCCAGATATTTGTCCCCAGTCAGTAGGTTTTCTTTTCATTCTGTTGGGAAAAGGTTTTGATGTGCACAGGGATCTAATCTTTAGAAGGTCTCATTCATCAATTTTATCCTCTCCAGATGATGCATTTCTGGTTGTATTTTGCAGTCTGTTTTTACCATAGACTAGGCCGTCTAAGCTTACTCCTGGTTCGCCTCTTATGAACTTATGGTTTTGGGCTTTACTCCCAGGTCTCTGGTCTACCTTGAGTTGATTTTGTGTAAGGTGAGAGCTGTGGACCCTGTTTTAGATTTCTGCAGGTGCCGTTGAGTCGCCTGTGACATACAGCCCCCATGAGCCTTAGGGCCTGAACTGGGATCAGCTGAGAGCAGGAGATTCCCAGGGCTTCTCGGTGGAGCCACTTATCAGCATTCCAATCACCTGCCCAGTGAGGGTGGGCTTGCACTTGGCCACCTGTCTATGCTTTGGCTCAGCTGCTGTATCTCTGACTTTCCTCCCCCTTTTGCTTCTCTGCTGTAATGGGAAGCATGTGTGGATTTTCACCTTGGACAGATGGAAACAAGGTTGTGCTTTATCCAAACCCGCTGCCGTTGGTTCGATCATAGCGACCCCGTGGGAAGAGCAGAACCGCCCCAGTGTTCTAGGGTTCAGTACAGGGCACTTCTTCCTTTTCCCTGGGAGGGACTGTGGGTTCCCACTGCTGCCCCGTCCGTTAGCAGCCCCGAGGGCTTCACTATGGTGCACCCGAGTTAACTTTCTCCAGAAAGCCAGCTGCGTGAGGACACTGTCCGTAGACCCGAGTGACTGTGCTTAGCATCCTTCCTGCTGTCTGGTACCTCGGGTTTCTGGGGGAGAAGCCGTAGGAGAAAGGTTGGTGGGCAGCGCTGTGCCCAGTGCTGTGAGGCCGTGTTCTGAATGGTGGTGTGAGGTGACCCGTGTGCCGCAGAGCAGAGCCTTGGCCGGTCCTCACGGTCGGGGCTATGCCTGAGCCCTTGGCTGCAGCCCCCGGACAGGCTACTTCCCTGAGTGTCTTCTACCCCTTCTCTGACATCTGCTTTTCCAGCATGATGTCCTGCAGGGACAGGTCCCTCCTGACGACAGGTCACAGCAGGTGAGCCACATCTCACCGTCCTCCTTTCTGAGCGGTGTGGACTCTTCCGTTACAGGAACCAGAGGAAACTCTGGCTCCAGATGATGCCTGCTTTAAGTGAGCTCTGTTGTCCGTCTCATGTTAGAGTTTTGAGAGCACGTTCTTCTCCCTGAAGCTGCAATCTCTCCATAGGAGTCTTACCGCCAGATCATGAAGATGCGTCCCAAGGACCTGAAGAAGCGGCTGATGGTGAAGTTCCGTGGGGAGGAGGGTCTGGACTACGGCGGGGTGGCCAGGTGAGAGCTGCCACCGCCGTCCTGCTGTGTAGGCTCAGAACCTGAGGGGCTGGTCCGGAAAAGGTGTCCCCTTCCACACCCGGGAACGGCTGGGCCGCACTAATGTGCTGTCCAGAGCTTCTGTGTTCGTTACTGGGAGCTTCGGTGGGCAACACTGAGAGCAGGCACAGCCTGGAGTGGGCACTGCCCAGACAGGGTGACCCTTAGTGTGGGCACTTCCCAGAGAGGACATTCCTCAGAGCAGGCTGCTGCCCAAAGCAGACATTTCTCAGAGCGGGCACTGCCCAGAGAGGACACTCCTCAGTGTGGCACTGCCCACATTGGACACTCTTAAGAGCGGGCACGGTACAGACTTTGGACACTCCTGAGAACGAACACTGCCCAGAGAGGGCCCTTCTCAGAGTGGGCACTGCCCAGAGTGGACATCCTGAGAGTGGGCACTGTCCAGAGTGGACACTCCTGAGAGCGGGCATTGCATGGAGAAGGCCTTTCCCAGGGCGGGCGTTTCTGAGAATGGCCTGGCTGGAATGTCACTGGGACCAGTCAGGGTGAGGTCTTCACAAGAACACGCGGCTGAAACACATCTTATGAAACCTCTGAACTTGGCACCTTCTTCACGGAGCATGTTTGCACCGCCGGAGCCGTGAAGGCCCGCTCACGACGTTGACCTGGGTCTGGTACTGTTAGGAGAGGGATGTTTCTGTCTGAGGGGTTTTTCAACATACGCGATGATTCATGCACCCTCCAGACAATTTTGCTGTGTTAATGTTTTCTACTGATGAACTTCTGAAGTCCAGACTGATTTCAGCTCCCAGCGACCCGGCAGGACCAAGCTGCTCGGGGGTCTCCCAGGCTGTAATCTGACCCCTGAGCTTCAGCCCACCACGCATTTGGTTGGCAGCTGAGTGCTTCGACCACTGTTCTACCAGGACACTCCTTTTTCTTCGAGTAGGTGTCCTCCTGGGTCACTAAATTGATCACGCTCGGGTGTCACCTCTTGGTTCCACAGCGTAGGGTCCCCGCAGACAGACTGCGTGTGGTCTGCAGGGTTTCACACGCCCCTTCCCCGTTTGGTGATCGCAGTCTTTTTGTCTGTTTCCTCTTGTTTCCTGTGTAACTGTAGGTGATGTAACCTCTATTTCTCTTTGTTCCCCTGCCCCCTCCTTCTGGGGAGCTTTCCTTGGCTTGCCCTCTTCTCCGCCATCACTGTGTCATACAACACAAAACGGAAAAACTGCGGGGAACTAATTGATCTGTGGCATGGTTGAGTTTTCTTAGAATATGCCTATATTGTGTGTGCCCTTCCAAGAATTAGACTTCTTCAACAACTGTACCATGCTCACGTCTCCTCTGCCCATCCTCCTGGCAGAGGGTCCTGGCTTCAGGCCGTGATGGTAGAGTTACTTAGTGAACGTGCCCAGGAGCCCGGGAGGTGCTGCAGACAAGGCCCGGCTCTGAGACAGCGGCCCTGCTGGGAAAGCGGGAAGGAGGCCTCTCACCCCCATGGTCTATGAACACGTGTGCACCAGCCCAGCGCCTGGGTCATGACGAAGCGTGGACGCTTCATTCAGTTCTGCTTGGAGCTGGGGTCTCTTCAGCGGCTGAGAGAACAGAATTAAAAAGAGCACATTTCAAGGTGTGCCCTTTGACCCAGGACAGAATCACTGAACTGCCCATCATCTACGTGTCCATCTGGGAGAAGGGGTGCAGAGCCGAGCTTCCTAATGGGAGCCCAAGCCGTTGGAAATGAGAGGCATTTGTCCCAAGAGTGCCCCAAGTTTCTTCCTCGATCTGGAATCTAGAATCCATCTCTGTAAGATGTGGCTGCTGTGTGTTCCCAATGCACCCACACCCCATTTCCAAGAGGTTTGCTCTGCCAGGGGTCCCAGGTGGGAATCCTCTTCCTTCCGCGTTCCCGGCTGTCCTGACCGTTCACCTTGCACTGTGGCACTTTCTCTTTCCTGCTGCTGCTTTCATAGACGCGAAATGGCTCAGGAGTGCAGAACTTCAGACCGTTCCAAGTGACGTTCCCTTCCGTGCGAAGGGATTAAAGCTGTTAAGGTGGAGATGCAGCTGTTACAATGGAAGCCTGAAAGTGCACGTCTGAAATGCTCTTCTTGTGCTTGTCCCAGGGAGTGGCTCTACTTACTGTGCCATGAAATGCTGAATCCTTACTACGGACTCTTCCAGTACTCCACCGACAACATTTACATGCTGCAGATCAATCCAGACTCTTCCATCAACCCGGTGAGTCCTCTGTGCCGATGAGATGGGCTGGCGGGAGCTGTTTGTAGCTGGGCTCTCAGGCTCCGTTGTCGGTGTGGACGTGTGCAGAGATTGGGGATGGGAAGCGAGTGTTGGGGTGGACGGTGACACACGGACCTCTGGGACAGTTCACGTGGTGCCTTCGGTGAGAATGAGAGTGACTCTGAGCTGTGCTCTGTGGCCATCGAGGGAAATTAGGTGTTTCCTGAGGAGCGTTAAGGGAAGGGCCGCATGAGCATTCGGTCGTGGAAGCATCTCCTCAGCTGGAAACGGAAGTTTTGGCCCGGCCTCTGAACGAGGCTTGTGCCGGTTTATATGTGGAGCTGATTTCCCAGCAGCGCTGGTGTCAGAGTGGTTCCTGGGCCTGAGTGTGCCTGTTCCTCTTTGGAGAGCTTGGCTCTCTCGTCCCTGTGCAGTGGGACTGGGGCCGAGGGCCACCCTCGCTCGACCCCTCCCGAGTGCCATAAGCAGGCGACCCTGCTCTCCTAGGCCAGTGCCCAGGGCCTGGCGTCACTGCTGTACTGACCTCGTAGTTTCATTTTAATACCACCTTTTCCTTTACAATATTGTGAGCATCATTTACGTTCCTGTGGCACATGTTTAACAATTAGGGCACGAACAGTTAATAACTGAGATAATTTATCTCTTCACTGAGATTTTCAAAGGGGACCTGCATTGTTAATGGCACTGGGACCCGTAAATTATATAGTGATTCAAGGAGAAGGTGTTTAAACTAAGTGTGTGCACAAGGCCTGCTCTATATTCTGACCACCGATGCCAGGAATGGCCAATGGGCGACGTCCAGTGGGGGACATCCTGCCTCGCCCATGTCCTGATGCCTGTGCCCTCTGATGACAAGAAAGGCCAGCGGGTGACGTCCAGTGGGGGACGCGCTGCCTCGGCCATGTCCTGATGCCTGCGCTCTCTGGTGACAAGAACGGCCAGTGGGTGACGTCCATTGGGGGACGTCCTGCCTCGGCCGTGTCCTGATGCCTGCTCTCTGATGACAAGAACGGCCAGTGGGTGACGTCCAGTGGGGGACGCGCTGCCTCGGCCGTGTCCTGATGCCTGTGCTGTCTGGTGCCCCTGCAGGACCATCTGTCTTACTTCCACTTCGTGGGCCGGATCATGGGGCTGGCTGTGTTCCATGGGCACTATATCAATGGGGGCTTCACGGTGCCCTTCTACAAGCAGCTCCTGGGGAAGCCCATCCAGCTGTCGGACCTGGAGTCGGTGGACCCGGAGCTACACAAGAGTCTGGTGTGGATTCTGTAAGTACTGTGCCCTCACCCATTGGCGGATTCACTCACCCTCCTCTGTGTGTGGGGAGGGGGCACAGGTGCATGCCCACTTCAGGGGTGGGTGCAATCAGAGAAGAGAAATGAAGAAACCAGTGTTATCTCCCTGAGGCTGGTGGGTGCTCTTGGACACAGTTCGGGGGGTCCGGGTGTTAGGAGAGTGTGTGCTCTCCGCTGACATACAAACAACACTTGGTGGTGCTGGTGCAGCACTGCCCTGCTGGCCGCTGTGGATAAGCAGATGTCCACACTGTCCAACCGAGGAGAAGCAGACAAGGGCAGGGCTGGGCTCTCGGCTGCCGCCTGACGGGCACATGCAGACACAGCAGTGGGGCCTTCTTCCCCCGGGACGCCCTCCTGTGTCCAGTCCACATTGCAGTCAGACAGCCAGACACTCAGGCTTTTCTGTCCAAGTGGATGCATTTGAAGAGGCCGCCACAGAGGCGGGCATTCAGGGAGGTGGCCTGCCTTCTGTGGCTTCTCCTAGGCAACGCCTCTCTGCTCAGACTCGGTCACATAGTGGTGAGGTTGAGGGCAGAGCCACTGTCCCCTTTCAGATGACTGCACTGTGGTGTCTGGCTCTGCCCCTCACTGCGCTGGGTCCACCGTCGCTAACTCTCTCTCTCTGCTGGACCTTTCCCTGCCGCGGCCTCGGGTGCCGAGAGGTGTCTGATGATGCTAACGATGTCCGCTTGCATCCCGCATGAACAGGGAGAACGACATCACCCCCGTGCTGGACCACACCTTCTGCGTGGAGCACAACGCCTTTGGGCGGATCCTGCAGCACGAGCTGAAGCCCAACGGCAGGAATGTCCCTGTCACCGAGGAGAACAAGAAGGAATACGTCCGGTAGCGTCAGAGGGGACGCTGGGAGGGCTGGGGTTTGGGCTGGCGGCGTCACCCGTGTCCAACGCACTGCCTGCTTAGCTGAGAAAGCAGGAGGCCGGGGCGAGGCCTGCCTGTCCCCAGCGGCACTTGTGCTAGAACTCGTTGGCAGGAGACTTGGGATGGAGGTGCCATGCTGAGGGGTGGGGCCTGGTGACCCCACAGGTGCAGAAGTGGGTGTCTGCGTGATTGCCTGGTGTGAAGGTGGAATGTCCCTTGTCGCTGTGGCGGGGTGACTGTGGTCTGCAATTGGAGGTGCGGGGTCGTGCTGGGGTAGGGTCATGACTGACCTCGGGTGGGACCTGCTTGTGTTCTCACAGATTGTATGTCAACTGGAGGTTCATGCGGGGAATTGAGGCGCAGTTCCTGGCCCTCCAGAAGGGCTTCAACGAGCTCATCCCCCAGCACTTACTGAAGCCCTTTGACCAGAAGGAGCTGGAGGTGGGTGGATGGGCACCGAGGGGGCAGCTGCGGATGGGGGTCGTTATTTGACATTCGTCCTGGTTTTAGAGGATCTGGTCTGGGGCCCAGTGCCGACCAGGACTCTGCTGTCAGAGTGTGTGGGGCCCGGTGCTGGCTTCCTCCTTCCTGGTCCACAAGGGGCTCTGTGGGGCAGCCAAGACTGGCTGACCGACTGAGGGGCGTCATCTACCTCCGATCCCCCCTCAGTTGATCATTGGCGGCCTGGACAAGATCGACCTGAACGACTGGAAGTCCAACACGCGCCTGAAACACTGCGTGGCGGACAGCAGCATCGTCCGCTGGTTCTGGCAGGCGGTCGAGGCCTTCGACGAGGAGCGGCGGGCCCGGCTCCTACAGTTCGTCACCGGTTCCACGCGTGTTCCTCTCCAGGGCTTCAAAGCCCTGCAAGGTGACTGAGGGGCAGCAGGGCCATTCGCCCTGGGCACCACACTTGTCCTGAACCTTCTAGAATGGCCTTTTGTAATGAAGAAGGGCTCAGCTGGCAGGTGCCCCTGGGACCCCCTGGGATCCAGGGCCGGGGAGGGGCACCTCATCCCTGGGGAGTGTTAGCTAGAATGCAGGGGGCTGGGGCACCGGGTCCCTGGGGTACGTTAACTAGAATGTTCTCTGGTAAGGCTCTACAGGCGCCGCAGGGCCTCGGCTCTTCACCATCCACCTGATAGACGCCAACACAGACAACCTGCCCAAGGCCCACACCTGGTAAGAGCACGGCAGGGTTCGGGGACTGGGGGCCCATCCCACATGGCCACGTGGCCAACAGCATGAGTCAGGACCAGACTTACCTGGGCTTATTCCCCGAACCTTCTTTCAAACGCCACCCTCCTGGGGACTCAGCAGGCCACAGCTCATGTTCTATGAGAAAGAGGTAGTCACAGAAGCCCTGGTGGTACAGTCGGCATATGTGTGGCTAACTGAGAGGTCAGTGGCTCGAATCCACCAGTTGCTCTGTGGGAAGAAGATGGGACATTAAGGAGTTCAGCCTTGGAAGCTCTTGGGAGACTCGGAATCGTCTCGGAGGCAGGGGTCCTTTCTCACTGCTCCCCGCCTCCCCGGCACATGGATATGCACACGTGTACAGTATACACATGTGCACACACATGGACACACACACTCAAGTAGACACACACACTTACGTAGACACACACACTGCCCCACTGCTGACACCTCCCTCGTCTGCCCCAGCTTTAACCGCATCGACATCCCGCCCTACGAGTCGTACGAGAAGCTGTACGAGAAGCTGCTGACGGCCGTGGAGGAGACGTGCGGGTTTGCCGTGGAGTGACAGTGGGGTCCCAGCCCACAGCACTCGCCATCCGGGGCCTCCCGTAATGCCGAGGCTGGGACCCCCGAGGACCCGAGGGGGTCAGCCTCTCTCCTCCTCACAGAACCCCACCCTCATCATCCATCCAGTGAAGGGCAGCAGGTTTGGTCCAGTGAGAAACTCCACACTGGTGGGGACAGCTGTGGGGACCTGAGCCTGGGCCTCTGTGGGGGGCGGAGCTGTGCACCCTCCTGAGCAGGACTTGCCTTCCGTCCGAGCGGCCTGTCGGGGCAGAGAGCGCCAGCGGGTGCCTGCTGGGGTACCCGGCCACCCCTCGGGAAGGACGCCATGTCGGGAGGCCGGGGCGTGGCTGTCCGGACGGCCCGGCTGACAAGTTCGTTTTGCACAGAGAAACCTCTCCCTCCAAGCCCCACCTTGTCCTTTCTCCAGTGAAGTCACAGCACAGTGGGGCTCAGCAGAGCCTGGGCCAGGCCAGCCTTAGACCCGCCGGCGTCCCAGGCCGGGTGTCCGCGCCCCCTCCCCTCGGACTGAAGTCCCTGCCCATCGAGGGGACCTGCTGCCCAGTACAGCAGCTGGCTCAGTGCAGCCAGGCCAGAGCTGACGGTCCCCGCCCAGATGCCCACGTGGGAGGAGGAGGGCCAGACCAGCATGAACTCGCATCCACAGGAGGCCCTGCGGTCGAGTGTCTCATCCTCACATCGAGCTCTGGCGAGCTCAGGCCCCTGGCTCTGCAGTGAGGGCCTCCAGCGATCGCTTATCACCCCCTCAGCCGCTGGTCAGAGACGGATCCAGCCCTGCGCTTGTTGGTGCTGCGGGTGGCTTGTGTGTCCTGTGTGGACGTGCCCGGGCACTCGGGCCTCGCCCTTAATGAGAGGCTGCTGGGCTGGGCTCGGGGCAGGAAGGACATTGTGGGGGTTTGCTGCAAAGATGGGGCTGCCGACGTCCCTGTGGGGATGGCCCCTCTTCCCTGGATGTCAGCATCTTGAGAAAAGAAACCGCACACCTCAAGACAGGGCTGCCTGAACATGAACCCCAATGTGAGGTGGCCCCGACGCCCGAGGGCACCCCACTCTTGCCCGCTGGGGCGCTGACATTGGCGACATTAGGAAGGAAACCAGGGTCTACGGTTTAACAGGCTTTTGAAGTAGGAGCGTTTCCTTTGACGCTGAAATGACCTAGCTGTCAGGCGGCTGGGGGCCCCCTCCCCGGAATGGCCGTGCCACCACGTGCTGTCCCGGGAGGGCTTGCTTGGCTCCTCTGCCGCCCGTCCGTCTGTCTGTCCGTCCATCGTGTGGGGTCTCAGACCCATCTGCTGTCTGCTGTGAGTGTCCCAGAGCCCCACCTCCGCCTGCCAGGCTGCACCCCAAGAACCTTAACTGCAGCGGCCCCGTCCTCCCGGAGCCACCAAAGAGTGACCGTGGCAGCAGGGGCCGAGCGCCCGGCCACCTTCGGCCCCGGGGCTTTGCGCCTGACCTCTGGCCGTCCACAGCGGCCTCGTCGACACTCAGGGATGTAGCAAACCACCGTCCACAGCCCCACGCGGGGACAGCGGAGCCGAGCAGGGACTGACCTGGCCAGGAGGTGTCAGAGAGGGTGGCCCCCCAGCCTGGCAGCTACGCTGCGGTCAGGCAGGACCTCTGCAGGGGGACCCTCAGCCAGGCCAGATGGCATGGGCTTTTCAGATTGGTTTATTTTTGTTTATCAACCACTTTATAATGTATTTTTTAATTTATTTTGTAACGTCTTGTTTTTTAAGTATTGCTGCTATCCTTGTTATTCTTCCCACCATTTTTATGGCTGATTTATTTTGTGGAAGTTGTACACTAAGATTCTGTCGTCTGTCCAAATCAGAAGTATTTAAAGATGTGCGCGTTCTGTCTCATGTTGCTGTGGAACCAGCTGGAAACCACGCAGCACCGCAGCGGGCGGCGCCGGCGGGTCCGTTTTGTTACATATGCAATAAATTCACAACTTCACAGCCGGCCGTCTCCTGTCTGGATGTGGCTGGGACACTGTGAAAAGGGGACACACGGGACACCAGCCTGCAGGGGTTATGGGCCTGTGATCCTGCCAGGAACCCACATTGGGTATACGCCTGGACCTGCCCCATGTCTCACTGGTCATGGAGTCTGAACAAGGTGGTGGACCTCGAGTTCTGCACGGGCTTCCTCCAATCGGGGGCTTCTCTGAGCATCCCGCAGAGGACCTGGTGGGGATCCCTGAGCAAAGTTCAACCGTGGTCCTCAGGACTGGGCCCCGCATTTTGTCGCCACATGGTGGGTTTCAATGACTAGCAAGTCAGACAGTTTTGCAGAAGGAAAGCTGTAGATTTATTTGAGAATGAGAAAATCCTGCAGGACACACGGAGCCTGGGAGGCACGTCTCCGCAGCAGCAGACACTCAGAGAGGTCAAGGGAGGTTCTGTTTGCAGTGTTTGTTTTGGGCAGACAGCTACACCTGTTCCCTCTTCGACCTGAGCACACTTCCAGGTGGAACTGGGTGCAAGGGCGTCTGGGAGGTGGTGGCGTGACACACAGGGAGGTCGCGCTAGCCTCTGGTTTGAGTTCTGCCCTCTGAATCACCACCTTAGGGAACTGCTGTGCATGTGTATTGATGTCTAATCTGGTCTGTCCTGAAAAACGCCGTGGTGGTCTGCGTTGACTAAGTGGAGACCCTAACTCTTGGATGTTCAGACACTGCCCCATTGCCATCACACCCCGTTGTTTGATGACGGTTTTGCCTGTTTCAGCAATGCTTGGTTGGGCATGTGCCACCACCCTGAATGCTGCAGTGCGGGGGGCAGGGGGCCCTTTGGTTTTTCTCTCTTCCTAACGCCTTAGGTCATGTGAGCCACTGCCCTGGACTTCCCGCCGTCCTCGTTCTCTAGATCCCTTTCTCTGCAGTTTGTCTGACACCTTGAAGGGACCCCCACCTGCCCTGGCCCCCACCCGGGTCTCCCCTGCTTTCCAGAGTGCATGTGACCCGTTTTCTGAGGGGGGCCTGAGATTTGCTTGGTTTGTTTTACGGCTTTCTTCTGGGATGGGCGACTCAAGCCTGTCACAGACCATGAGTATCACATCTCATCCCTGGAGGGAGGGCAGCAGGTGAAGATACAGGGGTGCACACTTCCCATCTGGGGGACGGGGTGGCAGATGAAAGTACAGGGGTGCACACCTCACATCTCAGAGGCAGGTTGGCACGGAGTGCAGAGGAAGCAGAGGACCTTGTGTGACCTGGGACCTGTCACGCACAGTGCCTGTTTCCTCACTTGTGAACAGAGGTTCTGCAGCACCGAAGTGAAGTGTTCAGAGCCGAGGTGGCAGCTCCACTGGCTAGCCCTCACCCCATTCTTCGGGGCGTTCCCCAGGCTGTTCATCTTGGTCTGCCCCAGGACCCCCACTAGTGGTGCTTCCCGCAAACGATACCTGGGATAGGCGGGGCCTCCGGACTCTGCTGTGGGGCAGGAGGGCACATGCCAGGTGCCTGGGTCAGCTGATGCAACTCTTGGTGGCAGATGGGGACACTCCCAGTGTTTCTTAGCTATGCTCTTGTGTACCTAGATAGCCAGGCCTCCTCCTGGGGCCGCGGCATGGTCAGCTGTTGGTTCTGATCGTGCCATACCCTGTCGCTTCCACGGCCACAAGGTCCCACACACCTGCCTGGATGCTGAGGGGAGCTTGTACACCCCTCACTGTCCAGTAGCCTGTGCCCTGATCTGAAAACATGGCACACGATGCTGCTGGATGCCCAAGCCATGGGCACTGTCCACTTGGCTGCATCATGGCCAGCACTCCTGTCACCACAACCACCGCTAGTGTGGTCCACAGCTGGGGCCTGTGTCTACATCTGCGATCACACCAAAGACATGCGCCACCATTCAACACAGACGGATGACAGAGCCTTTTAGAAAATATTTATTCTAGAAAAAATCACACTGTACAATAGAACATTCTCAGTATGCAGATTTAGAAAATGTGGACCTAACAGCAAGACTGGCGTTAACAGAACTTCTGTCCTGCTTCTTTTAAATTAAGAAGGGAAAGTGATTTTTTTTTCCCAAGTCCGATGAAAACACATGCCTCAGAGGTCGGAGGCAGCTGAGAAGTGGCCCCAGTCCCTGGCCCCCCACATCCTCAGGCCCCTCCTGCTGGGGGAGGGGACCCTGCTGGCCACTCCGCTCCCAGCGCTGGCTGCGGGCTCAGGGCAGAGCCAGCCCGGTGCGTCCATGCCCTCCACCGAACAGGCGGCCTCAGGACCGGGCACGGTTAAAGCGGCCACATGGGCGGGCGAGAGGGGCTGATAAAAAGAATTCACAAGGAAGCCAGGACCCAAAGCCCAGCTTCTTAAAAGGTGACTTCAAAGCTCACAGTGTGCATGGCCCAGCGCCCGCTACACTGTTCCTCTTTCCACACATGATGGAGAGTAACAGCAGGACGCTGACCAGTACCGTGAGCAGAGGCAGGGCGGGGGCCCAGGGTGCACCGTCACACTGCGTGGACACGGGGCCACTGTCACAGCCAGGGGTGCCAGGCGGGGTCCATGCGGCATAGGTTGTCCAGGCTGTTGGCAGCGGCCACCAGGGTGTTCACCTTGCTCTCCCCGCCCTCGAACTGTGCCAGGTTGTGCAGGCGTGTCACGATGGCGGTCACTGCCTTCTGGACCAGGGAGACCAGCTGCTGGCTGTCCATGTTCTCGGGCTGCCCGGCTGCTGAGAGCGGGGAGGACATGTCCTCCTGCGTCTTCTTGTGCCACGCGATGATCTCGTCTCGCAGCACCGTCTTCAGGATGCCGTCCACCTGAGGCGGGAGACATACCTGGGGCTCAGGGGCGGATTCCCGGGGCCCCAGTCCAAACCTCACCTGGAGCATGAGTGTGCGGGTCACAGGATGGGAGAGCGAGAGAGCAACCACGAGTCCAGACAGAGATGGGGACACGCAGCGAGGATGACCACGAGGCCCAGGTCCTAAGGCCCCATCTGAGCGCTGCCCTGGGGTGGTTTTTGCCTCGGTGGGGACTGTGGGCCAGTGCCCAGCTTGGGAGCCTAAAGGTGGCCGACTTCCTTGTTAGTCACAGCCGCCACCCCCAGGCAGCCTTCCATGCTGATGGCCATACTCCTTGACCACAGAGCCTGCTGTCTAGAAACACTGTGAATAGCAGCGTGTGCTCAGAAAGCTGCTGGGGGGGGGGGGAGTGTGTGTGTGTGTGTGTGTTCACCACGATGGGACCGACTGGAGCTACTGGGGTGACTCCGCTCCAGCACGGGGAGTTGAAAGGGACCCACCTTAAAATTGGGCTGGGCGAAGCAGCGGGCTACGGCGATCATGGAGGCCGTCAGTGGGCCAGACACGCCGATGGTGGTCAGGAACTCGGAGATGTTGGGGGTGAGGCGGAAGGGGACAGGTCGGTTGGCGTCCAGGTCTCCCGTGGCATCATTGATATCAAACCGGAAGTACGCGACGTTCAGCTTTCCCGTGTCCTGGATTCCAGCAGGAGGCATTTAGGAAGGAGACGCAGGGCAGGGGGCGAGGCCGGGGAGGGGGCTGGCTGTGCAAAGCGGGCTACCTGAGCAATCTGCAGCATCTCGGGGTTGAGTCGGTTCAGGTGCAAGACGAACTCGGCAAAGCCGATGAGGGCCAGCTGGATGGTGAACATCTTGCGGAAGGTCCAGTAGTCGGTGGCGTTGGGGAGGGTGTGCAGCGCCCACTCCCTCAGCATGCTTCGTGGCACCATGTTGCTCTGCACCTCCTTGAGGATGTCCCGGAGGACCTGCGGCCAAAGGAAAGGGACCTGGGAGACGCTCGTCAACCTCACCGCGGAGGACCTTCTGCTGGCCTGCCCACATGACCCTCGCACCCACGGCCTGAGTTTACAGAAAGTTCCAGTCAAGTCTGCCGTGGATTCAACTGCACAGCCCTGAGAACAGGTGACACCTTGGCAAGCCCTCGATTCTGTGTCCTTAACTGTCCGGTGTCTGGGACCTAATCCTCTCGCTGTGCGTCCTCGCCTCATGCCGCTGCTGGGGCCGAATCAGGGACAGATGACCCACAGCTCTGGGTTGTGTCCTGAGTCATAAGAGGTTACACAGATTGGAGGAACCTAATGCCACCAAGAAGAGAGGAGAGGGCAGCCTTTAAAACGGGTTCCTGTGTCGGGAACCTCCTGAAGCAGGGAAAGACGCAGGCTGAAAGGAGATGAGGACCTCCTTCCCTGGGCCTCCTGAGCTGTGCGAGTGCTGTGTGTCTCGGAAGCTTTCCCAATCTGTATTTGTTAGATCAGCACAGGTGACTCAGACCCTTGTACACAAAAGCAGAGTGTGTGGTCTGTGTGACTGAGAATGTGTGAGTGCCCCAGAGCCGTGCCTGCACCTGCTTACTACAGAGTACACGACAGTCAAGAGTCAGCAAGTGGCCAGTCTCCTCGTGGTACATGAACACAGGCTGCTGTCCCAGTCAGCAAGGACCTTCAGATAGTTCCCCTCAGTTACTATAAAAATCACAGCTTATGTGGTGAATTTTTTGGTAGAAACTGGCAAATCCTCTGGAAATGCAAAGGACCCAAGACAGACAAAATAGACTTGAAAAAAATGACTGGAAAACTCACTTCCAATTTTATAACTTCCTGTCAGAGACCTCTCCAGAGTACTGAAGAGCAATGATATCAGTCTGTAGACTAAGGTGCACTTGATACAGACCACGGTCTTTGCAATCACTTGCTATGCATCAGAGAGCTGGGCAATTACTAGGGATGATAGGAGGAGAACTGTCTGACATACTTTGGACATGTTGCAAGGAGGCACCAGTCCTTGGAGAGGGATGTCATGCTTGGGAGGGTAGAGGGACAGCGCAGGAGAGGAAGACCCTCGATGAGATGGATAGATTCAGTGACTGGGGTAAAGGGGGGAGGTGTGTCAGTGACCATAAGATTGGCACGGGATAGAGCAGGGTTTAGAGTTGTACACAGGGTCGCTATGAGTCGCAGGTGACTTGATGGCACATAACAACAACTCAGTCCTCAGAACAGCATGGTTCTGGCATAAGGAAAGATGTCGCAGATCAATGACAGAGAAGGAACAGTCCAGAAGTAACAAAGTGCAGTCCCTGCCTCATACCACACACAAACTCAGTGACTCCAAGGCTACACGGAAGAAGGAAAACAGACTCCTGGACGGGACACTGGAGCCAAACTTCTTACCTCGGACTGAACCCCAACAGCACAAGCCACCCACCCGAAAACTGCTTAACTGGACTAGTTATGAAAAGTTTTGTTCCTTAAAAGACATCCTTAAGAAAAGTGACATGGGCGAGCTCTGGTGGCCTAGTGGCAAGAAGCTGCAACTGCAATCTCAGAGATGCACGTTTCAAATCCACCAGATGCTCTGCTGGAGAAGGAGGGACAATCTCCTCCTGTACCAGTCAGATCTGATTTGACGGTACACACAAAAAATAATGAAATAAATTAAAAAAAAATAAATAAAAGTGACATGATATTCCACAGGATGTGAGGTATCATTTGCAAATCATGTAGCTCTAATCAACAACAAGTAAAAGTCAATAATAAAAAGACACCCAAGGTTGGGACACAAAGAATTAGATGGTCATTTCTAAGAAGTTATGCAAATGGCCAATAAGCGCGCGCGCGCACACACACACACACACACAAGCATCATCCCCTTTCTCATCATGCCAAGTTCAGCCCTGCTGGAAACATGACCGACAAGCACTACTGACGAGTCATTAGCCCCACACTCCATTGGTCTTCTCTGGCAAAGTGGCCAAGTTCCTCACGCCAGGCAATGTAACAGTCCACCATCACTCCTGCATCTACATCCAGGAGCAAGAAAACCCTCGTGCAGACAAAAATGCAGCTAGAAACCACCTAAGTGACGAAGCCAGCCAGAAATGACACGGAGGGTAAAATCCCATTTCTCTAAGGCTCTGACAGGCACATCGAGAGACAGAGGGACGTGTGAACAAATCCCATTTCTCTAAGGCTCTGACAGGCACATTGAGAAACGGAGGGAGGTGTGAGCACAAGCTGGGAGAAGGTGCTAGTGGGCGCGACAAAAATGTTCCCAGACGAGACAATGGGGAGAGGGCTGTGCGAGTGGACGGGCACTCACAGAACGGTGCGCTCGGAGAGTCTACAGCAGGTGAGGGACATCTCAGGGAAGGTGTGACAGAAGACGTGAAGGGCGAAAAGTCGAACAGTGACAGAGGGAAGGAGGGACAGTGGAGAGGAGGCAGTCTGCGTCTCTGGCCGGTGGTAACTGCCCGCAGCAAGAGTCACAGAGCTGGTGCAGCGCTGCGTCGGGAAGGCCCCTCCTCGCTCGCTCCAGCCGCCCTGCACGGTACCTGGTGGCTGGCCTGGGTGCCCCGCGCCTGCACCGTGGCCAGTCTGTCGTAGTAGCGGGAGATGGGGTTGTCGTGCTCAATGCCCTTCTTGGCGCAGCGCTGCTTGTAGATCTCCACCAAGGACAGGGACGAGGGGTTGTCTTCCACAAGGCGCATCTGGGGGGACACGGCCACCACCCGGGGAACTGGGGACAGAGGGAGAGTCAGTGGACCAGAGATCTCCTGGCCGCCCAAATGCAGAGGACATAAAGGGGCTCCTGGGAGAGCCCGGGTGTCCACACCCCACATCACTGGGCCAGCAGTGACACGAGGTTTAGCCTCTGAGCCCGCAGCGGGACACGGATGGAGGGGCTTCTTTGATAGAATCTTAGCAAATAACCCACATTTCTTGAAAACCTCTCTCTATAGGGCTATTGATGCCCCATTGGGAAAGGTGCCTAAGACTGAACTTCTAGAAGAGAGGTAACCCGTGACTCGAACGTGGTTCCATGAGAACCACCAGGGCCCCCCCAAAACGTACAGGGCGACCAGCACTCAGCCTGCACAGGGACGACATTCAGTCCACAGCCACTGGGAGCCAGCTGAGCTCTGGCTGACCCATCCACGCTGTGACCCCTGGGCCTGTCATCCCATGCCCCCTTCACAGGGTTGACAGCTTTCAGGGAGAGATTAACTCAAGGTAACTGACATCTGGTTGACACAAGTCAGGAGCAGTGGGCCCCGCCCTCCCCGCGGCCCCGCCCTCCCCGCGGCCCCGCCCTCCCCGCGGCCCCGCACCTGTGAAGAACAGGTGCCGCTTGGTGGTCTCCTTCCGCTTCTCCAGGCAGGGGTTGAGCAGGCGCAGCAGCTGCAGCACGCGCTCCTCCCGCCGGGACTCCGTGAGGCAGGCGTCGTTCATGACCAGGTAGGGGTAGATCTTGCCGTTGTGGCCACGGATGTAGAGCCTGCGGGCTGCCGTGTTGTGCTTCTGCACAATCTCCACGCGGGGCATGAACCTGCGGGCCGGCCACTGTCACACCCGGGTCACGTCCGGGCCACCCGGAGTGGCCACCCGGCGCAGCCACCTGGCGTGACCACCCAGCATGGCCACGTCCACGTCCAGGCCACCCGGCACCCCACACTGGGCCATCCGGCACAGCCACCCTGCATGTCCACATCCAATCCACCCAGAGCGGCCACCTGACACGGCCACGGCCACGTCCACATCCAGTGCACCTGGCGCGGCCAGCCAGCACCCCACGTCTGGGCCACCCAGCGCGGCCACACCTGGCCGGCCACTCACCGCGCTATCTTGATATAGTAATGCGTGGGCTTGGGCATCAGGAACTCCCCCGGGATCTCCACCTCTGCCGTCTGCGCTGAGAAGTTGCTGAGGAAGCGACACTTCTCCTCAATGAGGAAGAACTTCGGGAGCTGCTTGGTCTTGGCCTCCAGGATTTTAATCCACTTCTTCAGTTTAGAAATGAGGTTGTGCAGCTTCATGGATCCCGGAACACTGAAGTCGAAATCTTGCAAACATGGAGTTATACTTTAGTTACACCGAGCTCAGAGCCACAGGCCTCGGCACACCCTCCCTGACCGGGGGAAAGTGCCCCTGCCTCCCCAGCGAGGTTCAGGCCAGAGGAGCCACAGGGGGCCTCATGCCAGCTTCTGCTTAGGGGTGCAGCCCTGACCTCAAGATGCCCACAGTTCCTGGTCATGAACACTGCAGCCCCTGCCATGAGATAACTGGCCGAGCAGGGGACAGAGGGATGGAAACCAAGCCGAGGGTGATGAGGCCATTAAGGAGGGTCCCCAGTCCTCTGGAAACACTGGAGGCAAACAGACTTTCACATTCCCACCAACTAGGTCCAGCAGGCCTGACTCAGCTGCCCCCAGGGGGAATGGAGCACTGCCCACAGTGTCCCAAGACCGTAATCATGGAAGTGGCCACAGACAGACAGACAAAGATACAGAGACACACAGAAACACACACACACAGACACACA
>NW_006399830.1:5856048-5869595 GCF_000299155.1 Elephantulus edwardii | reverse complement strand
CAGACCTTCCAGAACTGGCAGTGAGCCGTGTGTCAAAGGCCGTCACAGACAGCACACCCTGACCAGACACGAGAGGGTGACACTGGTGAGCGTTTCAGGAGCACCCGCCCCGTAGGTGCTGGTAACACTGCGAGCGCCTCGGCACACGCGGCTCGCCGAGGGCCGGAGACCCCACCAGGCAGCAGATGGAGGGCACGCCGCATTTAGACCAGGCTGAGCCGCGGCTGCTAGCAGCTGGTGGGACAGATTCTCCATTCACATTACAACACGCTCGGCACGCAAGGCCCTTCTCACCATGTTCCCACAGATACGGAGAGTCATGGAAACACACTTCCAGAAAGCAGAACCACGCACCCCTGCTTGACGGGTTTACCCATCAGTGACAAACGCTTACAGGACGGTTACAAAACAGCCAGAGTGGAAAAGCTCTGCTCGGCTCCAGGACATTTTCTCCAACTCCTCCCACGCGGATGCGGCCCCTGGGGCAGACGATGCCCAGCTGTGCCCCCGGCCGCCGTGACAATGACCACCCACTGGTCAGCTGGCTAATAAGAAGAGAGGAGAACTCACCGGTTGTGAACTGGCCTTTCAGCTTCTGGAAGACAGGGTCCTGGGCAGTGGCCTGAGCCCGCCGGGCAAGGGACTCAGAGGCTGCGCTGGAGAACATGGTGGACACGTTGGACACGTTCTCCAGACCCACCCCGAAGGTGCTCACCAGCTTCTTGACGAAGTTAAGCGTGTGCGGGGTGATCTTAGCGTCAGACACGGCGCCGCTTTTCTCAAACGCAACAGAGTAGCACTTGGCCAGACCCTGCTGGAGCTGCCTGAGGACCTGGGGGAGCAGAGGTGTCTCACAGGCGGCCCCTCGGCAGGGGGACCCCAGCAACACGTCCCCTCCCGTCTCACAACACTGCAGAGGGCACCCACGAGCCCCCAAAGTCATCCACACATCCCCCGTCCCGGCAGGGTCATTACCGCATCCACCCTTTTCCCAGCACAGCTCTCTGGCAAGTGAGCTCCAAATGCCCCGTCCACACCTCCCCTGCCCCACTAGGCTCTGTGGTTACCCCCAGGGCCTGGCCTCAGGTAGCCACAACACCTCCTACAGTGTATGTGAAGCCCCACCAGGTGTCCTCTGCTGTTAAAGGAAGCCTGCCCACACGGAGGAGGCCCTCTGGTGGCCACACGCGTGTCTGCATGCTCCCCTCTGGCTGGACACGGGAACTTGAGGTCCACCAGCTTCACTGTGACGCGAGCCCAGCACCAACCCAGGGAGGCTGGGCTTCACTGGCCAGACCCTGCCTGATGACCTCATGCCCTCTCACATGTCATACAGTGAGGGGACCTGGCCAGTGTGCACTGGGCAGTCCTGGTCTTGGGGTTCACTATGACTCCCTCTAACTCCAGCCCATGCCAACCACTGCCCTCTGGTGGTGGTCAATGACCCGGGCCATGGAAGTGGCTCCATGAGCATCCCATGTGGAACCAGTGCATGCAGGGCCCTCGCCCAGTACCTCCTCGTGCCAGTTCTCCCGGAACCAGACCATCTGGTCGACGATGCCCTCCAGGGACGACAGCAGCGTGGGGTGCAGCTCCCGCTGCATGTGCATGATTCGGCTGCAGCGCCACATGGGAGCGGTGGCTCTAATGGGCCCTGGATCTGATGCAGAATGGGACTGGTTACCCACTGAACTGGGCTGCTGCTGTCCAGAATCTGGGAGCGACACACACAACGCCGAGGTCAGCGCCGGGGAGCGCGTGAGGGGCGGGACTCACAGGACCCACCAGCTGCAGGAATGCGGTTCCCCACGGTGTGCGGTGTGCGACACCCTGGGTCAGGCATCCTGAGGCTGGAGAACCACCTGCCCTGCTGCAGAGGGTGGTCCCGGGACTGGGAGAAGCAAGGGTGGTGACCGACACCCCCATGCCACACAAACTCAGACCCCCACCTTCCTGCTGCTGAGGGTGGTCCCGGGGCTGGGGGCAGCAAGGGTGGTGACCAACACCCTTATGTCACATGGCCTGAGACCCCCACCCTCCCTGCTGCAGAGGGTGGTCCCAGGACTGCAGACAGCAAGTGCAGTGACCCACACTCTTGTACCATAGGAGGTCAGAGGCCCCACTCAACTGTAGTGGGCAGCCAGGGGCTGGGGCAGTGAGCGTGGTGTCCGACACCCTTGCGCCACAGGTGCAGTGCACCAGGTAGGAAAAGCGTGCAAGGGCCAGTGCCAAGCGAGTGTGACCGGGGAGCACCAGCTGGACCCCTCTATGAGCGGGGAAGGACGGATCTGAGATCCTGCCTTATTACCACAGGATCAAAGGCTCTACACTGTAGCTTACAGAATCCGAAACAAGTCTAATAAAATACGTCTTCACTGAGGAACCCGGCCACGTACACAGGGTTATTTTGGTGTATGTAAAGTTACTCCCACTCCAGGAAATAAGACTGCAGTCTTCCTAATGTCCCCTTTCTGGCTTCAGCAGAATCTCTGGATGAAAGAGTCTAATTTTCCCAGAATCATTTAAGTTTACTGAAGTAGACCCCTCGGTGTGGAGCAGAAACATGTACAGTCAGCTGGCCACACGCTTGACGACTCCCGGCTCGCCTGCTGGCTGACGTGTGACAGGGCTACACCCTCAGCAGACGTCAGCCGGGAAGATGCCCACCTCTGACACCAAGGTCCATGGTTAAAAACACCAGAGACTTAAGAAAACAAGTAACTGACACTATTAAAGAACTCAATTCCTGGCAAGTTGGGACTGTTCAATATTGGTTTTATAAATCTTATAGCGTTGTTCTCAATGTCTGCTAAGAATGTTAGCTACACTTCTGGCAGGTGGACACTGGCCACATGCTCGACACAACAGACCCCCAGTGGCCGGGACTGCACTGCTCACCAGGTACTGAGACTGAGGATTTAGCCGGCTAAAAGCTGTGCATGCTTCCGGCTTACCAGATGGAATCTCCCGGGTAAACTGTGCCCTCCGCTGTGGTGGGAAGGGCACTGCCCGGCCCCGCGCCCGGCCCGCAGGACCCCACACCGCACGACCCCGTGGGGAGCCCGCCGCACACGCACCGCTCTTATAGCGTTCACGCTGCTCGATCTTCAGCGTCAGGTACAGCGTCCGGATGGGGAAGTAGACAGCTTGCGGGTACACGCGGCCGACCTGCTCGGAGACCGGGGGTGGCAGGGCGTCACCACGAGCCTCTCCACGGACACGCGCTCACACCCAACCTCACAAAATCACCATCACACATGCCGGGACTTAGGACACAGGCAGTGGGCACGCTGGGGGCGGTCAGCAGTTCACAACACTAAGTCACGCTGTATACACTGACTTGGAACTGACTCACCACTGACCCTCCAAGAGGGTTTGTGGAGGCCAAACACCACACGGGGGCAAATGCTGGTGGATTAGAACCGAGGGCCCTTGGGTTGGCAGTGTAACTCCTTACCCCTAGGCCACCAGAGCTCCCTCAGGTCATAAGCAGGAGGCAAACCCAGCAGCAGTAATCTTGCCCCAGGATGGGAGACCCAGCCAATGGCCACTGCAGGGGACAGCTTATGACAAGGAGGCCCTCGGGCCTTCCCATGGCCAAACTGCAGCAGAAGATGAGAAATGTCCATTATAGGACAAACGGCCACTTCTGACTGAACAGACACCAGGCCTCCCGAAAAGGCCAGGTGGACACCAGGTGAGGAGGAAAGGATTATTCCTCTGCCACCAGGTTTTACTTAAGTATTAGACTACGAATTACAAGGTCAGGGATTCGAATCCACCAGCCGCTCTGCAGGACAGAGATGGGGCAGCTGGCTTCCGTTAGGATTTACATCTCTGAGAACCCTCCGGGTGAGGTTCACTCTGTCCTCGAGGGCGACAGTGGGGCAGAATCAGCTCGATGGTAGCAGTTTGGGGCAGTTTTAGTCTAAAACCCTCCAAGGAGGAGAAATCACACAGGAGACATCAATCCCACCTCATGGGAAATAAATACAAGGCTTTCACCTCATAAAGCCCTAACTCCCATTTTTCATCTCCACAAGAGGCTTAACTGGCATCTTGTGTGGAAAGATGCCGACACAGAGACACCCTACCACCACCACGTTCCCGCCTCTCAACTCATCTGCTCTTTGCTAAGCAGTGACAGTGCTCAGAAGTGCTACTCGGACAGCTTTCATCACCTCGAGCATGCCTGTCTCCTTCCTGGAAGAAAAGCACCTGAAGCAGAGACCGAGATGCCCCCACCTGACTGATGAGGTTCAGCAGCAGCTTGCCCTCCGAGCCCACCAGGCAGGTCAGCAGCTGGGGGATCCAGGCCAGCCACTGGATGGGCGGCACGCCAATGCAGTACTTGTCCACCGCGTCAGCCAGCGTGTTCTTGTCGTCATCAAAACTCAAGAGCCACAGCACCTGCAGCAGGAAGAGAAATGCCTCGGCTGAACCAGCCTGAGACCCTTCATCTCCAACACGGAAACCCCGCACAGCTTACCTGACCAGTGGAAAAGGACCTAAGAAACAAACGGCCAGCCACACGGCTGAGCCTAGCATAGACACCTTTCAGGATCAGCAAAACTGAAATGTCAATGTCCTTTTAGGAGCTAGGACCAGATCCAAGTCAGCCAGCTGGTGGTCACCAGGGGACAGGTAAGGACAGACCTGCTGATTCAGAACACGTACTTTAACAGAAATATCAGGTTTTCAATAAACTTTCAGGACGACACCACTGGGCCAGGCAGCCTAGTACTCAGCAATGTCAGAAAAAAATGACAGCTAGAAGCCAGCATTTAAAAAATCTGTTTAAATAAACTGTGCTGGTTTTCTGTATTGTGTGTCACTGCTTTCTTGACTCACAGCAACACCTTATGTGACAAAGACCCAGACACATCACGACATGAAGGATGGAGCTGAATCAATCAGAGCAAACGGTGAACACCGTACACTCCCACTTCCACACGATGGTGTGGGAAGGCTCCGTGCAGCGGGAGGCGCTGCCCTGGGGACCATCTCACTGTCTGCTTTCAACTCAATAAAAAGCAAACAAAGAGCAGGACGAGAGAGCAGTGAGCCACGTGGAGGCCGTGGAGGGCGGTGAGAATGAAGAGCGAGGCCTGGCCGGCTCATGACAGAGCAACCACGGCTGGTCGACAGGAGGGCTGCTTCGTGGCCCGCCCAGTCTCACCTTGGCCAGGTACTTCCTGGACTTGCTCTCGTTCTGATGCCGGCAAGCGTGCAGGTAGCAGGTGATGGCGGACACGCCGAGGTGCAGCTGCCGCTCCTTCACGAAAATGTTCTCCAGGTAGTCGCCCCACATGGCCCAGGCTTTCACTAGCACGTCATGCATCTGCACAGCCGCGGAGAAGGCTTTGTTGGCCTCCTCGGACCTGGGAGGACAGAGGCCACGTCGGCTTTGGGAGGGGTGGAGCCCCGGGACAGAAAGCAGACATTCCAGAATGCACATCTCGGTGGCATTCAGCACCTTCACCGTGTTGCGTGGTCGTCCCCACCATCACACGGTACCCGGTGCTCACAGAGCCATCCCCGTCCCCACCTCTCCCCCAGCTACTTCCCATCTCGCAGGTTTAGACACCGAACCAGGAAGTAATGTGGCCGTCCGGTCTGGCCTCTTAATCAGCCTGAATCACAACGTCATTCCTTTGTTACGGCTCAGTAATATTCCCCAGCACAGAACCGGGGATGACATTTTGAGTTGCTTCCACCAAGTGGCTGATGTGAAGAACACAGTCATGAACAAACATGTTTCTGAGTTCCCATTCTCAACTGGTTGTAAACTCGAAGGGCAATAAAGTGCTTTACTGCTTAAAATATGTCAACAGGCGACAGCATTTTGCCAGTATGCTCTCATTAATTCTGACACTTAGTTTTCCCAAATATGGCTCAGACACCCTTTTCTGGGAAGAGTCAGAGTCAATGTCTAACTTCCAGGCCAGGTGGTGTTGACCCGAACCTAGTGCTCACGGGCTCAATAGTTCAACAATCGAGTCTGGTATGGACTGTGCTAAAACCCAAACCCATCAGGGCTGGGACTCACAGAGGTCCTGCAGACTCGAGCACTCTCCCTCAGGCCCTCCGAGGCCTCAAACTTCCCTGGAAGCAGATCACCACCTCCTCTCATGGCCCTGCAGACTCAAGCATGGTCCCTCAGTGCCTCTGAGGCCTCAAACTTCCCTGGAAGCAGACCACCTGGTGGGTTCCTCTTGGACCAGCTGGTGGGTTATAACCTTTCTCAGATAGCTGTCCAATGCTTAACCATTACACCACCAGGACTCCTGTGCCAAGGAGGAGCATGGACATGCGGCGCTTTCATTACAAGCCCCGAGGCTGGCTACTCCAGCCCACAGGTGGGGTCAATGACCCTGCTCCAGCAGAGAGAATGCATTGCCCTCAAAGGAATCAGTGGTTCCAAACAGCAGCCGCAGAAAACAGGAACCCTGAGCCAGGCTAACACAACTGCTCCTCAAAGCTTTCTAACCACCACACTCGTCACGCACACACAGCACACGGTGCCAACTGCCACCGCACGGGACCCCTGGCGGCGGCACGGGACCCCGGCAGCACGGGGACCCCAGCAGCACAGGACCCCAGCCGAGACGCTAGGCCCCGCGGCTGCATCACACCCGTCTCCCCGGTGAGCAGTCCTCGGGTGAGAACAGCTGTGCTCCCGTGTCTGCTGTGTTCTCCCTTCTCCCCTCCTCCCGGACAGCTCACGCACTTGTTGATCTGAGCCAAGAACATCCCCTTCAGCGCATAAAACTCAGCTGTCATCTCTTTTGTGAAGTACTTCAAGTTTGTGGATTCAATAACCTCAAGGCCCTGTTGAAAAAAAAAAAGGACAGTGAGAAGAGTGATAGAAGAGTAGATCAAGTTCATAAAAACCTTCCTCGAGGGAGTGAAGCCACACAAGTTACAGACACGTACAACTTAAACTGAGAAGGAAAAGGCGCTCCCAGGGGAACAGGTCATGTTTAAACCACGTGCCAGGCTGGGTAACCTCACTGTAGTATCGTGTCCACAGCAAGTCATACCTCTATAGTTTTTACTGGTCTTTCCCTGAACAGACTGAAAATGTATCTCACACTTGCACACATTCTGTGGTTTGAAATTCTCTTTCCCCATACACATTAACCAAGCATCTGCTTGGGTTAGCAGCCCTGCGTTGGTACAGTGCGGCCCTGAGCGCGGGTGTTTCCCGTTGTGACTGCGGAGTTCCAGGGTCTCTGCCTGTCACACCACCGTGTGCGGTGCCTCACCCCCACCTGAGCAGTCAGACTGACGCTCCGGGCCAGCCGTGAACGACCCGCGAGTTCCCCAGCGCACAGGGGCGGGAGGCACAGTCATTCGAGGGTCCACCGCGTTCCAGAAGAGAGGCCGCGGCCGAGCGGGCCCCCGCACCCACCTGCATGCACTCATTCTTCCCCATGACCCCTGCCAGCTGCAGGTAGCACTTGACTTGCTGCCGGATCTTCTGGAAGCAGTCCACGATAGGAACGGTTGGGATCGTGTGGATCCGGCTGAGGATGTCCAGGGCCACGTTGACCAGGCCCTGCTTGCGGGCAATCTTCCCGTACTGGATGATGGCCGAGGCCGAGGCGTGAACTCCCAGCATGGCGTTGTTTGAACTGGGGTCGTGCTGAGAGCTATTTTCATAGGCCGTTACGATTGCTGCGGAGAGAGAACAGCATGACAAATCACAAACCCATGCACGTGGAGCTCCGGCCACGGCCTTGTGTTCTGTTCAAGCACAGGAGGGTCCAGGGAGCTCGTAAGACCGTCCAGGCGCCCCAAATGATGCCTAAGGCTGCCCTGGCAGAGTCCTCCCTACAGGTTGGGGATGAGAAGGGGTGCCCCAAACCACGAGATGCCGAAGGCCACCCCAGCAGGGCCCTTGACGTCAGGGATGTGAGGGGTGCCCCAGAAAAACCACAAGATGCTGAAAGCTGCCCTGACAGGGCCCTGGCAGGTTGAGGATGAGAGGGGGTGCCCCAAAGCACAAGATGCTGAAGGCTGTCCTAGCAGGGCCCTGCAGGTCAGGAATGAGAGGGTGTGCCCAGAAAAACCAGGAGAGGTTACACAGGAACACAGCGAGCTTCTCCTGGGCGTTGGGGGAGGCTTTATAAGCAAGCTGTGGTCACCCAGGCCCTGGGCACAGGGGCAATATCCCAGGAGCAATTCTGCGCTACGTGAAAAACATCGAGCCGTCTTCCTCTCTCAGAAGCCGCCCTTCCCCAGCCGCCCCCACCCAGCGGCCACCTGCACGGGCGGAGCGCAGCGACCGAGGCACGTTACCTTGGTAATGGTGCTGACGCCACATGAAGACGCTGCTCCAGTGGGACAGGTCGTCGGACACGATGGGCAGGCGGTTCCGCCACGTCTTCACCACCGTCTTCATGTCGTGCAGGCTGTTGTTCCGGCCCAGGTTGTTGGGCTGCAGCCCCGCGTTGATCTGTGCAGCTTCCTGCAGCTCGATGATCTGCTGAGCTGCCTGGACGGAGCACACAGGGAGGGGTCAGCGTCCCCCAGACCCTCTGAGGACGGCGGTCCCGCGGCCAGCGGGGATCGTGGGGGGGGGGGTCCCCAGGACAGGCCTTACGCTTCTGACACTAAAGCAGCACGTAACTCACACGGCCTCGCTCCGCAGCCCCCATTCCCCACGCAGACCCACGGCCCTGTCACTCGGCAGCCTGAAACCTGCTGGCTCCCGGGCTCCAGGCCAGCCCTCGCGGCCACCGTGTCAGGCTCTGACTCTGAGCCCCGTGAGCCGTGAGCTCTGTGGGTTTTCAATGGCTGGCTTTGGGAAGAAGATCACCAGGCCTTTGTCCCTGTGTGCAAACTGCCGCCCTTTCAGTTACCAGCTGAGCTCATGGACGCCACACCCCTCCCAGGGACTGGACATGGCGGTGCAAAGGGCACTAGGGGTGACGGCTGAGCAGTCACCACGTCAAACGACTCCTGGGGACGCCAGGACCTTAAACTAAAGACGAGATAGGACGCTGGATGCCCAGGATGTGCACGCCGCTCCGGGACCGGTCTAGATGGGAGCGAGGCAGGTGCAGGGCGCCTCTCAGCTGTGCGTTTGGTCCCCATGCCCACCTGGAGGAGCGGCGTGTGCACGTGGGACACCACGTGGGGCAGCCGCCGCCACTCGCGGATGGCCAGGCTGCTGGCCATCTCCACCAGCCGCTCGATGAAGCTGAGCTGCTGCTCCTCGGGGTGGCAGATGGCCAGGTAGCCGCGGTACATGTTCACCTTCCAGGCCATCTCCTTGGGGCAGCTCACTTCTACCTGGAGGGGACAGGGCAGCATGTGGGGACAGCAGGTGTGGTGTCCACACAGAGGGGCACTGAGCAGAGAGCAGGGCACCAAGGAAAAGGATGGCACACAGGGAGAGAAGGGACAGGGCAGCATGCAGGGACAGCAGGTGTGATGTCCACACAGCGGGGACACTGAGGAAGAGGGTGGTGCGTGGGGAGAGCAGCATGCAGAGAGGTGTCGTGACTCCCTCGCACAAAAGGGCATCGAGAAGACAATTTTTTGGGTGGCCGGCTGAGTGAAGTAAGAAACTGGAAGTTCCTTGCTGGTCCCTACTCCACCCCTCTTACACTTGAAGCCCCTCCTCTGCAGACCCTGCTCTGGCCCCTCTCACGCTCCGTCCCTGGACAGTCCCCCAGGAGCAGGGTGGGGCGCTCACCTGGACCAGCGCCTCCTTCATAGCCGTCCAGTTGGAGACCCGCCAGGCACACTCCAGGACCAGGTAGGGGTTTATGTGGCCCTTGGACTGGCCGTACTCCGTCAGGGCCTCCCACTGGTTCAGCTCTTTGGAGCACCTAGGACCCATGACCGAAAAACAAAGTCAGGGGCCAGCAGACCACCAGGGACTTCTGTTCCAGAAAACACCCTGACCCTGGGAGGGCACTTTCTGGGAACACAAGGCTACTGCTCCACAGTGGGCCCTGCCCTGGGAGGAAGCCCCGTCCCCATGCAACCAAGAGCCTGCAGCCCACCTGAGACAGTCCTTGACCCCAAAGCCTGCCCCTTACACGGCACCAACCAGGAACCAAGCCAGACCCAGCCCACTGATTCTCAACAGAAGACCTTTCTAACCACCAGACTCAGAGGCGGTCTGCTCCGCGCCCCACCCCCCCCAAGCTTGCACCACGAGAGAACTTTCCTGGTTAGGGTTAAGTATCCTCACAGCCTCCCCAACGACATCCTGGCCCTCACAGCCCCGCAGCCCAGCACACCAGATCCAGCGGTCCTCCCACCCCTACCCCACGGCTCAACAGTCCCGTGGTCAGCGCACCGGATCCAGTGGTCCTCCCACCCCTCCTCCACGGCCCAGCAGCCCTGCGGTCAGTGCACCTCATCCAGTGGTCACCCCACCCCTCCTCCACGGCCCAGCAGCCCTGTGGTCAGTGCACCGGATCCAGTGGTCCTCCCACCCCTCCTCCACGGCCCAGCAGCCCCGCGGTCAGCGCACCGGATCCAGTGGTCCTCCCAGAGCTGGTACTCAGGGAAGATAGCAGGAGATGCGCTGCTCCTCTCATGCTCCTTCTTGGCCTTGTCCATGGCCTTCTCATAGGACTCCTGCGCCTGCAAGAGGGGACATGTCCTTCTCGTCACTGCCCAGTACTCAGCTGGGAGCTTGGAAGCGTCCACCTCCTCCCAGAACGGCCAAGCCGAGCCAAGAGGGGACAGTGACGGTCATCTATGATGAGAGCAGGTGCCCATGGCACTGATGCTGGTCCTGGTCCGCGCGTGGTCACAGGAGGACGCTGTGACCACACAGCACACCCGCCCAACTGGACCCGTGACTGCGGCTGGACCCCAGCGCACAGCCCGAGCCGCCCGCCGGTGCGCTACCTGCTCAAAGAAGCCGTGCTGCTCGTAGGCGATGGCCGTGGCCGTCTCCGAGTACTTGCAGCGCTTCTGCCACAGGCCGGCCCACATGTCCTCCTCCTGCAGCAGTGAGTACAGCTCGGCCAGGGAGTCCAGGATCTCCTGCAGACACACGCGTGCGGTCTGAGTACCCCGTGTGGCCGGCAGCGTCCCCCGAGGCAGCGACTCCCGCCAGCCCTGACCTGCTGCGGAGGCGTGATGCTCTCCTGCTCGTAGAACTCGGCCGTCTGCTTGGGCTTGATCTGCAGGCTGAGCCCCTTCTCGAAGGCCTGGTGCTCCAGCATGAGCGTGGAGCGGAACCACAGGTTGTGGGTCTTGCCCAGGTACTTGAGCACGCAGGGCCGGATGGGGATGGGGGGCACGCACTGCGACATGGCCTCCACGAAGCAGTTGAGGGCGCTGGGCTGGCAGTCACGCTGCACCTGGTGGCTGCCGCTGCACAGGAAGGGGCTGATCTCGCCGGCCAGTGCCTGGAGGGTGGGGGGACAGGGCACTCGGGGTCAGGCCAGCGACTGCCCGCCCCGTGCTGCACAGGTTAGCACCCCTCGCCCTTCGTGAACAGCCGCCTCAGCACCTGGTACATCATCAACACGGTCTTCTTTCACACATACTTACATCAAATTATATGTTGTCAAAGTAGATTGGCATCCACTTCCTAAACTACATGCCTCTGTAAACTCTATGAACTTTGATAAATGTCGACAGTTGTAGAGGGGCTTCAAGCTTTTTGTTCACAGGGTCGCTATGAGTCGTGCTCGATTCGAAGGCAATCAACAACAACAATGGTATAATCTCACACACACACACACACACACACACACACACACACACGCGCGAAACAAAACAAACCAACCATTTTCAGATGGACAACTTGGTGGCATTCTCTGTGCCTGCTCACCGTGCTGTTCAAGCCCCACCACGATCCTCTCCCCTCTAACGGCACCACACAGGCTCTGAGCGGTGGTCCCTCTGCCCCCCGATAGCCACCAGAAAGCTAGGGTCTCTGATGGTCTCACGGGTAAGCACTGCGCTGTCAACTCAAAGGGGGTCCACCAGCTGCTCCGATGGAGGAAGGTGAACACTGTCCTCCTGTCCAGTTCACGGCTTCTGAGAACCCACTGGGAAGTCAGCTATGTCAGTTCAAACTCAGTGGGGCACCCCAAGAAGCTTGGGGTTCCATACACTGGCCTACTCTCTATGTGTGGGGCGTACACTGTGCCTGCCTTCTTCCAATCAGCCGTGTTATGCACACTTCATTTCTCTTCATGGATGAGTATGAAGCCATCACAGAGCAGAGAAACGGTCACTGAGCTGACCCTGGCTCCTGATGCCGGCAAGACAGAGCAGAGCTGGCTCCTCGGAACGCCCGAGGCTGCATCTTCACAGACGCTGACCGCCAAGGCTTCCGCCAGCACAGCAGCTGGTTTGGACCACCAACCTTTCAGTTAGGTGCCCAAAGCTTAATCCATTTTAAAAATCTATTCATCGGACAGGAACTGAAGCTGTACCTCTCAGGTATGGGAGACAGTGAGCTGGGGCCCTGGTGCACACACGCCTGGTGTAAATGTCAACTTACATGCTGCTGTCTGTCGGACAGAATCTTCCAGAGTCTGGGGAAGAGCTGGACCCACGTCTTCTCGGCCAGCGTTGTGGAAATGTGGCAGAGCTGGACAAAGGCGCTGAGCAGGGCCCCAGTCTAGACACAGAGAAGACGGGTCATGTAGTCGTGGGCACCGGTGGACCCCCACCACACAATATCCCTCCCGTCCTGGCCCAGACGACGCCACCTGCCCTGTACATCCACATATGTTCCTCCAGTTTCAGGAACTGAGCAAATGCCTGAGGTTCCGACCCCAGAGTGCCCAGGTGGGCCAAGGACTGGGACTCAGGTGGGGCAGAGCCCAGGGAGGCCACACCACACCTACTTGCCCATTTCCTGACATGGGTTCCACCATGTTAGAGACAGCAGAGACCTCAACAACGTGGCAGGTACAAGCAACAGGGACTGAGGTCTCACCCGAGCAGGGAGAGAACACAAAGGGAGGTTATCGGTCACCAGGTTCAAGCCTCAAGACACAGCACAGCTCAGCCTCTGCAGCCAACAGCAGACGAGGGCGCAGACCATCACTGAACGGACTGGAGTCCCAGCCAGACAGAGGGCCCAGCCAGACAGAGGGCCCAGCCAGACAGAGGGCCCAGCCAGACAGAGGGCCCAGCCAGACAGAGGGCCCAGCCAGATATTAACAAAGACGTCTCTGGACTTTGCCACCTGAAAGTGGGACCTGCGGTATGAACCTGTCCTAGTTTCTCCTTTCACTGGACTTGGAGAACAGTCGAGACGAAGCCTCAAGTAAACAAACCATTTACCCTCCATGGAAAGGCAGTAATGAGGAAACTGCTTTCTCGTCCCTTTGGCTTTGATGAGACTGTACCTGCTCTGTGAAACTTACATGAAATATGTACTTTCATGTTTCTATTGAAAGAAGAGCCAAATGCAACTTCAAACAAAGTGTCCAGGGGAGAAAAAGGGAGGAAACTTCACCCTCCACCTGCATACAGACCTTCACCTCCCTAAACCTCACCCTCCACCTGCATACAGACCTTCACCTCCCTAAACCTCACCCTCCACCTGC